>NC_003074.8:20375650-20684068 GCF_000001735.4 Arabidopsis thaliana | reverse complement strand
CTAAGCTTTTGCAGTTAGGAAAGCTGGTACAAACCAAATTTCATTTTTTTTCTTTTAATTAATTTTGGCCAAAAAGAAAAAAAAATCGAAACTTTTTTTGTGTAAATGGAAGGAGAAACTCATCAATCGGAGCCGTTACCTTTAGCATCTGGAGATTCCGATGAAGGGATCAGTGCTGCGATTGAGGCGGAGCTTGCTGAGTTAGCTGCTGGAGATTCAAGCGGCGGTGGTGGTTGCGGCGGCGGAGGAGGAGGGATTAGGAGTAAAGTCAAAGGACCTTGGTCTACGGAGGAAGACGCGGTTCTTACGAAGCTTGTGAGGAAACTAGGACCGAGGAATTGGAGTTTGATCGCTCGTGGAATCCCTGGTCGTTCTGGTAAATCTTGTCGATTGCGTTGGTGTAATCAGCTTGACCCTTGTCTCAAGCGTAAACCTTTCTCTGGTAAACAAACTTTAAAACCCTCTTGATTTTGTTACATCTAAATTCAGATTCTTTGCTTTTGGGTTTTGGGTTTTTGAGGTTTCGTTTGATTTGATTTTACTGTTCTTCTTGCAAATGTTCAGAGTGATTTTCTCGATCTTCATTACAAATTCTTGAGTGGTTTGTTTTGTTTGTTCTCGTCTTCAAATGAATTTTTTGACTTGTGTGTCAAATTACTGGGTTTTCCTTTGTTTTGTGTAATTCTGATTCTACTGTGGTTAGAAGATTGTGAAGTGAATGAGAACAATGTTTGACTGTTTTATTGTGACTTTGGTCATGTTTTTCTTATGCAGTTTTGTGAAAATGTTTGCTTTACTTTATCTCAATCTTTGTCCTTCTTTATTTTCTTGATTACTTTGGCCATAGAGTAAGAAGAAGAAAAGATTGTTTGTAATTCACTGAGAAAAAAGGATAATGAAACCTAGATTGAGGGTTCACAGTGTGTTATGTCACTGCACCGATTTTATTGTTAATTGAAGCCTATAGAAATGTTGGAGAAGAGATTTCGAAACTTAGTTTATTGTTGTTATCCACTTTTTGGATTCTTTTGGATTTGGCTTGAAAGATTGATTTTTTTTTTTTTCATTTGGTCTTGTTTGATCTGCTTGCAGATGAGGAAGATCGTATGATAATTTCTGCTCACGCGGTTCACGGAAACAAATGGGCAGTGATTGCGAAACTGTTAACTGGAAGAACAGATAACGCTATCAAGAACCATTGGAACTCAACTCTTAGACGTAAATACGCAGATCTATGGAATAATGGTCAATGGATGGCTAATTCAGTTACTACCGCTTCCGTCAAAAACGAAAATGTCGATGAAACAACTAATCCTCCATCCTCAAAACAACAGTTGCCTCAAGGAGATATCAATTCCTCCCCGCCAAAGCCTCCACAAGTGAGTGATGTTGTAATGGAAGAGGCAGCTAATGAACCTCAAGAACCTCAAGAACAACAAGAACAAGCTCCACCGGTAGTGAGTAACGTTCCAACAGAAAATAACGTGTTTCGCCCCGTGGCTCGCGTTGGTGCATTCAGTATCTATAACCCAACCAGCCAGAAAAATGGTTACAGAGACTACAATATAGTTCCATGTGAGGGACCGTTGATTCAAGCAGCTAAACCCGATTCATTGGCTGGTAAATTTCTACAATCTCTTTGTGATGAACCTCAAATCCCGTCAAAATGTGGTCACGGCTGCTCTACTCTTCCAGCTGAAACTAAGTTCTCACGTAACTCGGTGTTGGGACCTGAGTTTGTGGATTATGAAGAGCCTTCTGCGGTTTTCAACCAAGAACTAATATCTATAGCAACCGATTTGAACAACATTGCATGGATAAAGAGTGGCCTTGACAATGCTGTTGTCAGAGAAGCAGAACAGAGTTTGAAGATGGATAATTACAATTATAATGATCCTCGAATCAAGTTTACTGGAATGATGCCTAGACAAGATTTCTTCTGTGCAAGAAGCTGAAACTCAAAAGTAGGGCTTGAGATTCATCAACCCCTTTTTTTTCTTTTGATTCTTTGCGCTTTGACGCATATAGATGATGAATAAGTACCAGACTGGTACTTATGGATGTTGTTGTTTCTGACATTTTGATTCGGATTTGGTGGAAGAAAGATAGAAAACAGAGTATGTATCGTGTCTCTTATTATATAAAATCCTAGATCATAAATATCGTCATTGGTTGTTGTTTCAAACTTCAAATGAAATTAGCGGCTTCTTTTTTTTTTCCTTCAAACACCATTTATATTAAGTTATCGGGAAGAGACTCTCCGAATTAGCGGCTTCTTGTATATATTTTCATGTAACAAATTTTTTTGGTTCTTCTACTGTGAAGTTTTGGTTCTTGGATTAAGAAGAACTCTAATAGGCTAATAGCTATCTGGTTAAATTCGGTTCGGTTAAAAATGTAAGCAGTTGGGCTTAGGCCCATGGAGTGTCTTAACATGGGCTAAAAGGCTTTGGTTTGTGGTTTAAAGAGGTTGTTATTACTCTGTTTCTTTTGCTGTTTTTTTTTTGGTTACTCTGTTTTTAAACAGAGCACACTATAAGTGACAAGTACAAGACGAAGCTAGATAAGAGGAAAAATGTAAGAGTACATAAATGAGAGAGAAGAAGGAAAAAGGCTTGCTTTTCTATTCTTTATAATGTTATTTACAAGCACTTTTCTCCATAATTTTCCATATATATACAAAATGAAGATCAATTTACAATAAAAATATCTTGAAACGTCTTCACTTTTTTATCCCTCAAATTCACCAAAATCTTCAATAGCTGTGACTTTTGAGGACTTGATTTTCCATGAAGTGGTACTAACCTTCAATGGAAGCAGCATAGGACTAGTATAATCTCCGAAACTAAACCCGGTTTCTTCTTCTTCCTTAATACACAAGTCACCAGGAGGCAAGAAGAAATCTGAAGACAAACCCTTCACATTAAAACCCACTTCTTCAATCTCCCAACTCTCTTCCATTGTAGTCTTTGAATGGCTCTCTAAGCTCTCATCAAGCCTCAACAATGAGACACGTGTTTTTCCTCTGTGAGCGATCTGAATCCCATCAATGCTCTTATAATCTTGGATCAATGTCTCAGACGTCGTTTCCCACAAGACCATATCTTCATCTTCCAGACCGGTCTTGATCCGTACTAGATAAGTATCCTCTAATTGAACCAAAAGTCCTGTTCTTTGACCAAAACATCCCCACACGGTATGCTTCACTGTCTCCATACCGCTCTTGCTTCTAGATTTAAGTCCCGAAGGCTGCGTTTCGAGCTTAAGCACAAAGCATTCTTCGTTGTTAACCGCCTTTTCACCCACGCAAACGGATCCCGCAAATAAATTTGCTGTGGTTTTAGGATCAAGCCCTTGAAGGAACCTTCTAAGAGGTCCAGAAGGTTCATTAGAAGCATGAGAATGTGCGAGCCAAGGGCTTTGTCTCCAATCCACGTTACCATCACAACCAGCACTAACTTTACAACCCGAAACCACAAGCTCTAAACTCCATTGACTCGAACCTTTCTTCCATAACACAAAACCTCCCATCTCTCCTCCGTTTCCGTTGTTGTTATTGACGTTTCTTATCCTCACCATCTTCTTCTTCCTCTTCCCATTTAGGGTTTTCGCTGCACAAAACTCAGTCACTCCCATCTTCACCTTTCCCATCGCGTACATGCTCTCCACGGCATCCAAAGCCATCTCTCCTCCAGCGGCTGCAGTGTATTGCTTTACTATGTACTTCGCCATGGCTGATTCCTATTGATACCCAAAAACAGATCAAAAGCAAAATCAGAAACTTGTTGCTCAAGTAAATCTGTGATACAATTGTTTAGACGCTAGCATATGAAACCCTAAATCAAACGCAAGATTAGTATAATAACTTACAATAGATTGGTTTTTAATGAGATTGGAGATGGGATGATCAATCTTGGCCTGATCGGAAGAAATAGGGAGAGGTATCGACGGAGCTCCAACGATTCCAAGAAGCATCTGAATCTGAGAGTCACGACCGCCGAATAGTGTGGCAAGGCTGCTACTGTTATCCGGCGGTGACCGGAGCAAACTAGATTTGACGCTACGCCAAGCGCCGCTCTTGTTGTTGTCCGAACAGAACAACTCCTCCGGCATCGGAACTTCCAATACCGTCTCTAAACCGTCTTCTCTATCGAAATTAGGACAAAGTGTTCTCATTTTTAACTCTTTTAGCAAAATCTTAGAAGAGAAATGTTATTGCCGGAAAAAGATAGGTAATCGAAACTTTTTCTTTCGTTGGTTACAATAAATTTAGAAGATGAAAGGGTATTCAATATATATATTACGAGAGATTGAATAACATAAGCTCATGGGTTGGTGATTTATATATATGAACATGTATTAGAGAAATACAGAGAGATGACCAACCGACCAAAGCCGATTTGATACTATTTGTGTATTGTCGTGTTCGCACGCTTCATGTCTCCCTTTGCTATCTAATAAGTAATAACAATTGAATATATGTATTAAAAAATATATTTTTGGGTGTAGAAATAATGTAAAAATTCCACTAAAAGTAAAGACATACATTTTCTTTTTGTCGTGCATGAACAAATAAATTTGAGGTTTGTCTTTCCTGCTTAATAATATATTCTTGAATTAAAAAACTCATACTATTAGGCTTTTAAATGGTAAAAGAGAACTTTGTCCTTTGGTGCAGTTCAATGAATTATTAATCGTGTTCAATATACGGCGCCGCTTTGAACGCAGATTGAAAGGTTAAAAGAATAGGCCTTATTACTTAAAACGTTTTTTTGGTCTTTAATTGATTATCAATGGATTACATGTCTTTTTGTTTTCCCTCAATTAATTGATGCAGTTATATGTTTAGATCGCAGTAATAATAATTATTAGGACCAACGTTACTTGATTTTGGATATCTCGACGAAAACAATGATTTTATTTATTTATCAATCACAAAAAGTTTTGTCCAAAAAAAAAAAAAAGTCATTGTGAAATCTTTATTCATTTTTGAGTTGCTTAGCTTAAACTGGCTCATAATATATTTATTTGTTAAAAAGAAACGAAATAGTAAACTTTACTTTCATTAATCCTTTCTTTCTGTATAAGGATTGATTTCACAAGATCGATCATGCGTCTCCTTTTGACTTCTAAGTACAATGTTTTTCACTTTTTCTCATTCAATGCTGCATAAGGGTCAATGAATATCGGTTTAAATTTAAATTAATTAATTGACATAAGCACATATTGTACTAAAAAAAATCAAAATTACGATTTTCAAGACTAAATACAAATATATCTACATTTTAAAATAACGAGAAAAAAGTAAGTAAGAAAAAAATACTATCTTGCTTTAAGTAACGCCTAATGATATAACGATAACGTGAAAAGAAGTATAACTTGCAAACTGTATTCTCTAAGAGAAGGAAAACCAAAAGAAAATTAATTTGTAGAAAAACGACGAGAAATGGATAATGAAGAGACGACACTTTGTTTGGGAAATGAATTGTCGGCCGAACGTGGCTGACGGCGTATACTCAGACCGACTATTACTATATTTCCCTTCAATTTTGATTTGCTTGCCGTTACGGTTACATTAAGAAATCAAATCTTTTTTTTCTATACATAAATGCATGTGTGTCCATAAGTCGTCTTCATCATTCATCAAGTGAGTTCAACTATAATATACGATCTTAACAATATTTGTGATTTTTCCACAAGAGCAATGTATCGTCTATATATTATGTTTTTCGCATTATTAATATTGGTATGATTAATGATTGTTGAATAATCATGACATGCACGCTGTTAGGAATCTTTTTGCCGATGTGCAATTTGTCTGCATTACTCTTGAGTAGAATCAAATCAGTTCATGATATAAGAACAACTAAAACAAATAATATGGAAAATCCGAAACTAAATCTAAACCTGATATTATAAAGATTCTATACAGGTAAGGTCTGATAGTTCATTGTCTAAAACCATATGTGACTTCATTATATTATATGTTAAACAAACGTTACAATTTTCATATGTTATCATTAGAAACATATGATTACAACTTTTCGATTAAAATGTATGATTAACATGTTCAACCACCAAATAGAAGTTAGGCTATTTTTTTATATATATTTTTTGAAGTTAGGCCAATTTGTTACTACCATTACCATGATAGTATATAAGCACAGTGACATTCGAGATCAAGTGAATCACTATTTAAAGATGAACGTTTAAACTCTGAAGTTCAGATAAGAGAAAAGAAACTGATTGGAAGACTAAAAAAAACAAAATCGAAATCAAAAGTTCCGACCATTGTTTCGCTGATTGCGGATGGTTAATGGAGCTGACACGAGCGCAGCTGGGCAGGAACTGATGTGTTCCCATAGACCATTATCGCCCATAACAAGGTTACTTTCTTCCGCACGTGGTTTTTGTCTTTCTCTCACGTGTTTGTCCGGCGCCGAATCCGCCTTCATATAAATCTGAATATCCGATATTTTTGTTCAATTAGCTACATAAGACAACAATAACAATTTAAAATTAGTACTGAAAACTACAAACCTACATCGACATATATTATCTTAAGCTTCCAGTTCCAATATGGAATAGAAAACTCCAACTTTCTGCTTACTAGTTATCTCGTAGCATTTTCTTTTGACAAATCACCTCCTTTTGTAGGAATCCAGTTATGTTCAGTTTTTTTTTCTCACAACCATTCAATTTATTTAAAACTTCAGTTCAGTTTTAAATTAGTTTATTCATACGATAATAACATACAAACAATTGAATTTCATTAGGGATATACGATGATAACACTAATACACATATAGGTAAATGAAAACTTTCACTTATCAGTTATCATGAGATTACTCTTTTTTTTTTATTATGATCATGAGATTACTCATTGTATATATATATATGTACAATGATAATAAGGTTATGCTGAAACTCGATTCACAAAAAGTCCAAAATATGAGAAATTACTACCTATCTTCGTATTTCTTAGAGATCTCTTTCAGTTTCATACTTACAGTTTTTGGTTAGAGAGGGTTGGTCCTATCGTCAAAATACCTTTTCTTAGTCCTAACTTCAGTTTTATTTGATATAGATCAGATTCAGTTAGAAATAATAAATAAAACGGGTTAAAATTGATTATAACATTCACATACATTGACTTTGGTTTTAGGTTTTATCTTGGCTATGTTTCCCATCAACCCTAGGTATAATGGTCCATTATCCATATCCTCTTGCATAACTCACAAGTCACTATAATGGATGTAGAATCGTAACAAGTATCAACCAACACTACTCTTTACTAAAAATGATAAACATTCAAAGGTTTGAAGAGTACGCGTTTAAAAACATAAAGGCAACAAGATCCATACTAGAAGCCTCTGGTTGACTCAGAGGATCTTCTCCTCCTTCGTTGTTGTGACGGATGGTTCGAAAAGTGAAGAGTTGGTAGTGAGAAGGATATGGGGAGTTGAAAGAAGTGTGGAGAACCGTGACGACCAAGGTGGTGGAATATTCTGGCTAGTTGGATCATTGAGTTGAAGTGTCCCGGAAATAGTAAAAGGGAACATGATTATTTTCCTCACTTTCTTTCATCCATTTTTTGTTTTTTTTAAAAAGTTTTATAAACTCTATCGGCATATCCGATCAGTCCCGGTAAAACCTCACTGAAATGTTTTAGAGTGAACTTTTGTTTTTGTTATTAGAGATTGTGAGGATATATAAGATTTGTTGTATTATTTGGTGTTTCAGCAGTGGTTTTAAAAATCCCAATACGGAACTAGTCGTCGCCTGATAGTATGAGCATAGTTGCATAACAGATTGACTGATTACACATACATTTGACCCACCAATTATATTTAAAAAGTAAGAACAAAAATATGTTATTTGTTTTTTTTTTAGATTCATCATAAAAGTAAGATTATCGATCTATTAGGGTGGAAAGCTCATTGGATTCATTAACCAACCAATAATGATTCCTTGATCGAGTTAGATACCCACAACTGATAGTTAAATGTAGACATAAAACTGTTGATAAAAAAATGTAGACATAGAATTAAATAAAATTTGAATTTAACTATTATGAAAATATGTAATATCAACATTCAACATATGCATACAATATAAGGAAAATTTAATAAATCTTGAATTTAATCAAAATCATAAAGTGATGAATAATAAATATCTCATCGAAAATCATATAAACCAAACAACCAACATTATGATTTTGAAAAGTGCCTAGACATTTTGCTCCTTGTAATTTATTTTAACTTGCAAAAGCCGAGGAATCAAAAGACAGGACATGACTGACAAGTTTGTCTAGATACTTGGAAGAAGACCCATCTTCACTTAAGCAAACATTAGCTTTCTCTTTCAACTCCAAACACATCTCTGTCAATCCAGCTCCATTCTCCATCATTACACTTGTTACTACCTTCTCAATCTCCGTCCTTTCCATCTTACATCTCTCTAACATCATCCCGACTCGCCATACATCAACGATGTACCTCGCGTTCACATGCTGGTCCGAGAAACACGGCGTACATATCATTGGAACACCTTCACATATGCTCTCTATTGTTGAGTTCCATCCACAGTGCGTCCAAAACGCTCCAACCGCAGGATGGGCCAATGTCTCTAGTTGATTCACCCATTTCACAATTTTTCCCTGATGACCAATATTTTCCAAAAACCCACAAGGCAATGACTCAAGCCACTCGGTTCCCCGGACCATCCCGGGCCTAACCACCCACAAGAATGGTAGTTCGCTGTTTCTTAGACCCCAAGCAATTTCGAAAAACTCATTCTCTTCTATAGCTGCAAGGCTTCCAAAACTCACATAGACCACAGACTGCGGAGCTTGCTTGTTAAGCCAATCGGTTAATATTTCATCATCGTCCTTGTCCTTGTTCTTTGGCTTCGGTGGAAGATCGGTTCTATGTTTGTGAAACGGTCCGATTGGGAACAACGGAACTTGTAACTTGCTGCGACAATCCATGAGTGAATGTCTTTCAAGATCTTCAAATGTGTTCCATACGACTCCGGAAGATAACTTGGCTCCTTCCACCATGTCGTTAAGTATTCGGTTTAGTCCCTCAGGCTCTTTCGTTTTTATTACAGGAAGATCCTTCACTTTCAAAGGTGGAAGCTCTGTCACTAGCTCATCTAATCTAGAACCTGAAGTTAAAAATAGTGGGTGGCAAATCTTTAATATTGCTAAAAAAATGTTAAGAAACTTTTTTTTCAACCAGGAATCCTAAACCAAAACGGAAACTAATCCTTCGAGGCGAAAATTTTGGATTATATAATCCAATAACATGTATTATAACTACCCAATTGCAATTATTTTATATAAAAAACTGTTTTATAGAGAAGTGACAAGTGGTGTAATAAAAATAAGTCCAACTTAAATTGACTTGATGATTTACCGTTAAGTATATCGCAAAATTAATATGGTCCATGTATACATTATCGGAAAGGAAAAAAAGTAACCGTTCATATTTAATATTTTTTAATATTATTATCTACTATTTTGTATTGTTTACAATAAATTTCTAACCAACTTTTGTTTATTGTCGCCACTATACTAATTTGGCTTTAAATCCGATAACTGTATATAGTTGAAAAAGAAAAGAAACCAAACTATAAATATATGTATTTCTTAGAAAAACAAAAAATTGAAAGATAAGTGTATGTTTACTCGAACTTTGCTGCAAGGAAACAAATCTTAACATAAAACAATATTACCTTGTATAGGAAGGTAACCCTTATCTATAAGGAGAGGGAAAGCTGTATAAGCACAAAACGTTGCCGCACCACTAGTCCTCATCACCATTGTACACACTCCAATCTCTTTCGCTACAATCTCCGTGTTCCTCCCCCATAGAGCGTCGGAGACCAAACAACACACCGTCCCTCCTTCGCCTACTTCCTCTGCAAGAGACGGCTCGGTGTAGTATTGTTTCAGCAGACTAATAAGGACGACGAGGTCCTTACCCGAAGAAGTTTCTGATTGAGAGAGAGGGTCTTCTTCTCCTTCGTTTTTGTGAGTGATAGTTCGAAAAGTAAACTGTGGATGGCGAGAAGGATCCGGGAAGTTGAAAGAAGTGTGGAGTATCGTGACGGAGAAGCCACGGTTGTGGAATATTCCAGCAAGCTCGATCATAGGGTTGAAGTGTCCTGTAAACGGTAGAGGGAACATGATAATTCTCTTCACTTTTCTCTCTTCCATTTTCTTCTTCTTATCTTTTTCTTTTCTAATTATGTGGGATCTAGACTTCAAGGATATATTGGATTTGTTGTTGAACACTTTCGGCCAAACAAAGGCTCTCTCAAGTCACTGTCTGTCCGCGAGCATCGTCACAAATCCTAGCTAAAATCTTATTTTTCTTCTCACATGCAGCTAGGAAAGCTGTCGACTTTACATAGGAATCCTATGATAGGATCATGGGCCATTTAAGTTGTACCCATCACACATTCAACTTTCGTCGCCGCTTGGTACACACGTTTGTTCCACACATTACTTTAAAACATTAGGGAAAAATAAATAAATGTTATTTGGTATATTCAGATTCAACATAATATTATCAACCTATTATGGTCAAAATTTATTGGATCCTAAGTAAATATTAGAAATAATATGAAACGGTAAATTCGTAAAATAAAATTCAATAAATTTTGACTTTAATCTGAAAAAAAACAATTAACTCAAGAACATTATTATTTGAAGAAACAAAACATCCAATGGTTTTGGAACTTTTGGAGAGTGCTTAGAATACGTTACTCATTCATAAGTTTTCTTAACTTGCAAAAGCATAAGAATCAAAAGACAGGACATGACTCACAAGTTTGTCTAAATACTTGGAAGAAGACCCATCTTTACTTAAGCAAAAATCAGCTCTCTCTTTCAACTTCAAACTCCTTTCCCTCAATCCATCTCCCTTCTCCATCATTACACTTCTTAGCACCTTTTCAATCTCCTTCTTTTCCATCTTACTTCTCTCTAACAACATCCCGACTCGCCATACATCAACGATGTATCTCGCGTTCACATGCTGGTCCGTGAAACATGACGTACATATCATAGGAACACCTTCACATATGCTCTCTAGTGTCGAGTTCCATCCACAATGTGTCCAAAACGCTCCAATGGCAGGATGCGCCAATACCTCTAACTGATTCGCCCATTTCACGATTTTTCCCTTATCTCCAATGTTTTCCATAAACCCTAAAGGCAATGACTCGAGCCACTCGGTCCCCCTGACAGACCCCGGCCTAACCACCCACAAAAACGGTCGTTCACTGTTTCTTAGACCCCAAGCAATCTCGAGAAACTCCTTCTCTTCTATAGCTGCAAGGCTTCCGAAACTCGCATAGACCACCGACTGTGGGTCTTGCTTGTCGAGCCAATCGGTATCTTCCTTGTTCTCTGTCTTCGGTGTAGGATCTTCGCTATATTTGTGAAACGGTCCGATCGGGAAAAATGGAACTTGTAATTTGCTGCTACAATTCATAAGTGATAGTCTTTCAAGATCTTCAAATGTGTTCCATATGACTCCTGAAGAAGACTTGGCTCCTTCCACCATGTCGTTAACTACCCGGTAAAGTTCCTCCGGCTCATTCGTTTCCATTACCGGAAGATCCTTCACTTTCAAAGGTGGAAGCTCTGTCACTGGCTCATCTAATCTAGAATCTGGAGAAAAATAATAATTTTTACTCATTACCTCATCTTTAATATTGCTTAGAAAATAATAAGACATTTTTTTACCAGGAATCCTATAACCGATAGCAAAACTAATCCTGTGTGCAATAAAACTTACGAATTTTCAAAATTTTAATACAATAATATGAATTCACGTCATCAATAATTAGTTAATAAGTACAATTGGGAAAAAAACAAGTTGACTTTATAATTATCTTTTAGCAAATGGCAACAATTGTTTTAGTTCATTTATATCAAAATTCACCCGCAAATTAAATATTATACTAGGAAAATATTACAATTATATGGATCATATTATTTTTATAAACTATAAAACAAAGTTTAAACTATTTTCTTAAATTTAAATATACGTGATCAATGTACAATTACGACTTAATCAGGTTTTATAGTTATTTTATTTTTTCTTCTAAAAACATATATCTAGTCATTTTTGAATATAATTGCTTACAATCAATTTCAAGCCAACTATCAAGGTTAGCCTATAGTTTAAATCATTCGTATTAATGTTGCCAACGTACTATGACGTACGTATTATGTTTATAAATTGTGAAAAGTATTCAAAGATAAATGTAAATTTTAATTACAAACTTGAAGTAACTCGTTTTAAAGGAAAAATCTTAACATTAAAACCAAAAAATAAAGAAAGAGAAATGTACTTATTTACCTTGTATAGGGAGGTAACCCTTATCCCTAAGGAGAGGGAAAGCGGCAAAAGCACAAAACGACGACGCACCACCTGTCCTCAACACCACCCTACGAACTCCAATCTCTTCCGCTACAACCTCCGTGTTCTTCCCCCATATAGCGTCGGAGACCAAACAACACACCGTCTCTCCTCCACCTACTTCCGCCGCCACAGACTTACGAAACGGTTCGGCGTAGCGTTGTTTCAGCCGACGAACGAGAACGATTAGGTCCATACTCGAAGTTTCTGACTGAGACAGAGGATCTTCTTCTCCTTCTTTGTTGTGAGAGATGGTTCGAAAAGTGAAGTGTGGGTGGCGAGAAGGATCGGGGAAGTTGTAGGAAGTGTGGAGGATCGTCACGGAGAAGCCACGGTGGTGGAATATTCCAGCGAGCTCGATCATGGGGTTGAAGTGCCCTGGAAATGGAAGAGGGAACATGATTATTCTCCTCCCTTTTCTCTCTTCCATTTTTCTTACTGACTTTGTTTTTTTTTCTGTATTTGGGAGATTTTTTAGAGGAAAAGAGTTTTGGAGAAGTTTAATTAATTTGTCGTTAAGGGTTTACGGTTACATGAGCATAGCTTATATTTATGAATTATGACACTCATGATCCAATTACAAATTGACAGCTGTCATAGCAACATGTGAAAAGAGAATAAAATCGTTTGCTCGCTGACTTTGACTTGTGAGAACTTCCTGTCCAAGATTGTTTACCTGCATGCAACAAATTTTCTTTCTCTTGTCTCACAGTTTTAAACTCACACTTGCATACTAATATACTAAACAAATGTTAAATAAAGTTTCATGATGACGATCCTTTCTGATTAGACTAACGCAAGTGAAAATGAAATTTCTTGTCCTTTCTGATTAGATTATTGCAAGTGACTGTCCTTTACTATAAGAAACATATTTTCACCAATATATAGTTAGGCAAGACCGGAAAATGTCACGTTTTTCTAAAATCATCACATGGAAAAGACAACGTGGTATGTATATACACAAAATATGTAACAATATAATTTAAAAAAACGGAATTAAGAGTTACAATGGAACTATACAAAGTAGTATTGAAAGCCAAAGTGTGGGTAGCCGAGTCGTTGTCATGAATTCATGATGAAAAATGTATAATGCATATTATTGAATTAAAAAGAAGATGTTATCTGCCACTAATCTAACACATGGATAATTGTGTGTTGTGTTGTGTTGTTTTGCTTCTTTCCCTGGAAATTACCCCAAGCATAAAAAAGATGTGCAGTGATAAGTTTTGTGAGAGAAGAAAACTCATGAGCTTAGTTTGTAAACCAAAATCTTGAGGTGGATTGGGTTCTTTTAAGTCTTCCAAAATGGATCCATGTTTTCACCTTAACTCATCTAGATTCTTTCGTCAAGAACTAGCCTCTTTGCATGAGTTGTGCTTATTGGGTAGATAATGTTAATATACTGGTCGGCCCAAGATCAATTCTTTCATCTCCCCAATTTCGTCAAGTTCACAAAATTGTTTGAATATGATCGAATATTGAGATGAAATTTAGAAAAATGGAAGACTCTCTACTCTCTATGTTTGGGTGGGTCACTTTTTTTGTAACATTCTATATATCTCCTTCAGTAGTTCTAAAGAAATAGAAATGTTAGATAATAGTGCAGAGGTTTATGTTTATTTTATACTAGGCTAGATACACTCCATTTTCGATGTGGGACATTCTAACACCTTTTCTTATTTTTTTGGATCATAGATCTGAAATAAGTCATATTTTTGTGTCTTTGTGACTTGTGAGTGATCTCTCTGCAACAAATAATTGTAATATGATCCATCATCTCTTTCATGACTTCCATTAATGTATGTGGGTCACTTTCCATAAGTTTTGTGTTTTGTTATTAAGTTTGTTACGCACCGCAACCAAAAATTTTTGTTTGATAACGGTCCTCAACCATATATGTTGTTGTTGCATTAGGGGAAGTTGATATTCCACAGTAACATAATTGCAGATGCCATATTTCGATTGTTAACGGGACCCAAAAAAACACACGAAAATATAATAATTGATTACGTAAAAATGATAAAAATAGGTAAGCATTATATAGCGAGATTGATTGTGACTTTTGCTTTACGCACACCGTCATCGTCTTAGGTACGTTTTAGTTAAAAAAAAGTATTGTGGGTAAGATCCTTAAATGCAATCATAAACTTGAGAAAGAAGAAGCTCCAAACTATGTTATATCCACAATTATAGGTCCATCGTATTATCATATGATTAATACGAACCATTTATTCGCATTTATTCCAATAGAAAAGACATTTAAACACTAGTTGTAATTTGGTACAAAATTTCTAAGAACATCAATGTTTCAAGAGCATCAGACTCTTAAGATGCCGACATTTTGATATATAGATATGGATTAAAGTTTGACTCAATCAAACACGAAAGGTATGAGGATTTTACCTCCCAATCCAAACAAAATCTTCTTATTTGTGGCTTACCTTGTGTATCTCTTAATTTCTCTTCTGTTTTCTTATCTTAGACTTCTTTTTCCAAAGGGAAAATCCCAAAAAAGAAAAAGCAAGCAAGAAACTTGCAACCAAAGTTCAATGACCTAAACGGTACCGGCAAACTTAGGTAACACTCCTAATCATACCAAATTTCGTGCTTATCTCCAAGGTAGACTACTAGGAGGGTAGACCATATAGACTCAATATCTTAACCCCGGAATGTCATATATGTGTTATATATATACACAAATACATGTACTATATGATAGTAAAAGCTAAGGTGATTTACATGAAAAGATCTGTTTTCTCTTTTCTTCTATCTGAATTTTCATTAATACCTTCAGTGAAATACAAAGCTCTAAGAAAGCAAGACTAACTTACACAACAAAGGTCTGAAATCGTAACAAAGAGCATATGCCACTAAGACTAAGCCACATTAAGAATCCAAGACTAAGCCATAAACTAAAGATCTGTTTTATATTTCAGTGTATTATCTTTGGCCTCGCTTCACGTCAAAGCGTAACCTCTATTTTCCTTTTCCATTTTTTCTTTTTTCCACTTCCACATTCCAGTCCCACAAGAATAATTACTACAATGTTTCACTTAAACAAAATCCTTTCCATGACATTTTGCAAAGTAAACTCTTCTCAAAGACTCAATACACAACTCCTTTTTTGAATATAATCATCTTTATTTTCAATCAGATATTAAGATTTTAAATGTAAGAAAAAACACAAATGCCTGAAAATTGAAATGCAAAACTCTCTCAAGGCCAAAAAATTATGCTTATTAGAAACTGATTTTGCTATTCTCCTAAGTAAATATAAATAAATCCCAATCCAACTTAACCCCGCAAAATTATTCTTTACTATAACCAGTAACCATCACAATCAACACTATAAATTCAACCCACTAACTACGACCATTTCTGTATTTTCTTCTTCCAAAAGTCCTGAATCCTACAACCTAATTCAAACTCAGTACATCCATTCTTGTAGAAGAGGCTTTTCATGCTTCAGACATCCACCACCAGCTACTATAAAACAAACGAATAGACTCAATCAAATGTCTGTTTTGTCTAGAACTGAAATTAAAAACAGAGGATGTTTTGAAGTAGTACCGTAATCGATTTTGCTGCGTCCTGTAGAGAGACCAGCTTTCGAATTTGGTTTACAGCGAACCGGTAACACTTCAATTTTAGGTTTTTGCTGGTTAACAACCTTAACACATCCATCTCCTGAAAAATCCAAATTTTTTTTCCAATTAAGATTCTAGATTAGCAAAATTGAACGAAAGTTCTCAAATTTCAGAAACTCAAAATGTGAAATCAACGGAAAATTGAGTAAAGTTACCTGATTTCTTCTTCGGGGAATCAGAAGGGTTTGAGTATTTCCGGGGAAGGAAAACGCCGGTACCAGTCGACGGCGATTTAACGGCGGTTGGAAGGGTGTAAAAGGCTCTAACGGGAGAAGGAGGTATATGCCAAGCATTTGGAACTATTCCCATCTGAGATTGAGGATAATGCGGCTCCCATAACCAGTAGCAGTTATAATATGCCACGTTTTGAGGAAAGCTGGTTAAGTAATTAGGGTTAGGGTTTGGGTAGCTGATGGGTTTAGCATCAAAATTGGCCTTTTTGATCTTGGCGACTTCTCCAGCTGCAGCAGATAACACTTTCAAAGAGTCTTCTTCACGAGACGGAGATGTCGGCGGTGAAGGAACTTGAGAAAACGGACCATTAGGACTTCCGAGTCCACTCTGAGTTGACTCTGTGACTTTGGGTTTCATCTGAAGAAACAGAGCAAGAATCTGTGAGTGTTTAGTCTACATTGAGAGAACATTTGAAAAATTGGAAAAAGAGAGAAGCTTTAACAAACCTGAGACTTGTCGGTGACGAAGGAAGGAGAAGAGAGGCGCTGAGTCGAGAGAGCGAGTCTGCGAGTTAACCCGGCTAAGAAGTCATCTTCGTCGTCGGTTGTTTCATCTTCTGTCTCCGTTGAGTCTTCCGGAGAAGTTGAAAACGTTGAGGAGGCAAACTCGTAAGGGAACTCGTTAGGGAAGGTGAGTTTCTCCATTGGTTGTTCGAAGACGGCGGGGAACGGAGGAGGGAGCTCTAACGACGCGGCGGCTATAGGCGGCGCGACCATAACGACAATGAGTAAAGACAGAGAGAGATAGGTTTTGTTATGAGTATTAAATGTTGCAGAGAGGGTTCTCTTTATTAAGGTTTCATTGAGGACACAGCTCAAAAGATAAATTTATTATAATATTGTTTCTGTTTTTTTTTTAATTATTTATTTATTCCTAAGTTTTATTAAAATCCGTAATTCCTGCCCGACAATTTGAAAGAAAAACCCAAATGGTTGACCAGAAAAAAAAAACGCAAATGAGAACAGAAAATCGTAGGTAATAGTGCTCACACACTATAGTGGATTTCCCACTAAATCTAGGGTTTTAGTTAATCCTACTTCTTAGAGTTAACGATTGATCAAAGTGGGAGAGAGCAAATTCCAGATGGGCTTCTTATTCGATTTGGGCTTCGACAAAAAGAAGCCCGTTATGCTAAGATATCTGATGAAATAGAGTAGAAGAATGCAAATTTTAGGGCAACATCACCATGTGTTTGTCGGCCAAGTCTTTTATGAAATTCAAATGCGTTTCCAAGTTGTGGTAGTAAATTATTCCAGACATTTACTGCCATTGCGATTTTTACTCTTCTTAGTTATTACTAAATTGATATATTTCCATTCAAAGCCATAACTTTCCGTGATTTATGAAGTAACGTTCTTAGATTTCAATGTCATTATAAATGAAATGTTTTGACTTACAAAAAGAAAAATAACAAACACATTGGTATCTTCTCAGTATGGCCTCAATGCTCATCAAACACTTAACTTTGCCTTCGTCGTTGTTAGTATTCGTGTTCTTTGCGTTTACAGTCGCAGATGCGATGTCTATCAAGGACATGTACGCATTTTGCAAGGATACAGATGACGTCAACTTCTGCTTGAAATACATTGGAACGGACATACGTATCTTAGCCGCACGCGACCTCCATGATGTGCTTGTTATTGCAGTAAGTTTGTAATTCCTTTAATTATTATGTATTGTTCATACGTAAAAAGTATTGATTTCTTATTGGAATTTATTATCAGATTTCTCAATGCCAAATCCAATTGACCAAGGCAACCAAACAAATCAACAAAGTTCGCCAAAAGTTTAGTGGTCCGATTGGGACTCGACGACTCTATTTTTGCGGAAAGCACTACTGTTTAGCGTCTGCTTTCTTCCAAAAGGCTTATGAAGAAGCACAAGAAGAAGGGCTCGAGTCCATAGCTCAGCTTTCTGCAGTGGATGGCTCACACTATATGTTCAAATGCGAAGATGAATGGAAAAATAATGGACCGATACAAAAGTCTCCTTTCACTTTCTATTATACAAATGTTGTCGAATTGTTATCAATCATTCAGGTTATTATCGAAAAGATGTATGGCTAGTTACTGAAATTCGATTTACTTATGTTATTATTCGTTTATTAATTTGGTTCCTCTTCGTCTAATTATAGAATTGTTTTTTTTGTAATACTTATTGGTTAAATGAATTGAAATTTCTTGAAGTTTTTGGTTAGTTAGGATTATAAGTGTGTGAAAAACAAGATGTTTTAAGTCTTATAGAAAATATATACATTTAGACAAAATAATGGTAAGAAATAAAATCTGCTAGGGTTGGATCGATGTTTATCACAATTTATATGCTTTTAGATATTCAATTTTTCTACGTTTTTTTTATAAAGATAAGTAAGATTTCACCATTCTTCCGCTCAACAATTAATGAAACATTTATTTATTACAAAACGTGTATATGTATTTTCTTTTAGTATATACATTTGGCAACAAGCTAATCAAGCTAAGTATTTGAACTATGTTTTGCTTAAAGGAGTTTTAAAATCCTAATTCACGAATGAGATAGTGAGATGCGTTGGTGGAATTCTGAAAGATCTCATCAGGGTACAAAGCTGAGACATTTCAAGGATGGTCCAATGTTGGACTCGAAGTACAATGTTCTATACAAATCCGGCATTAATTAAGTCTACATAGCATACAATTCTGAACTAGTTACGTACTAATTAATTTATATTTCCAGTTTTCGCGTTGTCAAAATCGTTAAGTGCTTACATAAGTCTAAGTTCTCGTTTGATGGTTGTTCAACTGAACTGATCAATTAGAAGTTCTGGTAGTAGCGACTTGAGGCTAACACCAATTAGAAGTTTTGATTGTACCTAATATATGTAAATTAGATATGATGGTAACATTTATTAGATAAGATATAGCTTTTTCTTTTATAATAAGTATAGTTTTCTTAGTGCAGATAGACAGTAGATGTGGTTGTTTCCTAGTGTTTTTTGAGAATGTGGATAGATTCGTTCGCTCATCACGTTTCATAGACATTATTTGTCATATGATAGCTGTAAATTAGATCCGATAAACTGCAACGACATTCCAAAAGGTTGGTAGAGTTAGAAACTTAGTTTGCAATAGATTCATCAAAATAAACGACAAAATTTGCTTTTGTGGATATAAACACTTCAAATAAAGAGAGCTTGAATAGTATCAACGATTTTATTTTATTCAATCAATTTTAATGATTGTATTAGGATAAGATACATCGAACGATAATGTGTTTTCTTCTTAATTTTCTCTGTCCATTTTAAAACACCATCCAGATTGATCACGATTTATACGACAAATAAAGTTTTCACTTAATTCGTACATATTCCAAACGCATTCATCGCAAATTGGATATTTTCCAAATGGATTATCGTCTCTGTATACAGTAAATATATCAAACCAGTAACTATAATGGCCTAGATGGTCGCGTGCATACCACCAAAAGTGACAACGAAATCTCGTAGTTAGTGCCATGTTAACACGAAATCTGAAACCCCAAGTATCCCCATGTTTAAGACGGATATGCCCCAAATCATCCTCACTGGATTTGCAATGTATATTCAAAACTTGTCCGTTCTGAACAGTGTTGCGAATTAAAACGTGCTTTTTGGACAGAGGTAACAAGCCGTCTGGTGCTTCTGCTGCAACATTTGATAAATCTAATGCTAAAGTAAATACAATAAAAGTAAAAAAGATAAGAAACAACAATATATAATGAGAATTAGTAATGGAAGCCATGGTTCTGTAAATTGGTTGGAGTGGCTATGTAAAACATATAAGCTCGCTATTTATTACCGGAGAAGAAAGGTGACTAGTTTAGGTAACATTGACTACATTGAATTTAGTCTATGTTATTTAAATTATGAATCATATATATTAGCAAGAACATGACTAGGAGTATAAATTATGAAAGTATCTATTCTTTTACAACCAATAAGGATATAGTATTTTTAATATATGAATGAATACATCTAAATGAAGGAACTTTGACCAAAATTGTCATTGTTATAGAACTTTGACTAAACATACATAGAACAAGTCATAAATTTCATATTCAAATATCCTGCAATAATACAATGATTCAGTGACTCATAAAATTAAAATAATATTTTACTAAAAAAAAGCTAAGAAATAAATATTTATCTGAGTTTTTTTAAACTAAAAATACGTACATTAATTTAACATGTTTGGGTGAAAAATGAATATATTCGCGAGGGTAACAATAAATTACGCATGGGATTTTTTTGAAAATAACACGTTATTAGTTTCAAACATTTGAGCATACTACTAGTTTATTCATCGAATGAAATGGCACGCACGTAAGTGCTATCATTTATCTCTCAATGTCGTAACTAATAAAATATCATGATTATAAAAACTACTTTAGTCAAAGCGTTGAAACATATAAATACTCTTCAATTAGAATATTTCCGCGTTGTTATTTATCTAAATAATAAAATTTCAAGGTTATTTAGCTAATCTAGAATCTAACATGTAAGTATATTTGAATATTTTTTCTTTTAGTATTTGAAATAAGTTAAGTCACCAGTTGACTATATATTTAAATAAATACCTCAACTTTGAATATATAGTCTGGTATTTTGTTTGTGTTTAATCTATGACTATGACATGACACAACATAAATGAATTGCATGCAATCTTGATGACTTGAGTAACTTATTCATACATAGACTGAATCCAATTTAGCTCATGCTCTGCTTCATTGTTCTTGCTTGCATTTTGTCAAAAATTGTGTTTATATGATTTTTATGTTGTTAATGAAAGTTGATCTGAAGAAGTGACCAGTGTAGATATTAGCGTTAGATATGGGAACCTGATGTGATATGAAGTTGTAACATTTGGTAGTCAAAAACATCTGGAGAAGCAAGTCTACATAGCATACGATTCTGAACTAGTAACTAATGTATTTGTATTTAAACAAAATCTTCTCATATCTATTTTCAACATATTCCACGAGTTTTCTTAGAATTAAATAACTAATTTAATTTTACATTATTGGTAAATTATATTTATCTCTTGGGCTATGAAGATCAATTTACAGATTGTATTGAGCCTGGCTTTAGACGTAGGTGACCTAACCAATGCACAATATCATCAAATACACAGTCAAAGAAAAGATGTTGTTTAGATTCCAGAGAATGAGAAACAAAGGAGACAGTGACCGGGCACATTTATAAAATTGAAAGAGTAGTAATAGGCTAATAGCCATGAATTTTAGAAATCACGTAAATTGAAAGAGTAGTAATATGTTGTTTATTTGGTAATCGTTATCAACTAAATCTTGTTTGTTTTTATAATTTATGGTTCAACGGCAATTTTAAGCAAAAACGGTTAACACATTTTAATTTGTAAGATTAACATTATAAATTTTATATTGGTGAATCGTTATCACTAACAACTACAGAACTACAGAGACATATATGAGAGAGCAAGAGAGTACTCAACTACTCACAAGCAAAATAGAAACAACCCATCAAAACTTTGAAGGTTGCAAAAGAAAATAAACACTGGGTAAACATATATAAGCGTATTGATTTCTATTGGAGTTGAAAATAGGATTGAACTGCCACTCTACAAGATGTAAACGTGGGGGTTCTTGCCTGTCGCCTTTTTTTTAATAGAATTTGGATGATACGTTGGCTATCATCTTTCTTGGATTGAGACTCCTAATGGAGTGTGTGATGTAGGAACTCGGAAGCATCTCCATGAAATTGGAACACCAGTCAGAAACAACTGTTAGAGTTAGGAACCTTAATTTGCTTATGTGATATATAAAAACTTCAAAGAGATTTATTCAGAAAAAATATATTTCAAGTTAATTCAAAGAGGACTTGTGTGATATATAAACGCTTCAAAGAACGGAAACTACTACACATTTGAACATCATGAATGTATTATTTTATTCAATCAATTTTGATGGTAACATTTTTATAGCTTTCTTTTTTAAAATCAATAATTTGTTAGTGGAGAGACTTTTGGAATTTGATTCATTAGCTCATCACGTTTCTTAGATTCATTAGACTTTTGGAATTTGGAACAACCACATTCTAAAAAGTTGGCACATAGAGTTAGAAACTTAGGTTGCAAAGGATTCAACAACATAAACGATTTTTTTTTTTGGCATTTTTGGATATAAACATTTTGATTAAAGAGAGCTCGAATAGTATCAATAACATTATTTTATTCAATCAATTTTAATAACAATATTTATTAGATAAAATATGTTGAACAATAATATTTTTTTTCTTTTTATTAAGGTTTATCGTCCATCGAGAAACACCAAAGATCTGATTTATCACGATTTATACGACAAATATAGCCTTCAAAACCGTATCGGTTTAACTCCCAAATGCATTCTTTGCAAACAGGATATTTTCCTGATGGTTTGTCATCTCTAGATATTTTAAATATATCAAACCAGTAATTGAAAAAATCATTACCGCCTGCATACCACCAAAAATGGCAACGAAATTTTGTAGATTTTGACATGTTAACATGAAACCTGAAATCCCAAGTATGCCCATGTTTAAGATGGATATGTCCCAAATCATCCTCACTGGATTTGCAATGTATATTCAACCCTTCTCCATTCTCTACAGTATTGCGAATTACAACATGCTTTTTGGCTAAAGGTAAAAAGCCATCTGGTGCTTCTGCTGGAACATCTGAAAAATCTAATGCTAACGTAAAAACAATAAAAGTAGAAGAGATTATAAACAATAATATAAGATGAGAATTAGTAATGGAAGCCATGATTATGTAAATTAGGCTAGAATGTTTAGGTAGAATTTATAAGCTCGCTATTTATTACTGTAGAAGAAAGGTGATTAATTTAGGTAACATTAAGTGCATTGAATTTAGTCTATGTTATTTAAATTATGAATAATATATATTGGCAAGAACATGAGTATATATTATAAATTATGAAAATATCTATTTTTTTTCCCTTGAAAATGAAGGAAGTTTGACAGGAAAAGAAAAAAAAAGGAAGTTTGACCAAAATTGTCATTGTTAAAGAAATATGACATTAGTCATTGTTAAATACAATTCATATATATGGTAATTTTGACCGGAATTGTATAAGAAATACAATTCATATATTTGGTAAGTAATACAATTCATATATTTGGTAAGAAATACTATTCGGAGTATATATTATATATTAATTTACAGTTTTGGAAGTAAATCAATCTTTTAGGGCCTGTTCTTTCCTCAATCGCTCAATTAGCGACAGCGACCAGAAAAATAGAGGTTTAAATGCTTTATAATTAAAAGAATAGGCTCATAATACAGCTGGCAGAGAAAACCAGCGACAACTTTAGTTTTATAAACGATGGAGATGAAGTCGCTGAAAAAACCAGCGTTCACCGGCGACATCTCTTTTTCGAATTTAATGCCGTTGCCTTTTTTTTATCTGTCGCTGCTTTAACTTTAGCGACACTAATTAGATAAATCCAGTGCTTTTTTCAGTCGCTAACTTGAGTCGCGGCGATTGGGAGAAGAACAGGCCCAATCACCGTGACTTTATTAGAAGATTTTTAAGCCTTATTTTGTAGGTTTAGAAATTTTGTTTGTTGGGATTGACAACCAAAAAAAAAAGAAAAAAAAAAAAAGAGAAATTTTGTTTACTGACCATTCACCGTGTGCGTATGGGGTATATATATATACGATGCACATGTAATTATATGAATATAAAAATAATTATATGAATATATCTAAACGAAGAAAGGTTGACTAAACATATAGACTTACTTATCTAAAAAAAGATATTGTAATCAACTAAATCTTGCTTGTTCTATAATTTATGGTTCAACGGCAATTTTAAGCAAAAACGGTTAACACATTTTAATTTGTAAGATTAACATTATAAATTTTATATTGGTGAATCGTCATCACTAACAACTACAGAACTACAGAGACATAAATGAGAGAGCAAGATAGCAGAAACACGGCGTGATATAGTACTCAACTACTCACAAGCAAAATAGAAACCAACCATCAAAACTTTGAAGGTGCAAAAGAAAATAAAGACTAAGTAAACATATATAAGCGTATCGATTTCTATTGGAGTTGAAAATAGGATTGAAATGTCACTCTACAGGATTCAAACGTGGGGGTTGTTGCCTGTCGGTTTTTTTTATTATATAGAATTTGGATGATACGTTGGGTGTCATGTTTCTTGGATTGAGACAAACTCGGAAGCATCTCCATGAAATTGGAAAACCAGTCAGAAACAACTGGTAGAGTTAGAAACCTTAATTTGCTTATGTGATATATAAGAACTTCAAAGAAATTAAAACAAAGAGGACTTGTGTGATATATAAACGCTTCAAAGAAAGGAAACGACTACACATTTGAACACACGAATGTATTATTTTATTCAATTAATTTTGATGGTAACATTTTTATTAGATAAGATATAACTTTTTTTTTAAACAATAGTTTGTTAGATCATCTCCAACAACGACCCTCATTTTAAGAGGTGGCAAACCTTCAAAATAAGGGTTTGAGGGTCACTTAGAGCATCTATAAGAGATACTTCATATATAGAGTATGCAAACTTCAAATATAAAGTAGGGGAAATTAAATCTAAAGGATATCTACAAAAAAATTTGTCCATCTATTCCTTTTTCTTGTAGATTAGTCAAATATGTTTTTCAAAAACAATTAAGTCTTTTTTACCCTCATTTTATTTTATAATTAAAACCCTATCTTTTGTCTCTTTTCCTCCTTTACTAGATTAAAAAAAAAAAATATTCAGCTCTATTATTTTATTTCCAGCGAACATTCAGCTGAATGCGCCGGAGTTGGTTGAGGCAAATATCGCTGAAGTTACATCTATAACCATTGAGAAGTTTCTTGGATCTTTCACTTCAGTCACACGTCTGTTATTGAATTTATCACCCTTGAAGGTAACCTTTCGGAGTTCTTTGTTATCACAATGTTTCTATATATATACACTATGGTCTCAGCGAAGTCAGAATTTTCATAAAGATGGTTTGGTTAGCGGCAAATGGAATGAGCCAAAGGATGTCCCTGAATGTTTGTTGTCACAATTAGAGACATTTGTGTGGAGAAGATTGGATTGGGGAAGAGAAGAAGAGAAAGAAATAGCTACATATATTCTCAAGAACGGAAGACGGTTGAAGAAGGAAACTTTCACGACAAATCCCATTGAATCGGAAGGGCTCAATAAGTTGAAAGAGAGACTTAAGGTGCTCAACGGATTGGATGGTGTGGTCAGGACTTCAAATTCATGCCAGCTTGTATTCAAATTTGATCCATCTTATCTTGGATCAGACTCTCCTTAGCTCTTAGAGCCTCTAAATTACACCAATCCTTAAGCTCATTGGTGTAAGACATTTCATTATTATTCAGCTAGCTAACATTTTACGATCGATTAGTTTTGGTCTAATAACGAGATATACACTAATTGCATTTGTCTCGTGTTTGGTCTCATCAGCAAGCGCCTTTATTTAGGAAAGATGGTGTGGTTGTCGGGAAATGGAATCAACCAAAGAATGTTCCTCAATGTTTGTTGTCTCACCTCGAGACATTTGTGTGGACAAGATACCGTTGGGAAAGGGAAGAAGAGAAAGAAGAGGCTACATACATTCTGAAGAACGCAAGACTGTTGAGCAAGGCAACTTTCTCTACAAATATCATTGATTTAAAAGAGTTTCATTGGTTTAAAAAATGAATAATTGCTCAGAATGCCCTTTGCACGGTACCCTTTATCAATTCTACCTTTTCCTATTTGCCATTTTTATTTCTACCATCTTTAATTTTTTAATGACCATTTTACCCCTATTTGGAAATTGTTTTAGGTTAACAAAATGAAATATTAATATTTTTCGCCTAAAATATTTCAAAATAAATTTCTCGCTAAAATTTTCCAGCCAAAAATTTTCAAAAAAAAAAATTTCCCGCAAAAGATTTTCGAAAAAAATAATTCCCGCCAAAATTCGAAACAAAAATTTTCCCGCTAAAACTTTTTTTCAAAAATATTTTTTCCGCAAAATTTTTTTTTTTGGCGGGTAATAGAATTATTAGGGATTTTAAAAGAGTTTTAAAAGATTTACAAGGGATTTTAAAATATTTACAAGGGATTTTAAAGGGATTTTAAAAGATTTACAAGGGATTTTAAAAGGGTTTTAAAATATTTACAAGTGATTTTAAAAGGGTTTTAAAACATTTACAAAGAATTTTAAAAGGTTTTAAAATATTTACAAAGGATTTTAAAGGGCTTTAAAAGATTTACAAAAGTTTTTAAAAAAAAATTAAAGTGTTTAAAAGTGTTTTAAAAGATTTACAAGGGATTTTAAAAGGGTTTACAAGGGATTTTAAAAGGGTTTTAAAACATTTACAAGAAATTTTAAAAGGGTTTTAAAAGATGTACAAGGATTTTTGAAAGATTTTTAAAGAATTTACAAGAATACCCTTTTAAAACTCTTGTAAATTTTATTAAAACCTTTTAAAATCTCTTGTAAATCTTGTTAAACACTTTTAAAATCTCTTGTAAATCTTTAAGAACTCTTTTAAATCCTTTAAAAATCTTTAAAAACCTTTATAAATCTTTTAAAGCCCTTTAAAATCTCTTGTAAACATTTTTAAACCATTTTAAAATCCCTTGTAAATCTTTTAAAACACTTTTAAAATTCCTTGTAAATCTATTTCCCGCAAAAAAAATTTGAAGTTTCTTCTCCAAGAGTATACTTCAAATATGAAGTTTTTAAAAGTTTTTAAAATTTGTATTTTGCATTATACTCCTTATATTGTTCATAATTATTTTAAAACCATATAAATTTTATAACTAACTCAAATTTACCTAAATATTAGTATTGTTGTAATATTGTAATTTGTGTATTATATATGTGTTCATGTAATTTTATTATAATTATGTTGCTTGATTTTGTATTAAATTTTTAATATAATAGTTTGTTGTGTAATATTTGTTTTTAATTCTATGTTATATTTTAAAATATTAATATTTTAATTTTATTTGAAAGGTATATATTTAATTTTATATGTAACAATTAAATTTATAAGCTATATGTGAAATATTTTGAATATATAAAAATTTAAGGACTAAAATGATAAACAAAGTAATTTGTATGCTTATTTATGAAACATATAATTTTAGGAACTTAAAAATGCAAATAAAAAAATATGATACTTCAAATTTAAAGTATGGAGTATCACTATTCAATACTCTAAATTATGAAGTATTAGAGTATCTCTTGGATATATAAAAACTTTATATTTGAAGGGGTTCAGTATCTCTTGGAGATGATCTTACTCCAACAACACACCCTCAAATCTATTTCTAAAATTTATCTGTATTTATATTATAGGCCTCAATATTAACAATAATTTCCCATAATGATAAAACTTCATAAAAAAATAGAAAACATATATTTTAAAAAAAAATATGTCTGAACAAATATAGAAAAGCAATAACTTCACATGTTACTACGAAATTATATATAAATTAGAAAAAAAAACAGAAAAAAACTTGTGTGTTCATGTATATAATTATTATTGAAATGTTAATTTTAATGTGTGTTAAATTGCTTAATGTGAAATCATTGTTGTATAAACTTTGTTTCGAAACATTATATCTTTTATATTAATAATTGGGAGATTTACAAAACTATCCTTTTTTTACTACCACTTTTAAACAATACCTCTTTATGTTGTCCATTTTTAAAAATACATTCTCTTGAACAAAATGACCAAATTATCCTTATTTAATATGAACATGTAATTGGAAACTAAAATTTTCCCACCAAATTTATTTTTCTCGCCAAAAAAAAAAATTTCCGTCAAACTATTTCCGGCCAAAAAAAAAAATCTCGCCAAATTGTTTTTCGTAACAAATATTTTTTTCCGCCAAAAAATGCTTTTAAAATTCCTTGCAAATTTGTTTTTGCGGGAAATAGATTAACAAGAGATTTTAAAAGGGTTTTAAAAGATTTACAATGGATTTTAAAAGGGTACTAAAATATTTACAAGGAATTTTAAAAGGATTTAAAAAGATTTATAAGAGATTTTAAAAGGGTTTTAAAAGATTTACATGGAATTTTAAAAGGGTTTTTAAAATATTTACAAGAAATTTTAAAAGGGTTTAAAAGATTTACAAGGGATTTTAAAAGGTTTTAAAAAGATTTACGAGAGTTTTTAAAGGGTCTTCTTGTAAATTCTTTAAAAATCTTTTAAAACCCTTTTAAACCCTTTTAAAATCCTTTTAAACCCTTTAAAAATCTCTTGTAAATCTTTTAAAACTCTTTTAAAATCATTTGTAAATCTTTTAAAACACTTTTAAACCCTTTAAAAAAAATTTAAAAACTTTTGTAAATCTTTTAAAACTCTTTAAAATCCCTTGTAAATATTTGAAATCCCTTTTAAAGTTCATTGTAAATCTTTTAAAACCCTTTTAAAACCCCTTGTAAATATTTTAAAATATTTTTAAAACAATTTTATACCCTTTTAAAATCTTTAAAAAGCATTTGTAAATCTTTTAAAACCTTGTAAAATCTCTTGTAAATCTTTTAAAACCCTTTTAAAATCTCTTGTAAATTTTTTAAAACCCTTTTAAAATCCCTTATAAATATTTTAAAACTCTTTTAAAATCCTTTGTAAATCTTTTTAAACTCTTTTAAAATCCTTTGTAAATCTTTTTAAACATTTTGGAGGAAATTTTTTTTTTCAAAAAATTTTGTCGGGAAATTTGTTTTGGAATATTTTAGGCAAAAAAATATTAATATTTCAGGCGAAAAATATTAATATTTCATTTTGTTAACCTAAAACATTTCCAAATAAGGGTAAAATGGTCATTAAAATTTTAAAAAGGA
This sequence comes from Arabidopsis thaliana, assembly GCF_000001735.4. NCBI lineage: Eukaryota > Viridiplantae > Streptophyta > Magnoliopsida > Brassicales > Brassicaceae > Arabidopsis > Arabidopsis thaliana. Next base: position 20,654,858 of record NC_003074.8, on the reverse strand, counting down.
TAAAAATAAAAATGGCTAAAAAAATGGTAGAGTTGAAAAGTGGCATCATGAAAAGGGCATTAGAAAGAATTTTTCTTAATAATTTCAGTTTTAATTTCAATGTATTTGAATTATATGGTTATATTTGAAATAATTGAATTGAATATAACTATACGTAAGATATATAAATTAGAAGGAGTAAAATGAAATATAAGAAAGACTTTAAGGGTGTGAATAGTGCATTATTCACACCCTTAAAAAATAAGGATATGAGGGCTTGTTAGAATTCAAAATACCCTCAAATTTGAGGGTTTGAGGACTTGTTGAAGATGATTTTAGAATTTGGATTGATTAATTAGCTCATCATGTTTCTTAGATTCATTAGACTTTTGAAATTTGGAACAACGACATTCTAAAAAGTTGGCACATAGGGTTAGAAACTTAGGTTGCAAATGATTCATCAACATAAACGTATATATATATATATATATATATATATATATATTTCTTTTTCTTTTCTTTTTTTTTTTGCATTTGTGGATATAAACACTTCAATTAAAGAGAGCTCGAATAGTATTAATGACATTATTTTATTCAATAAATTATAATGACAACATTTATTAGATAAAATATGTTGAACAAGACTATTTTTTTCTTTTTTTTAGGGTTCATCGTCCATTGGAAAACACCAAGGCTCTGATTTATCACGATTTATACGATAAATATAGCCTTCAGGACCGTAATCGCTTAAATCCCAAATGCATTCTTGACAAACTGGATATCTTCCGGATGGTTTATCATCTCTGGATACTGTAAATATATCAAACCAGTAATTAAAAAATTTCTTATTGCCTGCATACCACCAAAAATGACAACGAAATTTTGTAGATTTTGATATGTTAACAAGAAATCTGAAATCCCAAGTATGCCCATGTTTAAGATGGATATGCCCCAAATTATTTTCACTGGATTTGCAATGTATATTCAACTCTTCTCCATTTTTTACAGTATTGCGAATTACAACATGCTTTTTGGCTAAAGGTAAGAAGCCGTCTGGTGCTTCTGCTGTAACATCTGAAAATTCTAGTGCTAACGTAAAAATAATAAAAGTAGAAGAGATTAGAAACAACAATGTAAGATGAGAATTGGTAATGGAAGCCATGGTCATGTAAATTAGGCTGGAATGGTTAAGTAGAACTTATAAGCTCGCTATTTATAACCCCGAAGAAGAGAGGTGATTAGTTTAGGTAACGTTAATTAGTGCATTGAATTTAGTCTGTGTAAATAAATTATGAATAATATATATTGACAAGAACATACATATGAATATATATTATAAATTATGAAAATATCTATTTTTTCCTTCAAAGTATATGAATGAATATACTAAATGAAGAAAGTTTGAACAAAAATTGTCATTGTTAAAGAAGTATGACTAAACATACATATATAACAAGTCATAAATTTCATATTCAAATATTCTGCAATAATAAAATTCATATGTTTGGTAAGAAATACAATTCGGAGTATATATTATATATTAATTTACAGTTTTGGAAGTAAATCAATCTTTTAACTGTCACTTTATTAGAAGATTTTTAAGCCTTATTTTGTAAGTTTTGAAATGTTGTTTGTTGACCATTCACTTTGTGCGTATGTGGTATGTATATATATATATATATATTATTGGAATATTTATTTAAACGAAGGAAGGTTGACTAAACATATAGACTTACTAATCTAAAAAGGATATTGATATAACCGTTTACATATAGTTGAAAGAAAGACTACTTTATAAATAGCCATAAATTTAAATAAATTACGTAAATAACTATGATTTTTGTTTTGTGTGTATAAAATATACGCCTAATAAGACTACCTCACCAGTCACCATACCAAATTAAATAATCAAATGGATCTCTAATCAAATGGAAAGATTCGTACGGAGTATCCAGAAAACAAAGACCAATCGGTTTATTTTTGTTGTTACATGACTTATATCTCACTTCTATACGACATTGTAAATTATACTAATTTAAAACGATCCAAAAATATAATTTTGATAGTTTTTTGCTTTTTTAGTTTCTGGCAACATTCGAGTAATAAAATGTTTAGTTAGAAATATTCGATATATGTTGTGTTGGATACAAACCAAAGGTTCCACATCGAAAGTTTGAAAAAAGAGTTTTTGATATATAAACTAAATTCAACTCCAACTAGTATGAGGCCTTTTGGAAGGAGTCCAATAACAAATCTTTGCGGGTTTGAACATGTGAGCCCAAAAAGGACAATATCATATTAAATGAGAGTTGGAATGGCCTTAGAAAACCCGTTAAATGGTATCAGAATATATGTCGAAAAAGTAGATCTATGGCTTGGACTATGATCGGTGTGGGAAAACCTCTCAAGCATGACACGATAAGAAGGTATCTCAAAATTTTCACGAATAAGAAAGTGCCAAAATTTTGTTGAAGAGGAGGCATTAGTTCGTGGTCTTTAGTTTGAAAGGAAGATTGTTGGATACAAACCAAAGGTCTCTCATCGGAAGTTTAGAAAAAAAGTTTCTAATATATAACTCAAATCCAACTCCAACTAATATAAAGCCTATTGAAAAAAGTTCAATAACAAATTTTTGTGGACTTAAACATGTAAACTCAAAAAGAAAATATCATACTAAATAGAAATTAGAATAGGCTTACAAAACTCATTATGTTCTTCTTTTTTTTGCAATTGTTATTAACTATTCAACTAAACCTTGTTTGTTTTTATAATTGGTTGGTCAACGGTAATTTTTAGCAAAAACGGTTTACAAATTTTAATTTGTAAGAGATTTAACATTATAAAATTTATATTGTTGAATCGTTATCACTACGAACTACAAAATTAACCCGATTCACGGTAATCAAATTGTTCGCAACTATAAAATGAACATATTCTTAATTGTGATAATCAGTGTGGCAGAAATTTGCGAAACGAACGTGACAATAATTTATCCAAAATGGAATATATGCATCTATAGACCAATCAATGTAGTTTTGTAAATGTGTTAACATACCGTCAAATAATAATAATATCTATTCACAACAACTCTTAAGCAAAAAAACCAAAGAAGTTACCTCTTAAAATATTTAAATCAGTATCACGATAACATACTTTATTCAGTAGAAAATTATCTATGCGATCAAAAGAAGTTTAACGGAAACATTTATAAAAAAGAATAATTAATATCTCACCAAACAAATGAAATGGAGAAATTCCAATGGACTCTCTTGGTTTTGAGTTTTTGGACTTAAGACTGCGGGAAGATCACGGAACACTTTTTGTCCGAAATCTGACGTGGCAGATTATAACGGCTACTTTGATGACTCACTATTTCTTTTTAATATTATAAAAATCGAAGAGAGACGTTAAGATTCAAATTTTTTGAAGACAGAACAAAAAACAACACAAACAATTAAAACAATCAGAATTTTTCTCGAATTCATGGACCACAATAATTACTATTCTTCTTCTTCTTCTCTATGATCTCTGCTTCCTTTTTTCTGGGTATCTAAAAAAACTCAATCTTTATTTCTTTTTGTTAGCGAAAATGGAGGATAATAGCTGTATCGGGTTTGAGGGATCGAAAAGATTTGGTGAGACTAGTAAACGTATCATTGGTTTGATTGACTCAGTGACTGAGTCAACGACTGATTCAAGTCTTAGCAGCTCAAGTTCTGGTGTTGGATCGAGCTCCGGGAGGTCTTCTGTAGCTGAGAGATCTGTTTCATCACCTCCGACGAAATCGCAGATTCTTGGATGGCCGTTAGGACAAGGTTCATGGAGGAAGAGTTCTGGTAAAATGAAGAAGAAAACTCCGACAAAGATCGATGATTTTGGGTTTAAGAGAGTTGGAACAGAGACTTCAGGTTTGTGAAAATCGTGAACATTAGCTAATAATCAATCTCTCTCGAAGACGACTTAAAGTTTTGACATTTTGATTTGTTTTTGTAGAGATTGAGTTGTTGAAAGAGAGAATGGCGAAGTTGTTGCTTGGTGAAGACATGTCTGGTTCTGGTGAAGGAGTTTGTCCTGCTTTGGCTATTTCTAATGCCATTACCAATCTCTATGGTAGTTTTATTTCGAAGTTCCATACTTTAGTTTGATGTTTCTTTGATATCTTACTTTACTTATGAGTCTAACTTTTGATTTCAATGTGATGAAAGCTGCAATATTGGGACAACAATGGAGGCTAGAGCCAATCCCTAGTGAGAAAAAATTAATGTGGAGAAGAGAAATCGAAGTTCTTCTTTCTGTTAGTGATCACATTGTTGAATTGGTACCTTCCTTTCAGAATTTCCCCAATGGAAACAAGATTGAGGTAATTTCATTTTCAAGCTTAAGCATTTAGTGATTGTGTTCTGTTTCATTGATGATTTGGTGGATTTTAAGGTGATGAACTGCAGACCAAGATCAGATCTCTTTACTTGTCTTCCTGCTCTTAGGAAGCTAGACAATATGCTTATTGTAAGAATCTGATCCTTCCTTGTTGTTCTGTTCTCATGAGGGGTTTCAAATGTGAGTTCTTAATAGAGTTCTGTTTTTGACGTCTTTAGGAAATATTAGATAGTTTTGGAGAAACAGAGTTCTGGTACGTTGATCAAGGGATTGTAGCTGCGGAATCTGCAAGGTCTAACTCTTTCCGTGAAGACGGAGACAAATGGTGGCTTCCGCTGCCGCGTGTGCCATCCGATGGACTTACCGAACAAACTAGGAAGAAACTGGATCATACTCGCGAATTCACCAACCAAATCTTGAAAGCTTGTATGTCAATCAACAGCATTGCTTTAGCTGAAATGGAAGTTCCACAATCATACCTTGAAGCCCTTCCAAAGGTAAGAAACAACTTAATCTCAGAGCCAAACTTAATCTCAGAGCCAAACTTAATATAATTTCCTCTAGCTGAATTGTTCCTATTTTGCAGAACGGAAGATCTTGTCTTGGAGATTTTCTATATAGAAACATCACATCGGATAACTTCTCTGCGGATCACTTGCTAGAATCAATAGATCTTTCATCTGAGCTTGCGGTTGTAGAAATGGCGAACCGAGTAGAAGCATCAATGTACGTTTGGAGGAGAAGAGCTCACTCGAGGCATCTGATATCTCTGTATCGATCCACAAGTACAAGATGGGGGATGATAGTGAAGGAGATGATGATGCATCAAACCGATGGTGACAAAAGGGAAATATTTGCGGAGAGAGCAGAAAGCTTATTGATCCGTCTCAAGCAACGTTTCCCGGGACTTAGACAAACAGCTTTAGACACAAGCAAGATCCAATACAACAAGGTTTGATTCATTGACTTTTTCACATCACACACTTAAAACACGAAAGAATGAAATCTAAACTGTTCTTGCAGGATGTAGGAAAGTCTATACTTGAGAGCTACTCAAGGGTATTAGAGAGTTTAGCGTATAGCATTGGTGTACGCATAGAGGAAGTGTTGTTCATGGATGACATCAGCAAAGATGATGGTGATGGTGATGATGATTCTTGTTCAGACAAGTTGAGATTGTTGTCTAAAGAAGCAGCTAGTGGTGGTTCAGGCTCTCTAAGGGAGAAACTTTCTGCTCCATCGCTGTTCTCTGTGTCATTCTCAGGCACGTCAACTCCGTACAGAACTCTATCTTTCTCTGCATCGACTCCAAGTTATTCACCAATGCCGTTGATAAGCCCCATCAACGGAGGAAGAGGAGGAGAAAGAGCTCCGTTTCTCTCTGGGAGGAACATTAGAGAACGTTGCGGGTTTGGTCCAAAGAAAGCATTGGCCAATTATCTCCGGGGTTGAATGTTAAGTTAAAAAATTTGGATTTAGATTCTTTCTGTCTGTATCACACAACACGTTCTTTATGTTGTTGTTGTTGTTGTTGTCCTGTCTCAAGGAGTTAAGAACCAAGCACAATTCGTTTTTATATAATGTATTTGTTGATTGATCGATACACAATCTCATATCTTATTATTAGATCAAACAAGAGTCAAAAGACCATCTTCTTTTAAGATAAACACCAGGAATGGTAAAATGTTAATAAAATTATTAGTGTCTTTGGGTGTTATTCGAATTTGTAATGAATCTGTTTAAAATTTTATTATCATGTGACCAAAAACAAATAATGAATCTGTTTAAAACTTTATTATCATGTGACCAAAAACAATGGTTAAACCAAAAAGCTTAACCGAAATTAAAGTTTAATGACTTTATTATTGACTAGCGTAAAACTTGATTACTCCACGGTCACTATCTTAACAACAGAGGAACCATCAATCTTGTGCAACGCCACAATCGAATCTCCATTCTTGCAAATTCCCTTCGTCTTCGCGAATCCGATAGCCAAATTAATCATCTCCTCCGTTGCATCTTTGTTTGAATCCCTAGCCGAAGATCCCGTCGCCACCACCGGAATAATCCTACGGTAAATCAAACCACGTCTCGCCGCATGAGCCACCGAGTCTGAGCACGACATCTCCATATCATTCCCTTGAGCAATCTCTGGCACAATCACTGACAAAATCGGAACGCTCGGCCTGTATTTAGCCACAAGCTCCGCCGTGTAACCGCCTTTGGTGAGAACAACGATCGCCGACGCAAAAACACTCTGTGCCGTCGAAACAACTGAAGCAGCTAAGCTCTCGATCGGAGATAACGGTAACGAAACCATTCCTAGGGTTTTCTTGTGGAGAATGTCGTAATCGATGAAATCCTCTGCTTCTTTACAGATCCTTGACATTGTTAGCACGGCAGCCTCAGGGTGAGCTCCAGCAGCGGTTTCTCCACTAAGCATAACGCAGTCTGTCCCGTCAAGAACAGCGTTTGCAACGTCAGTGGCTTCAGCTCTAGTCGGACGAGGAGATACTGTCATGGATTCAAGCATCTGTGTGGCTGTGACAACTGGTTTCCCAAGAGCATTAGCCATCTTGATCATTGTTTTCTGAGCAAGGAACATCTTTTCGATCGGAATCTCCATTCCAAGATCTCCTCTAGCCACCATGAAAGCATCAGAATTCTCCAGAATCTTTTCACAATTCATGACCCCTTCTTGATTCTCCACCTTTGACATGAGCATGATGTTCTTTGAGTGTTCTCCAAGTAACCTCCTAACTTCAGTTAGGTCAGATCCTTTACGAACAAAAGAAAGAGCGATGATGTCGATTTTGTTCGGAACTCCCCATTGGATGATATCTTCTTTATCTTTCTCAGTAAGTGTTGGGAGATCAACTACAATTCCAGGAAGATTAACGTTTTTTCTTTCTCCTAGAATTGCAGAGTTCTCGCAACGGCAACGAACAAGACCGAAAGACTTGTCACAGGACAAGACAGTTAAAGAGATTGTGCCGTCTGAACAGAGAATCACATCACCAGGTTTGACGTCTTCTGCAAGTTTCTTGTAGCTCATGGAGATAACGTTTGAATCTCCTTCTATCATGTAATCAATTGAGATGGTGATCTCTTGACCTTGGTTTAGCTGTATCGGTTTGCCTTCTTTGAGAAACCCGGTTCGTATCTCAGGACCCTTTGTGTCGAGCATGACGGCGGAGAGAATACCAGTGTTGTCCATGGCGGTTCGGAGATTATCGAGAGTTTCTTGATGGTAAGAGTGAGAACCATGAGAGAAATTGAACCGGGCTACGTTCATACCAGCCTTGAGAAGCTTCTCAATCATCTCCACCGATCTTGAAACCGGTCCAAGAGTACAAATTATCTTCGTCTTTGAACGAAGAGCTCCATTGGTTGCTTGTCCACCAAGTAACATCTCCATTGTGGAAACTTTCGAAAGATCGCAAAGAAAAATTAAGAGATTGAACTTTGAAAGACAGAGGAAATTAAGAGTTGCTTGATGAAAATTATGATGAGCAGGGAAACGTATATATAGAAGGAGCGATTTGAGGTTTTCCATTTTACGTTGTGTTGTTTACATTATCGAATTTCCCATTTTCATGTTCGAATTTCTATTTGCCAAAAAAAAAATTGTTCGAATTTCCATTTAACTTTTTTTCGTTCGACGGTTTAGTTTCCTTTTCTATGGTTCTGGCAATAATGTTTTTTTCTATTTCTAATTTAGCAAATATTTTGAGGAGAATGTTAAATGATAGATGAAAAAAAAGTATAGTATTGAAATTAGAAATTAGAAATTTCGGAAACTTCGAAACGACCTCACCGATAACTCGGTTTCGATCGGGAAGATGATGATCGAAACATAATATTACTAAGAGCAAAATATTTGTATCCATTATTTATTAAAGTAAGCTAAGTACATTGTAGTAGACACTGTTATACATATCATTTTTTCCCTTACATACACTATTAGACAAACATTAATTGACTAAAAAGGAGCCAAACATTAATTTCATCAGGAAGAGACTTCTCTTCGTGTTGTTTGCATTTGTCGTTAAACAAAATGAATCAACATGTAAAGAACAAGCCCCTCTTCTTTTAGACAATATACTAAACTCTTTTAAATTTGTAATTAAGGACATTTGGAAATTTTGCTTTCTTTTTATTATCTAGCGACCCTTCAGATTTCGTATAAAGATAAGACCATGCATGCACCTGCAAAATGTTCACAAATAATAAAATTTACGTTTTTCCTTTTAATCTAAGTAAATTTTTTGCGAAAAGCATTGGATATTTCGTAGAAAAAAAAATCCATGTAATATTTATAAGTACCTTAACAGGTGCTCGTAAACCAGGATTGCTAGTAATAAAGCGAACCTGCACCAAGTAGGAAAATAAAAGTATAATTTGGTTTACAAATATAATGAAAGAATTTATCACAAAATAAAAGTAATAAGTTAGAGGATGGAGTATATTAAAAGTTACCTTCCCACCAGTTTCCTCTTGATGCGCGTTTGGAATCGCCTTCCTCTCCATCCTTTTTGTACTGCATATATTAAAAAAATATGATGAAAAGCAAAATCTTGAAAGTAGAGAATATAAGTTTAGTCATGTAGGTGTTATATATGTATGTAATATATAATGCGACTATGACTTACAGTATCATGGGTGGTAGTCGTTGTTGAGGAATAAGTCTCTTGGCCTCCATAGTAAAGGGATGAGCTCAAGTGGCATGGTGGTTCTGTTTCCTCATTATAGTAACTCTTTTTCTCCTTTTTATTGCTTCTTTCTCCTTTCGCATCTACGTATTATTGTAAGCCCACAAATTAAGGTATATAAGTTTCAATATGACAGAAAAAGACTACGTTTTGAACTGAGTTAGAATTAGTGAAAATAACATTCTATAGACACACTAATTAAGGTCTTAATGCTAAAAAGAGCATAGACTAGTTCTAACGTATAACGAATCTTTAACGAAAAATAACTCGAGAAAGTTTAATTACTTGGAGATTGATACTTCACATGTCCACCTTGACTTGCAAAGTCCACTTGCCTCCCCAACTGATCCTTTTAGTTCACAATAAGAGAAAGTTAGAGAGTAGTTCAACTTAATTGTTATATATATATATATATATATATATATATATATATATATATATATATATATATATTAAGTAAGAGCTCCTAAACACCATGTATATGTAACATGCAGATGTTTACAATGATTAACGTATCCCACAAATGTTGAAATCTTGAGATGACGTACTGCAGAGGGTGGTGGGAAGATGGATTTGAACAATCCAGTGGCCGATGAAGAAGACGAAGAAGAGACTCTTGGCCCAAATATATGATCGAATGACGAAAGAGATGAGGACGAAGATGAAGCGGAAACAATCTTTTTCTTGTTCTTGTTCTTGTCCATGCCAAAGATGTGTAGGTGGAAATGTATGTATACAAACTTTTTGTTTCTGAGAGATGTATTTAAGAAAAGGCCAAAGGGGCCTAGGGATGCCGAAAAGAGAAAGGATTAAATTTGTAGAGAGAGGTGAAGAAAGGAGAGAACATGTGATGAAACAAAAGAGAAGACACGTGAAGATTTGCAGTTTTTTGTGCGACTCTTATAACTGTCATCTCTGCATATTTATAGTTGAAAACTTTGACTACATGTGATCGGTCTTTTAGATTATTTGTCACATCTATTATATCTGACTTTATTTATTAAAAATTTCTTGATATTATCTATCATATGTGCATGAATATATATGTTTTGTTTTTGTTTTTAAGAAAAATATGAAATATGGAAAGATTAAAAAGTAATTATTTTGGCTATGATATAGTTAGAGACATTTTTGTTTTTTAATCTGAAAACAGTTGGAGATCCTTTCTAAGATCGGTTCTATAGCTTGTTTTTCGGATTGAGTGTAGTTTCGTTAACCCTAAATTTGTATGGCACTAAAAATTCTTCAACATCTTCGACGATTTTAGCAGAAGTCTCCTTGCCCGATCCTATAAATTTCTTTATAAATAGCTTATTTAAAAATGTTAGAGGAATAAATAAACGGCTGAACCGCTGAGCAATGTAACGGTCAGTACCAAATTAATATATATAGCATTTTTTTCTCAATCGACAAGGCTCCAAATGTGACAACAACATTACTCAGTTTTGGTTTCAACCAAAGACGACCATCCTCAAATTTTAAAATAAGATCTATTGATCATCAAGTGGAAAAAAAAAAAAAGATCAATTCATCAAAAACTCGCAAGGAGTTTCAGGCTTCAAGCAATACCCATATCGATAAAAAAATATTAAAATAAGAATACATATGCCCATATGGTTCATTTTCTGTCTTTTGTAAAGCCAAACTAATTTTATATATTTTCCTATATATGAAAAAGGAGAAAACTTGTCGAAATCGTTACGCGGTACGTACGCTACTAAAAGTGGTGATCGTATCAAATGAAGTAGAATCCTCGAAACAATTCCCGTGAGTGACCTAATTTCGTGCCCACACTAAAGTCAACGAAGGTTTATGAGGCAAATAATATGCAAAATGCTTTCCAAAGTATTTGTAAATAACTTTTGTCGTTCTAGAACATTATATATAGTTCTATAACCGTGTCCTGTTTCAAAGGAATCAATATATTCATTCATCTTAACAAATAAATGTTCTATAATATTATAGTTTGTAGGACTAGTAATCAACCTTGTACATTAATTAGCTTAGATTTGGAGATAAGATTTATAATTCAAAGTAATAGCTTTTTTTAGTATAGTTTTGTTTTATATGAATGGGGATAAATTTTTATAGAAGGCCTCTAGTATTAGTTGAAAAACAATTTAAGTTGATTGGCAGAAAGATATATGAATAATTAAATCAGGATCTTCGATGAAAAATAAAGAAACTTATAATATGGCCAACAACAACATTTCTTTTTTAGCTTATGAAATCATGAAAGAAAAGGAAACACCAAAAATGACGTTTTAATATGTAAACAAAAACGTTTTAGATGGAAGTCTTAAACGAATTAGCGGATCGATATATACCGTTATTGATGAATATTACATCTCTATAACGTAACTGTTGTTATAAGCTTTACTTCAACTGGAGAATATAAGTATCTGAAGGACCAGAAGATTGATAAGGTCAAAGATAGATTCCATATATTGATGTAATAACTAATAATATTCATCAACAACAAAGGGTTGACTCTATAGGTTGTCTTCGCAACTTGCAAGTTGTGATTCAAAAGAAACAACAGCCAAAAAACGAAACAAAGGATTTGCAAGTTGTGGAATCAACGCGACATAAAAAGAAGAAAAGGATATATCATTCGATAGATCGTTAATACATAATAACATAAGGGTAATTCTCAAAATATTGGAGAGAGAAACATAGCCACATTTAAGAAATTAAGAAGATATTGCCAAACATATATAGCCACATTTTATGAGCTTTGGTGCCTTGAGCCCATTGATAGACCGTTAGCCACACATAAAAAGTTTACACTAGGGTAGATGTTGGGTCCCACTGTAAAGTGAGAGCCCTCCAAAAATAGGCGTATGCCACTTAGCGTGGAGAGCACACGGTATTCTTTAGTAAAAGGCGAAAGAATAGTTCGCTTTGTGCTTACCACATGGCTGCGTGATTTTAAACTCCCTACAGAGTGAAGTGTATTTATACTATCAATTCCTCTATCAAAGTCTCTTAGCTTTCCGATGTGGGATACTTGAGGTTGAAGCTCCTTGTTAAAAGGCTTTCTCGGATACTCAAGCCCATTACCATCCGAAATTTCTCCACCATTTATATGGGTCATTAACTAGGACTGTACAATGTTCACTTCGTATATTGGGCCCTCAATTGATATACGTATTAACCAACACTACATATACATAATGATTCTACATTTCGTATAAGCCATGTAACAATGGAAAAGGATTGTACCAATACAAATGTTAATCTCGTATAAGCTACATCCAACAACTACATATATAATTCTACATTTCGTATACATTATCATTTTCCGCTGTTTGGTTTTTACAGTTTTTTTCCTCTCACCAAAAATAGACCTAAACAAATCTACCAACCTTTTAAACCGTTATAGATTCGAAGAAAGATCCTTGAAGTAAAGCTTGAGTGTCTCGTAGGTCATGAAGCAAATCCCTACACCAGGTACCACTTTGTAGTACTCTGGAAGAATTCCTCTGTACAGGCCTCTCGCTCCTTCCGTTTGAACAATACGCTTTAATGTGCCTAACAAACCTGTCTTGTACACTACCGCTCGCCCGCCTATTCCTTCCAGCTGCTTCCTTCTTCTCACCAGATCCAATGGAAACGTAGCTGCAGTTTTGTTTTTCTCACATTAGATATGACATTATATGAAATTTGACCAATGCATCAATGCTATGAAGTGGTTCTACTTGCCTATGAATGCAGCATGAGACCAGCCGTGAACAATAAGACCCGACGTGAAACTCATATAAGGGCCAAAAGAGATATTATCCACAAATGGAGTGATATAGGTAAACATTGTTTGTGTTTGATTAAGTAAATGAGACACTATATGAGTAACTACCTTTATAGAAGTAAATTCCTCACATTAGACTGTGTTAAATGCTTGCAGAGAAAAATCAACTAGAAAAGATCATGGTAATCATATCTATTTGCTAAAGACAGAAGCATACATATGAGAAGGAGCAACAGATTTATCATTCTGTAGCAAAAGTGGAACTTAGAATGCACCATGTTCAGCTATTGTGAATTGAAAGCATAGTACAGAGAATTTTGAGTTTGAGACTATTGATGTGATGCTTGTCAGCAATACGAAACTGATTGATGCTCATGCTAAGTCAATCAGTGTTTATGAGCAAGGCATAGAATGACAAATTACAGTCAAACAGTGAGTCTCATGGCAAACAAGAAAGCAAAAGGCCAACGAATAGCTAAGATAACTTACCTGTTGAAGATGCTATTCCTGAAAGACTTCCACAAGCTAGACTGACCATGATAGGGGAATCATGGGGCCTTAAGAAAATGAAAACCAACAAATCATTTTAGGAGTAATTATAAATGATAAGTGGCATAGTTAAACTGCAAAACTGTAATATCGAGATCGACTTATTACCTAGTTGACCTCCAATAAGATCTCAATGATTCATACACAGAAAAGCTAATGGCAATACTAGGCCCAACACCCTGTTTCAAAAAACAAAACCTTAGTCAGGATAGTTAGGAAAGTGAAAGGATACAACATTTATGATGTATACATCTTTCTGTGGAAAATACCACAAGCGTTGTTCCTAGTCCCTTGTAGAGGCCCAAGATACCTTCATCGGTTGTAATAGAGCGCAGAGTATGCCAGATACCCGAGTAGTAGATTACTTTTGTCTACCATTGATGCAAAGAATAATGTCAACAGACAGCTAATGCAACAATGCTTCAGTTATGAAATCTCAACAAGTAAAATTAGAAAACAAGGCTGTGTAACAAAGTTCATATCAAATAGACAAATACTTATGTTCAAAAACTCCAACCTGAGCAGCAAGACGAGTTCTAACAAGATCAAGTGGATAAGTGGCAGAAGCAGCTGTGATTCCAGCCAAACCACCGGCTACAAAATGTACAAAAAGGTTTGAACTTATACCCTCCTTGTGATTTTCCATCCCAGTAACCATATACATGAACTGTAAATAATCGAGTAAAAAAGTCCAAAATCAGAAATAGGCTCAGTGGAGAGTAATGTCACACTAAGAATTTAGTTTAGATTCTCAGACCTTCTTGTAGTGTTCATATGCGTAGAAATTAACAGAAGAATATGGAAGCCGGTGAGCAATAGTAACTAGATTCCCTTTCCAAAAAGCTTTCAATCCTTCTTCATTCAATATCCGTGAAGCCTCGTGTAATATGCTTGGCTTTCTTAAAGCTGCAGCATTTGTGTGCATACCTTGCACCTAAATACAACATAGTGTATACAATCAAGAAGCTGTCCAAAAAAAACTCAGCTTTAACACAAAATTTCCCTTTTTAAGCATTCAGAGTTAGAAACAAGTGCAGCTAAGAAGATTTGGTATAATCAAACACTAATAGATTTTCTATCTTTACGCAGAGCTCAATTCAGCTTTCTCATTTCCACAGATCCCCAAATTGTTTGATTATCCCATTACACATTGAACTTGAAATTTTGAATTGGTCTTAGTTCAATAAACCAACAAATTGGGTTGTAATGAAACAAAAGGTTGAATTTTTCTTCTTCTCGCTCGATGAAATGACGAACCTGGAAGAGAATGGTGAGACGAGATAGAGGAGCAGTACAAGTCTTGCTAAAAGCACCAGCGAGTCCTCCGGCTAAGAGCTGCGACGCCGATTCGATATGTGATCTCTGGTCCTGCGTTAAACGATGAGAAGACGAAGCTACGCCATGTCCTGAGCTCACACCAACCCTAGCTTCCGTCTGCATCACCATTTTTGCCGCCCAAAAATCCAAATCTTTCAATCTCCTCACCTATCAAAATCCTCAATCTCAATCTCCGAGAAGCTTATCCAACAATACCCAAGCTCAGATTTCGGAAAAAAAGGAAACTTTCAAAGATCTTCGATTTGGTTTTTGATTGAAATTGAATTGCTTTGCTTGAAAGTTTTGGTTTTGTATCTCTTTTTGTGTGCCTCTCGTCTTTCTTTTTTCTTTCTCTGCTTCAAGACTTTGTTGTATACGCTTGGTTCCAACGCCACACCTACACGGCAACACTAAACACTTTAAAAACGACAGCGTTTTGGATGCAACGAACGTTTTACCGCCACGTGATTCACCTCTTCTTTTTTATTTCTTTCTCCTTGTTTCTTTTTCTGGTGACTGGTGAGATTCCTTTTCCATTGCTACATCTACTCTTTGAAAGCTTGGCCACTAGTACTTTAAAATCGGTGTCTTCGGTGTTACACAATTGAAAACGTTGTATCTTGTAAGATTTTGTTGGACCCTTGCTAGTTTTATTCAGCACGTGTTCTGTGTTTTGCTAAATCATGTCGAAATATCTTTTCTTTTCTTTTGTTAAATCATGTTGTGAGATATATAGTCATTACAGGCAAAGATTGGCCAAGAATACATGGCAGAAACATATTCATTTCTTGATAAATCTCAAGAGATCACCCACCAAATGTAATGAACCAGTTACCAACACCTAACACCCAAAATATAACAAAATCCCACTTAGGCCGCTTTGTTGTCACCTGAAACCAACATTATACGTAAAAAGTAACACACTGAATTTACCTGAAAACGAACTTGTTTACTTTGGCGAGCATTGTCCCGGAGCCAGTCAACAGCCACAGGAAGTGACGAGAAAACGAAACTCTTCTCTTCTTCTTTGCCTTTAGAATCACTTTTTGAATTAGATTTTGCTTCACCTCGAGCTAAACTCTCCCAAATCCTCTGAAGACCGAACTGCCACGACATCGACTCGACACGTGTGCCAACGTTTGTCGAAGATCCCACTTGGTTGTACACTGATACGTTTGGCACAAAAACGGCTCTCTTGAAATCAACTCCTGAGAATTTGAAAAAACTCTCAAATGATATTTCTTGTAACATCTTTATAAAGTTTCTATCATGACATAAACAGTTAAAAACACCTTGATCAATGCATTTACTCCTTAATCGCGGAAGAAGCAAACTCGGGTCACGAACAGACATACAATTGAACAAGAGTATCTGCATCATATTACATACCAACATTAGCAAAACTTTTTCAGAATTTTTTGAAATCTTTAAGACACAATTTTAAAAATCTTTACCTGCTCTGATCTTTTCTGGTTTCTTTCTTGGTTTTGTTTGATCTGTTTTGAAAACCATATAGCGCAAGCTTCCATGCTTTCAGGACTATGAGCTCCATCAAGGTAATACACAATCTCTTCAGGGAGTTCTGAATCAGGCACTATCATAGCTCGTCCCATCAAATAAGCATTTGACAATCCAGAGATGAATTTTTCGGGTAAACCGTTCTGTTTCATGTAAGAAAATACCGTTACTTGTTAACAGAAGAAATTCACAACTCAAGAATGTTTTTTTTAATTCAACTTACTGTCTGATCCAAACCATTCTTGTCCTCAATACCAATCTCTTTAAGAAATGTAGAGCACAACGCAACAGCAAGACCAGCGTTTAGATATTGATGTTCGCCTTGAAGCCCGAGTCTCTGGCTTGAGTCCAACGGTTCCACCACCTGAAGATTCACCTTCACAACAAGTACTAATTCATAGATAACCTTATGTCATCTCAACCATCTAATGATTTGGTTGTTTTGTGAAGCCTTACCTCCAATTTTGAAGCTTTTTCATTGAGTACACGCATTGCTTCATCAGGTTGAGCCACTGTAAAAGCAGGAACTCCACTCTACAACAGAGAGAACAATTAAGAAGGAAACTGAAACTCGAATAACTTGGAAGCTTTTAGTCTGCACCTTGAAGATACCGGCTTTCTCTGCAGCAATTTCAGCAAGTGTGTATCCTAGATATATAAAACCGAGTGATTAAAACACACACACTGGATCCATTTTTGGGAAAATGGCGCAAAAGAGACTAACCAAGAATCTCCATATGGTCATACCCTAGAGAAGAAATACCACAGACGACAGGTTTCTGAATCTATATTAACATATGCTTTGTTAGTGACAAAACCTGGTAAAACAAATCTTAATCTGACGAAAAATGACTTTTCTTACCACATTAGTCGCATCGAATCTCCCACCTAAGCCAACTTCTAGTATAACAACATCAACCTGCACATACCATCAATGACATATATGTCTAATTAAATCACATGAGTTAAGTTTACCTTAGTAGAAAAGAGATTTAAGAACCTGTTCTGTTGTGAAAATCTTGAAAGCTAATAAAGCAAGGAAGCAGAAATAAGTAGGCATTGGAACCTCATTGCTGGTTTTCTCCTGCGCTTTAATGTGGAACCATATAACGAAATGAGAGAGACAGAAAAACCGGAAAGGTATCTATATGAATGTTCTGTTTTTACTCCTCACCTTGAGCTTATGAAAGCAACACCAAAAGTAGTTCACAAATTTCTCCTGGCTTATCTCAATGCTGAAGCAAGAAATTATGTTTTTGAACATTTTCTTTGATAAAATCGTTGAGATGAGTGTATGTTTTCAGAAGCTTACCCGTTAAGACGGAATCTCTCTCGGACATCGATTAAGTGAGGAGATGTGAAGAGACCAGTTCGAAGACCGTAACAACGAAGAATAGACTCCGCAAATGTACATGTTGATCCCTTCAAAACGATCACAAAACTTGAAAATCTTCATTGCATAATCTCAAGGAACTTTAAAGTCTGTACCTTTCCTTTAGTTCCGGCCACATGAATGATTTTCATTTGTGAAACTGCATCTTCAAGCTCAAGAACCTTTTAAGAGATTCATGAATCTTTCAAAAACCTCGTAAATTTTGGCACGACACACAAAAAAGCTTAAGTGATTTGTAACCTTGAGATAATGAAAGAGCAAACGGAATCGGTGAGATTGGTTGTTACTAGCTAAACGGCCACGTTTTGTGATCAAAGACGACAATGCATCCAACGTGTTCTGGTAACGAGCTGACAATTCACCATCGTCTTCTTCATTTTGTTTCCCGGCAAACAAACAGAAAACGTAAAAGAATGAACACACAAAGTCAGAAAAAGTCATAAATCAGTTATAGAGAAACAGAAAATTTACCAGTTGCCATAGAAGAAGAACAAATCCAAAAATTTCCCAAGTTTCAATTTTGATGTCAGCTTCTCTAATCGTAGAGAAATGGGTTTAGAGATTGGAAATGAAAGGTCCTAACTTTCAGTTTAATCTTCAAACTATCTAAACGAAAAAGGTGTTAACTTTATCTACACACATATAATTGCAGAATTCGGATTTGTACCGAACAAAACCGTTATCCATTCACCAATGGTTTCTTCTCCACTAAAATTTGAACCTAATGTGGACCCCAAATTGAAAATTGAAAATGTGTGTAGTATTAAGGAGAATTTTCTTATCACTTACTCAGAAAGATTCAAAGAGACATCAACAGATTTCCTTTAAACTGTTAAAAACCACACAAAAATAAAATAAAACAGCTAATTCTTGCAAACAGTAGAGTATGAAAATTTTCTGACATTGACACATTGGCGATGTTGGGATGTGTGTGTCATCCAAACAAACAAAATTTAAACATAGGTATCGATCAATGACTTCCTCATCTCATCGACGATAGAGCTGGGTTGGGCTTCCCTTAGCTTGAAGATGCTGTCTATGACAGAGAGCTCAGTCGCAGTTGTGTCTGAACCGCAGAAAGAGGTCCAATCATTAACGGTCATACCCGCAGCGATAACTTCACTACCACGGTTCACGGTTCCTGCAACGAGAGGGACTTGAAGAAGTGTTGAGAGTTCTTCCAAGTCTTCCACTGAGGTGTGAGGATGGACCTATTTGAGAAAAGACATTCAAATTCTAATGAGAGACCAATGCCAATGCCATCCATTTCCGAAGGGAAGTTATGTTTTTCATTCTCTTACCATTCCACCTTTGTTGGATAGGGCACAGTAACTGCCCACGAGAATGTTGCCTGCAATTGTCTGACGGAAAACTTCAACGCCAAGTACATCCGCTATTATTTCCTCGGTTTCCTATCAAAGCAAAATAAAAACACAAGAACCAGAGGCATCAAACCAAACGCCATACGTACAACTCTGTTATCGTTATCATCATCATCAGAAGATATAAGATTCATGGTGATTACAAAGGCTTAATTACATTTCTGCTAACTTTTGTAAAAATGCGCACTTATTCTTTCACCATTTCTTGCCAGTCATGAAAAGAGTATATGTTTTTGAAAAGGTTTCATTAGAAAAATAAAGTATGACATGAATCTT
Organism: Arabidopsis thaliana; assembly: GCF_000001735.4. Taxonomy (NCBI): domain Eukaryota; kingdom Viridiplantae; phylum Streptophyta; class Magnoliopsida; order Brassicales; family Brassicaceae; genus Arabidopsis; species Arabidopsis thaliana. Next base: position 20,635,607 of record NC_003074.8, on the reverse strand, counting down.
TACCTTATCAAGATCGGTGTGGGCAAGAGCTACATAGTCATTGCAGGCAATGCAATTTCCAAGAGCAGACAGACGTTCATCAATTCGCTGGACCACAACTTGATCAGGTAGACTGTTCCTTAAGTGTTGAAGCTCTGGACGAGTAAACATAAAAAAATAAGCAGGACTCAGGAGATGCAACCAATTACAGACCTAAAACCTATATAGATTTCTAATATAAAAGAACAAGAGACTCAATAAATATTGCAACATTACAAAATCATCAACAAGTTAAGGAGGAAAATCATCTTCACCAAAAGCTTATTCAGTTATAAAAAGTCCACTCATAAACTGAAATGAAACAGGTATGGGCAGAGGCGCAGAGTAGATGCTTCAGGCAAGTTACATAAAAGATATTCACCAAAAACTCTACAATCTCTATCTCAGACAACTGGATCATGCTGGTATTAAACAATCAATTCTTAATTGTTATGAGAAACGATCTGAGGAAAGAAGTATAAAATTACCTTGGTCAGTTGTTGTATGAGGTACAAGAAGCCCATTCTTGTTTCCTATACGAAGAAACACAAAACCACATTCACTACGCTAAAGTAATGAAATAATCACGATGATTTGAAGCAAGAAAATATAACAGCTAGTTGAGAAAGCTAACCAGCACAAAGACGCCCAATAATTCGTGTTCCTCCAATAGAGGTCTTAACAATAGGGATAACATCTGCTAACTCCGACTCAAAAGCACTACACAAATCATCAAACCAAAAACATCAAAAAAGTGAAATAGAAGAAGCAAAAACAATACTGAAAACTTTACAGAGAAAAAAAAAAAAGGTACCTGTAAAAGTTCTCAGAGCCTCCTATAGCGACTAAGCAATAGGCATTAGTGAGTTTGGAAAAGACACCAACTTCGCAGTTGTTCTCAAACTGAAGACCTGCGTATTACCCACAAATCCCATTAAGGTCAAATACACAGAAGAGTAAACACAACAATATCATAAGTAAGCTCTGCAGAAAACTTACGAGTCGCCATTAGAGGGAGGAGGCTAACGTACACCTGCGTAGATAAAGAAACATGAAAACGAAATTAGGGTTTATATACGTCACAGATATCAACGATTCGTTAACAATTAGGGTTCACAAAATCCATGTCTCTAAAACAGAAAGTTTCGATTTTTCGATTATATTACAAGACGGGGACGGGAACAATTAGGGTAACAAAATCAATTGACTTGAAGATGGTGTTTGTTTGGTATAACAAGGAAATAGGAGAAGCTTACTTGAGATGGGGTGAATTCGAGAGAGAAGAAGCGGCGAAGAAGAAGAAGAAGAAGAAGAAGAAGAAGAGAGAAGAACAATTGGAATCAAAAGGTTTTTGTTAAGAAGAAGGGTTGCGCCGGCCCTGGGTTATAATCTAAAAGAAGCCACCGTTTGGGCCCTAATTTAAAGGAGGCTCCAATTATACATCATTAAAAAAAGATTTTAAATAAATTAAAAAAAAAAGAAGACAAATTATCTTGTTTGAAAGCCTTGGAGGAAAAGGAATGTTGAAAGTACAATATCAATAAAATGAAGATGTTAAAAAAAAAAAAAAGTAATGTTGAAAGTCAAGACTACTTTTGAAAACTATTTTGATTATATTTGGAAAAAAATGTTGAGAGTTTTTATAATGAAATCAGTTTTTTTTTGGTGAGAATGTGATTTGGAAAAATGTAAGTGGTGAATAAGAGATGGAGTAAGATTATAGTTGGTAATGGGGAATTGGAGCATGTAAAATGAGGTATTGTAGAGATGTTTTAAGTGGCAATCAAAAGTCATTAAAGTTGGGTTTGAGATTATGATATTAATGGTGTATGTTGTGGATTCTTTAAAATTAAAAATACTGTAGTAGTGTAGTTGGTTTTGGCTTGTAAACTTGGTGTTTATAGTATTTAATTTTATTTGGGGGGCATTTTGCTAAGCAGAATTTAACCAAAATTTACAAACGTGGTTATACTGTATTTGTTTATGTCTCTTACTTGAAATAATCTACAAGTTAGTGGTATAGAAAAAAAAACTACTACAAATTAGAGTAAAAGCCCATTATTGCAAAGGAAAGAGGGCAGCTAAAGCCCATTATTGGAATATAAATCTTTTAAAAAACATCTGCATATCTCTATTCGATTTTTTAGAACTTCACAACATCTCGAGAACATATGCATATCAAACATAATGGGCAGTGTCTCCATTCAATTATTGTCGAATACTTTTCCTGATGTAGCACGAATGGTATCTTTATTTTTATGTTTAATAAAGGGTTCTGTTTCTTTCTTCTATAGTAGTTGGTTTGTATTAAGCTAAATCTCGTTTTGATTATCACTCAAAGCATTTTTCACGATGACTGAATTAACTTTAATAATGTATTAACTGTTTGATAAATAAATAAAAAAAATGTATTAACTGTTTTTCTTTTATTTTCCTGTCGGTCTATAGCTCACTTATGTCTACATTAACTTTTATTTCTTGTCGACATGTCTCTATTAACTTTTAATCGATGAAATTTTTTTAATAGCACAGTGATAATGATTCTTTGGATTTTCTTCTTCTATATGCGTCGTCTTGTCACCACGTATATTAAAATAAAACAAAATAGAAGACTTATTATGTCAAGAGTTTTAATTTTAACCAACCTTTTAGAACAATCAAACGTTTTTCTAATAGAGTCGTTCCAAACAAAAGAGAAACCTTTTTTAGCCGGTGTTGTTCAAGTTTTTTAAAACTCTCGTGAAAAGGATGCAAGGAAAATATCTAAACGGCTACGAGATTTTCCAGTTCGTGAAGAAAACTGCAGAAAAGGAAAAAGAAATAAGTGTAACTTCTTGTTTGCTTGTATTATATAGTCTCTGAACGTGACGGCACTAGACTTTTCCACTTTTGGAAGCTCGTCGTGATGACCTCTTTTTCTTCAAAATACATTTTTAACAATTTAATTCAAACAGTACCAATCAAAATTTGCCTTTAATTATTATTATTGTTTTATAAAAATTCGGAGGTCACTATTGAGTCGAGAAACGCTATATAGTTAATTCCATTATACGGAAATTAATTAGTAACTCCATTGAAACCATCCTACCAAAATCCAAATGGCTCGTGTTGCATATTGGCTGAACTCTTATGATAGTGTAGTGCACAAAAGATATTATTCTTTTTTTTTTCCCTTTCTTTCTTTCTTTTGCTAAAAATAGAAAAGAAAGAAAAGATAAGATATTTCATATTTTGTGTGCATGGGTTGACAAAGTATCTCATCTTACTTTGAAATAATAATAAAATTCCTTATGTTATAGAAAATAGAATGTGCGGCATATATTGATCAGACATTAATTTAAAGTAATTTAGATTCTCTGATTTCGATTAACTATACTTACAACATCTTTGCACTTGAACCCTAATTTAAATCCACATAGCGAAAATTCGTATACTAATTTGATTATTATCGTCAGTTTGTCATGTACCAAAAATTTGGATCGTGAACCCTTATAAGATATCAAACTATAACGATGATGTCGGCCATGCGGCTGAACATATATCTTGAAATGTGGCATAAATTCTTGGAAGTGACCATTCGACCCCACGAATGAATATATACAATAATAGTTAAAATACATATATAGATAATCATAATCGTACACATAAATATTCGTTTGCTTTCTTTTTTTGTTTTGCACGTCGGCCAAATTGTTAATTTTGCATGATCCATAGAAGAAACCATGGGCCAGATTACGACACTACGTTCTTCGAATTCTCTTTGTGGTTAAGGAACGTGATCCAATATATTCAGCATTTATACAAGAATTTCAAAACTAGTAGTAAGAGAAAGAATTGCTTCTTCTTTATAAAGGTTTATAGTATCTAAATTGTTTAAATATTCATTTTAATTGTAAAAAACTATTGTTAAATCATTTTCACATAGTTTTTAGTAGTACATCATTTGCCATCATTTTTGGTTGGTGACAAAAATGGTATCATGGCAAACGACTAGCAGAAGAAGAATATTACCGATTATAATCATTTACTGCCGTGTGAAATTGTTTATTCGTAGCGTACGTAATCTAGATAACGGATCCTGTTAAAAAGTGATGGAGATTGGACAAGAGTTGGAGCTTGAAAGACGTACGTATATTGATAATTGACATGAGTTTGGACAATTGTTATATAGGCTTATACTGTTTGGCTCTTAGCCTCACAAGCGAAATTTTTTGGGCTAGAATTATAGAGGAAGACGCGTGTGTCCCATAACTTTTCATATAGAAGAAAACTTCTGAAGATATGTTTTTTGTGAATTACTATCAACCACAACATGTTAGTTATATAAAAAAAAAAAAAAAAAACGAAAAAAAACATGCGTGTCTAAGATTTACATGTGTTATACACTACTACAAGTAATTGGATTCAGTATTAGCGAAAGTAACAACTTTATAAGAGACTGTCGTCATGAGTCCGATACATGATTACTAAGAAAAACGAATTGATTAAGAAAAAGTTAAGTATAAATATGGGATACATGATTTCACTATGTGTGTGGTACCGATAGTATTAGATCTAAGACTAATTCGTGTAGCTTGCCTATGTATATAAATATTATGTGTGAACCATTTGATCATTTAGATGAAATATCTGTGGACTGTGGTAGACTCTTCATCAAATAATAGATTCAAGTTATTTGATGTGCAGAAAACTCTTCATCAAATAACAGATTCATCTTTGAATTAGTCGGACACTTGGCCGAAGACTCAGATTTCTAGTGCTAAAATCTAAAAAACATATGGATTACATGATTATAGATTTTTGTATATATAAATGAATACTTCATCATTACCCGCACATATAGATTACTAGGAAACAAAACTAGTAAGCGTTACGTAATATTTTAAAGAGAACTAAATAAATAACTGAAACTTGTGCGAAAGACTAATTAGACTCGACACTCGAGGCATTTAGATGGACCCTTGGACCTTTAAAAAGATTTATAAATAAAAAACTTTGGGAGGCAACTGACCTTTTAGTGATTACCGTGGGATCTACCAATGACTATAGAAAATTAAAATTAAGAATAAACTGATGAAAACAAAAGACAAAACACAAGTGCTCGTCTCTAAATACACTGAAATTCTCCATATCTATAAAATAAACATTTCCTTGTAAATATATGGACGATTGTTATTATTACTAAATAGAGCAAATGTCACATATTGTGTCAAAATCATATGAAATTTGGACTTAACGATAACAAATTAAAAAACTAATGATGATAAAGAAATGTTGTGGCGCCGCGTATGAATTAGGAATATATTGATAAGTTTCATGGAGATATTGCCAAGTAAACTTGCTTTGTTGTCCAAAAACCTTTGTGTTGTTCACGTTCACGAAGCTCTCTCAGCCGCCAATTTTTAAATTACCCAAAATACCCCACCACCATAGAGTTAATCCACTGCGCCACACCCTGATTCTTTTAGCCTGCACCACCACACGTCATCACGTGGCGCCATGTGGTTGGAAAAATTTAGTTAAAAACATGAATAATAATATAAAGTAAACCTAAAGGCATCTCCATCAAGGAGAAACCTTTTGGTTTCTCAAACAAAAAAAATATTAGTATTTTACTAAATTTTTATTATATAATTAAATTTTTATTTTAATGAAAAAATTGAACCAATTGAGATAAGAGAAATATAATGATGGCTTGTAGAGAGTATCTCATAGTTTCTCACTTGAGAAACTTTCTACACTCTCTCTCTCTTCTCTTTTTATTATTTTTATTATATTAGTAGTGAGAAACTCTTTTGAGAGATTACCAATGGAGATGATCTAAGTATTTTATAAAAGGTTCTTATCCAAAAAAAAAAGTATTTTATAAAAGGTTCAGAAAAATACAAAATGAATCTTAACTTATAACTATTTTACAATTCGGCCATATAATTTGTTAAAACTTCTAACCTTAACAAATTTTACTGAGTAAAGTGCAAATGATTTTACAAAGAATTAAAAACAATTTTGCCACAAATTTTAGTTTGAAATTAGTGCTATTGCGATGAGTTTTTGAATTTTTGATACTAAGAATAATTAAGGTATATAATAAACACTTTACAGACAAAAAATATCAAATAAATAACCACAACAGATTTCTGATACATTTCTATATAGGCACAATACCATATACATTATAATCTTTGTATTTTAGTCATAAGTAACACAAAATAAATTGTTTACATGGTAGTTGGCAATCATTTGCTAAGAACAACCGACAACAAAATAATCACACAAGACAAAATGCAGACAATTCTCAAATCCACAAAAAAAAAACTATAGACGTTATCTATTGATAATTGGAATCTTTAACATAAACCACTATGATTAGGACTTAAATGTTAGTTTTAACAACTTGGGTATTATTACTTGATGATTACAAAGATTAAGGACTTATTTGACTATTTTGACAAGTTGTCCTACGCTCTTAAAAACCCGTTCGCTTCCTCACAGTAGAATCTCTCCACACCGGATTATCCAATATTCTCCACGTCCGCTTCTTCCTTCAACTGAGTCCGACTAAGTTGACTCGTTCTCTCGTGTTTTCGATAGACACAAACTATGACGGAGATCGATCGTTCACGCGCGTTCGCCAAAGACGTTAAGCGTATCGTCGTCAAGGTTTGAAATTCTCTGTGAATTTTTTTTGTTGATTGATGATTGTCTTCAAAAACATTCCTGGGTTTGACTTTTTTTTCATCGGAGCTTCGTCTGTGTTGTTGGTTGATGTCAATTGGTATTTGTATTAATCCGTACTTTTTCAATGATTGCTTTCTTAAGTTTTTTAACATTTGTTTTTTGGCGGCGGAGAAATCTGGAGTAATGTTGAAAAACAATGACAATTTTGTTTCTTTCAATCCTAAATTTTCGATTTTTCTCACTACCCTTATCTCTATTTGATCGATTTTTTGTTATTGTTTACAGGTTGGGACTGCAGTTGTTACTGGGAAAGGTGGAAGATTGGCTCTTGGACGTTTAGGAGCTATCTGTGAACAGGTATTTTGATATACTCAATATATGTTCTTGCTTTAAAAACAGAATCGAAAAAATGGTTTTTGAAGGACTTGTGTAATATAATATCAGCTTGCGGAGTTAAACTCAGATGGATTTGAGGTCATTTTGGTGTCATCTGGTGCCGTTGGTCTTGGTCGACAAAGGCTTCGATACAGACAATTAGTCAACAGCAGGTTATATTATTGGAACAAGTTTAAAGTTTTTTTTGTTTTTAGTGTTTCTGTGCTGATTTTTGTTCTCTTCGGATTTTCAGTTTTGCAGATTTACAGAAGCCACAAATGGAACTTGATGGGAAGGCTTGTGCTGGTGTTGGGCAGAGCAGTCTCATGGCTTACTATGAGACTATGTTTGACCAGGTGATGCGATGCTTTTTTTTTTTGGTTGTGTCTTGATTATTGGCAAGCATTTCAAATATTGATGTGTTGCTTTTTTCGTCTTTTTGTGTGGTAGTTGGATGTGACGGTTGCTCAAATGCTTGTGACCGATAGCAGTTTTAGAGATAAGGATTTCAGGAAGCAACTTAGTGAAACTGTCAAAGCGATGCTGAGGATGAGGGTTATTCCAGTTTTCAATGAGAATGATGCTATAAGCACTCGCAGAGCCCCCTACAAGGTTTGTTGATTGCCTTTCTTTTGCTCTTTGACATAGAGTTCTACTAACTTTGGAGATGTGAGAAATTGTAAAGCGATACTTATTGACTGTACATGATGAAACTAGAATCAAGTAATTTCCTAGTTCCTCTGAATCTTTTAGTCTACTAACTTACAGCTTCACTGTACTTCAACGTATACAGGATTCTACTGGTATATTTTGGGATAATGACAGCTTAGCCGCTCTTCTGTCGCTAGAGCTGAAAGCTGATCTTTTGATTCTTCTAAGTGATGTTGAGGGCCTTTACACTGGCCCTCCAAGTGATTCTACCTCAAAATTAATACACACATTCATTAAAGAAAAACACCAGGACGAGATTACTTTTGGCGAAAAGTCCAAATTAGGACGAGGGGGTATGACTGCAAAAGTTAAAGCTGCTGTTAATGCAGCTTATGGTGGCGTTCCTGTTATCATAACCAGGTAAAAGGCCCTTCCGTACTCATAATCTGTAATTATACTGCATAACTCTATGTTGTAAAAAATTTAGTCTCCAACTTTGAAACAGATAATTCTTTTTCTTCCTCTGCTGCAATGTAAAGTATGGGAATTAAAAAAATGAGCGATATTGTAAGCTCAAGATTGTAGCACTGTTGAAGTTCTCTACTTTACCACATCTTTTTCTCTCCACGTAGCTTGTTCCCTGAATATTTAGAATCCTGTCTTCCCTTGAAATTTCAGAATATAGAAGGCCCTGATCAATAAGCTAACAACATATAATGTTGGATGGAAGAGTGATTTTTTTTTTTTTTTGCTATTTTCATGAAGTGGATATGCAGCTGAGAATATAAGTAAAGTCCTTAGAGGACTGCGTGTTGGTACCCTGTTCCATCAAGATGCTCATTTATGGGCTCCGGTCGTAGATACTACTTCTCGTGACATGGCAGTTGCTGCAAGGGAAAGCTCAAGAAAGCTTCAGGTAATGTTAAGGCTTTGATTGCAAGTGAACTCAAATTCAGATATTGTTTCTTGTTATGCCAGTGTACTCAACTTGTATGCAATTTGCTTACAGGCCTTATCTTCAGAAGATAGGAAACAAATTCTACACGACATTGCCAATGCCCTTGAAGTAAATGAGAAAACAATTAAAGCTGAGAATGATTTAGATGTTGCTGCAGCACAAGAAGCTGGATATGAAGAGTCTTTGGTAGCTCGCTTAGTTATGAAGCCTGGGAAGGTAAGACAGTATATTCACTGCGTGATTTAATTTATTGTACCATTTTTTTTGTCTTCATATGGTGTATTTATTTCTCTTTTTACACTGTTTTGTGCTTGATAGATCTCAAGCCTTGCAGCTTCCGTTCGCCAGCTAGCCGAAATGGAAGATCCAATAGGCCGTGTATTAAAGAAAACTCAGGTAATCTGACGACAATACTTTACCACCAAATTCCAAACTAGATTTTAAATACAGGGAAGAGATATCCTCATATGATGTAAAACCTCCTCCTCTTAATATGACATTTTTTGTCTAATTCATATTATCCTTGACATTTATAATGTAACAGGTTGCAGATGATCTTATTTTAGAGAAGACCTCATCACCAATAGGTGTTCTTCTGATTGTTTTTGAATCCCGGCCTGATGCACTTGTTCAGGTATGTCATGTGTCATTGTCCTTTATACTCTTAGATGTGAGTTCTGATCGCTGAACACCATGCTCTATCAATAAATAAAACAGATAGCTTCGCTTGCAATCCGGAGTGGAAATGGTCTTCTGCTGAAGGGTGGAAAGGAGGCTCGTCGATCAAATGCTATCTTACACAAGGTACATCGATCTCATTTTTCATAGATTGGTGTAAACTTCAATCTAGTCATTTGCTTGCTTCCCAAAATTCGTCTGGCTAATTTTTGAAATACATGGGAAAATTAAAGGTGATCACTGATGCAATTCCGGAGACTGTTGGAGGTAAACTCATAGGACTTGTGACCTCAAGAGAGGAGATTCCTGATTTGCTCAAGGTAAGCAGATAGATACATATGAATGGCAAGTCCCCAGAAGTGATTAGCTTTTTTCACTTATACTGGAACCCACCATTTACATTTTTGGTACAGCTTGATGACGTTATTGATCTTGTGATCCCAAGAGGCAGCAACAAGCTTGTTTCTCAAATAAAAAACTCGACGAAAATCCCAGTGCTAGGCCATGCTGGTATGTTTATAAGTTCAGTTCCATTAAGTTCTTAAGTTGGATTGGCCTAGAGAGAACATGGCTTATTTTTTGGGTGTTTCCAGATGGAATCTGTCATGTATATGTTGATAAGTCTGGTAAACTGGACATGGCAAAGCGCATTGTTTCCGATGCAAAGTTGGACTATCCAGCAGCCTGTAATGCGATGGTTAGAGATTCTTGTCTCTTTCACTACTGTTCACTTATGCGAAGTGATTTCGTTTTTGGTTCTCACTTAGTACTTTTTGTCTCACTTCACCTTCTCTTTTTATTTGGTCCTAACAGGAAACCCTTCTTGTACATAAAGATTTGGAGCAGAATGGTTTTCTCGATGATCTTATTTATGTTCTGCAAACCAAAGGTGAGTATAGTAGCTTGGGAAAATAATTCTTTTTTTTTATTATTTGGATCTATCTTCCAATCTGGATTTCCTTACAACTGTTGTTTTATATTTAATACTAAACTAGAGTATTTCAAACCATAAACACTGAAATTAAGATAGTGTTTTGTTTGTTGACCGTTTTCAAAGAGACTTGTCTGAAGTGTACGTGTCAAATTGCAGGCGTCACTTTGTATGGTGGGCCAAGAGCAAGTGCAAAACTGAATATTCCGGAAACAAAATCATTTCACCACGAGTACAGTTCCAAGGCCTGCACCGTTGAAATTGTAGAAGACGTATATGGTGCTATAGATCATATTCACCAACATGGAAGGTAAAATTACTGCTGATTTCAAATTTTTCAAAGGACCTACCGCTCTGTATTCCATGCATGTGCTGAAAGTGTGGTCACTCCTTTGTCTTATCTTATGAGAGCAGTGCACACACTGATTGCATAGTGACGGAAGATAGTGAAGTAGCAGAAATATTCCTCCGCCAAGTGGACAGGTAATAACCATATATACTAAAACATTTTCTGCTGTTGATTTTCCAGTCCATAGAATGTTTGTAGTTGGATATATGGGAAAACTAATTCTTCTAATATTTGCGTGTTCTCGACAGTGCTGCTGTTTTCCACAATGCAAGCACAAGATTCTCTGATGGTTTTAGGTTCGGACTTGGTGCTGAGGTAGGGAAGAGAGAGAGTTACCAATAATATCACATATATAAACCAAACAAATGGAGAAGTGTCAATGAATAAATGGCCAATGTGATTTGTTCTTATGTATAGGTGGGAATAAGCACAAGCAGGATTCATGCCCGTGGTCCAGTTGGAGTTGAAGGATTATTGACAACAAGATGGTACTACAATTGAGTTATTTTGTTTCTCTCTCTTCCATAGTTCACTGATTTGTCAAAAGCTGTGAAGTTTAAATGGTTGTGGTGATGAATGACAGGATAATGAGAGGAAAGGGACAAGTTGTGGATGGAGACAATGGAATCGTTTACACCCATAAGGATCTTCCTGTCTTACAAAGGACAGAGGCTGTTGAGAATGGAATTTAGTTCTCTCTTTCTCTGCTGATGTCATATTATGTTTTACAATTATGATTGAAGTTTTTTCCCCCTTTTACATAGGATATAGTGTTCCTTGAGGTTTGTACCATCATAAGAAGATCTCATTACTTAAGTGGTCTTTGATAATAGTGAAATGTTTAGCAGCTTCTCTTCATGTCAAAAAAGCTCCATACATGTCCACAACCTTTGATTTACCACAACTATTTGTATCATTTCTCCATGCAGAATAAGTTATATTTTTTCTAATTTGTGGTCTAGACAAAGATACAAATCGGCATTTCACATTCAAAACCCCATTGTGAACTCAAAAGTCATTACAAATGAAATCTGCAAACATAAAACAATCTAGCTCTTACTCTACTTAAGCGTGTCTCCTTCATTCTTGGACAAAGGTTTTGAGCTTCTTCAACCATAGTAAGTACTCTCTGCTATCTTTCTTCATCATGTACTCATACAAGAAATCCGTTGCGCTTGCTTTGATTCCTCTCGTCTCTAGAAACTTGTGGAACGACTTGCGCATATTCTCATCCAACTCCCTGCAAAGCACAAGAAAGAAACAACATATGAGTTTTTTCTTGGGGTTATCATATGGTTAAAACAGAGGGGATATACAGTATGTTGCTTACTGAAAATCTGGCCCATCATAAGTCAACTGTTCTTCAGAAGAATCATCTGGACGGTTCACAGACAAACCATCAATGACAATCTCATCAGGGAAAGCAGTGCAGCTAAACTCTAGGCTAAGTCCACTCTTCTTGGTCACAGTGACAACAAGTGGAATGCTTGATTCATTCGATTTCTCATGACGACCATCACCATCTTCATCGTCATCCACATCATCTTCATTTTCATCCATGGCAAGACCAGGCATGCTTACTTCTACTTTAATCTGCTCTCCATTGTATTCTCTAGTCAATGTCACAGTCCTGTGTCCAGGATTATCTTCGATTTTGAAAGGAAAGTCACTAGAGTCTATCGTCTCTTCATCCTGAAATATATAACCAGAAGAACCATGTAGTCTCTCATAAGCTTATAACCAAAACAGGTTCATGCAATTTGTGTGAGCTCAGAATCAAAACAGGTTCATGATCAAATTCCGAAATGTATGAACTTTTACTCAACAAATTCTGAAAGAAATGCGATTTAAGGCATAGAAAGTCTCCAGTTAGATTCAACCATGAGTTCCCACTAAAGCTTATGGCTTCCACAGAGTAAGCAAACTCACAGATTCAGTCCAATTTTCAACACTGCTTCTACAATTCTCTATCAAAAACCAAGAAAAAAACAAATCCCACAGATTCGTTTATTTTCCCAGGAATCAAGTGATAAAGATCAGTTATTACCGCATCGTGATCATCTGCTTCGAAAGAATCCTTGATCTCAGAGTCAATCACTTGTATAAGCGTCTGATCGGACTTTAACGGCTCAGTGGCCGTCGAATAAGGAAAGCCACGAGAGACGAAGGGCCGAAGCAGAGATGGCTTGGGAACAAGAGACGAGCGATTAACGATAGCGGAGACGGCTTGAGCTCGAGCCACACGACCACACACGGAAGCTAAAGTAGAAGCTGATCTACGAATGCACAAAGCGAAACCCATGGCGATTAAAAGAAAATGGATTCTCTCAGTCTCTGGGTTTTGGCCTTTCCTTAGGGTTTTAACTTTTAAGTGTACGAAGAAGACAAACTATACTAACCAAATCATACCGGTCTTCAAACCAAACCGGTTAAATTACAATTCTTCATTTCTCAATTCCTCTTCACAAACAAATTGTACTGATTTCTGGCATATCTTTTAGAAGTATAGTTTCACATATCAAAAACTCAGAATTTACAAAAGTCAAAAGAACTTTCACAAACTGTATGATAAAGAGACTGAAATGTTTTTTGGATTTCACTAATTTGGTATTACAATCTGAACAATTTCTATGTGACCCGGATCAACAGAACAACCATTATGAACACACAGATCATGGCGAAGATCAAGAGCCACTGGAAGCAACTTGTCTTTGAGCTTTGTGAATATATCTTTGTCGCTCTTGTTGTCGCGTGTCCTGTGCTCGCTAGGCTTTGCTCAATGGCCTCCTCGGTAGAGTCAAGTATCTTTTGTTAATGAATCCACAAGAAAAGAAAGAAAGAAAAATGTTAGGAGCAATGAAGCCGGTTAAAAGGATATATGAACCAATATAGATTCTTCTCTTGTTACATAGTTGTTGATTAAAAAAGTAAGAATAATTGGTTTTGTGAGGAAATGGTTAGCATCTCACCTTTTCTGTATTTTGCACAGATTGACTAATCGCTTGACTTCTCTCCTTGAGTTGTCTTGCAAGTACCACCATTTCATCGGTTAGATCCTCTTGAAGCTTTCTGTCATCAAATGAATCACCAACTTGGCATGAAGTGGCAAAATTGAACTTATATTAAAATCAATAAAGCTCTACTCTTTGCGATAAATTTTTCTCTCTACTAACGAAAGTGCATAGATAGAAATGAGTTCCTAGTTCTTCTTGGTGATCAATGCATCTACCTGTGCTTGTCAATGTGCGCTTGAGCTGCGGTGTCTAGTTTTATTGGTTTTGATGAATCAGCATCAGCAGCATCAAAGCTTTGCTCCTTGGAACTTGCAGGGCTAACTCAATCAAGGAAGTTGATAAGTACTAAAAGAAAGAATTTACTACAACTTGAGAAGGATGTGAATCTAGTATTCCACGTACACGATTCTTCTTCTCAGCTGTGGCGAAGTGGGGCTTCGAGGCTCATCTTCTATTTTTGGTGAGCTTCCACTAGTCGAATCTTTTGCAAAGGGTTCATCAGATACCTCTGTCTCAGGCTGTAAATTTAGCAAAAATCAAAAATTTGGTATAAGTTACAGAAGTAAAACTTGAAAATTCTTGCAGCTAAACAATGGTTCTACGCAGGAACCAACCAAAATGTGCGTTCCTGAAACTAATTCCTGAGACCAATACATCTAGTAAAAATTGGGGAAGTAACTAACAAAGTATCATATCAACAAGAGCCTAATGTCCTAGCTAGACAAGTGAAAAGAAGTGTCCCTTTCTAGTTCAGGTGACTTACCTCTTGAGAAGCTATCTTGGAAGCAACAGCTTCAATCTTCTCATAGTACTCATTAACCTTAGCCTTTGTAACTCTGGACAAAGAGATCAAAGGAGAAAATAAGCACATTCTCATAATGGTTGCAAGGGTATTTCACCAAAAAACATGTACTTTTAGAACAACAACTATAATACGAAGCAATCCAGTTCAAATCTCTAACCCTTGATCCTAGAAAGAGACACCAAAAAGCAGGAATCTTTTTAATGGCAATGGTGAATCAACAAGAGAGTAAGTAAACCTGGGAAGGCCTTCAGGGGTTTTTTCTTCGGAGAGTTGTTCTAATTGTTCCCTCAATGTAGCAACATACTGCAGATTTTTTGTTTCATACATCAACATAAACACGAGACTAATAGTTTACATATAATGAAGATCAAAAGAAACGTACATGCATAAGCTTCGACTGATTTTGCTGGTTAGGTGCAGCGGAAAGCAATCTCCGCAAATTGATCTCCGTTTTGCTTATTCCCATCATCAGTAAATCTGACAACTAGAGAATGAAACAACATTCAGATCAAAGCACACAGACCAGTAACAGAAATCAATCCAAAACCCAATTCACGATTTTGAATCCAAATTGAATATCTGGATCTCACGAAAACAGACCTTGTTTAGATAGGAGAGGAGAGGAAACAAAATCAAATTCCGCCACTTTCTCAACACCTTCCGTTGTCAGGAGAAGCCGTCGTAAAAAAAAATCTTCACCGGAAAGTCATTATTTTTTCTCGAGAAATTATTCGGTTATTGGCTTTGGTTTGCGTTTGATGAACTAAACCGATGGTTTAATAATTAACAACCGAATTCGTAGCAAATTAGATTTACCTCTTAATGGGCTAGGCTGGGCTTTAAATGTTTACTGTGCTTAAATGTAAAACATTGATAGGCCTCTTACTTCTAAATCTAATTTTCTGTTTTCTCGATCTCCGTCGAAACCACCATGCCCAGAGATCTCGATCTCTGTGATTTGTAGGTTATCATGGTGAGGTGTCAATCACTGCTTATGGTGAGAAGAAACCTGACAGTCTGGATGATGTAATCGACTTCGAACCCAAAAGTGATTGTCCTTTACTTAAACCCTAGTTCTTTTTTATTACATATTATATATATATATATATATATATATGTATGTGCAGTGCAATTTTACATGTTAGTTGATAACTGATATATACATTTTTTTAGGGGGTAAGAGTGAGAGACTAAACAAGATGTTAGTGGAAATTGCATTTTGGTCAGTGGAAAATCCTGCTCCCCATTATACATCTACAAATCTGATGGTAATCGCCAAAAGCATCCCAGGAGAGACCAAGTTCGAAGAACATCTTAGTTTGTTGGATGTTTATGAGTTACAATGTTATCTTAGTTGTGGCTAATGACTGGTCACCAGAAGCGCCGCAAATTCCGTATGTAAACACTGTATGGTTTTGGGAAAGCCTATTGGATCCAATTACGTAGCCTAATATCTCGTGTCAAACAAGAGACTTTCAGATCCGAAGAAGATGACGAGGGCGACGATACTCCTTGTCCATATTGTGGAGAAGGGTGCCCAGGGCTCCTCCCACTGCTTGGGAGCTTACCGCGGGGAAGGCTATGCTAGGGCGTGTGGTTTTCACTTTTATAATCTCTTCTGTCCAAAAGACTTTGGTTTTTGTTCTCTTAAACTCTGTTTAGTGTTTTGCTGTTTTAATCCCTTTCCCATCAATGCCCTAGGTTTTATAATCTCTGCTAATGATTTCTCATTTCCTAGTATTTGTATGATTAATTGAAAGATTAAATCGTACGTCTGCTCTGTGGATCATTTTGAACAAAAGTTTTATCTGCTCGCTGAGACTGATATCTCTTTTACTTCTTAAGTAATCCAAATCGCATGATACATTGATTTGCTACATCCTGACCTTCAATTGTCAGCAATGTACCTAAGAAAAATTCAGAATCACGACCAAGGCCATGGCACGTACAAAAAGGAGGAACAAGATCACGACCTCTTCTCATGATTTCACTTAGATCAAACATCTTTTAACTCAAGAGACACACATAAATTAATTAGATCTAACTTCAAACAACATATATTCCCAGCATCATATGTCAAGATTGACACATCACTAATATAACCTTCAATCTCAAGAGCGTCTTTGATATTCTTAGGAAACTTGTCGAAAGGCTTACTAGGAGCTAGACTCTTATAAAACATTGAAAATTTTACTTTTTCATGACTTTAAATTAGAAATCGTATTCGCACAAAAAAATGAAAAATACGGACAAATCAACCAAATTGTCATCACATCACTATATCTGGTTTCAAGATGTCTGATTTGATCTCTTTGTTATGCAACACAACCCCTCCATTACAATATATCTCATCGCACACGTAAACATTTTTCCCAAGTATGGACATGTTCTCGACCCGAGCCCATTGTCCGACCGTCGAGTGCCACCCAATGATACTACTCGAGATACACGCATATCTCTTCACGTGTACCCCACGCATTACCGTGCAGTGCGATAGTCTAACCCCGGACTCAACAACACAGCCAGGGCCTATAGCAACGTTAGGGCCAATCAAACATCCTTCACCAATCTCTGCGGTTTCATCCACAAGAACATTTCCCAAAATGTGTGGACCAGTGGCTAACTTTGAAGGAGATTTCTTCCTCAGAGAGTCTAAGTAAAGTCTTAGACCAGTAATGTAGTCTCGTGGTTGACCAATGTCCATCCAGAATCCGGGAAGTAGCATTGCATAGAGCTTTTCCGCTTCTGCGATTTGAGGGAAGATCTCTTTCTCTATTGATGTTGGTCTTAGCTCAATCCGATCAAGAACTGAAGGATTTAGAAGATAAATCCCAGCATTGATCTTGTTACCAACAAATAGTTTCGGTTTTTCGACGAATCTTTCCACTCTCCCTGTGGCTTCTTCCATAACAACAACTCCATATTTCGAAGGCTCATCTACCTTTTAAACCAATTATATCATAATGAGTAAAAAAAACATGAACACAAATGCTTAAAGGTTTCATCAAAAATAATTTACCTTTGTCACCATTATAGAGGCCTCTCCTCCATGAGCATTGTGAAAAGCAATCATCTCTTCAAGCGGGTAGTCGCTAATAACATCGCTGTTAAGGACAAAGAATGGTTGGCCAGAGCCATCAACCAGTTTGTCCCTGGCTAAAGCCAAAGGACCAGCTGTACCTAAAGGCTCAGTCTCTTGTGAGCAGGTGATCTTGATCCCGAGAGTTGCCTCAACGTCGTTTGAGAATTTGGACATCACTAGCAGTTGCTGAATGATTATTCAACATTGAACAATATTTTAAGATCTTCTATTAAAAAAATCAAATATAGCTTTCCAAAGGAAAGTTTTAAAGACTTGAAGTCTTTTTACCTCTGGCTCGTAGTTAATGGCCAAGACGACTTCATCCACTCCAATTGCCTTTAGTGCCTCTATCTGCAACAACATTTCCCATCACTTAAAAGAGCATATAGCTCATAAACAACAAAATACAAAAATAAGACCATGACACTATAGCAAGAAGAACCACAATTACAAAATCAATTAATTAAAGAACATAGTACCTGATGTAGAATCATAGGTTTATTAGCGAAATCGACAAGCGGCTTTGGGAGACTGAGAGTCAATGGTCTCAAGCGAGTGCCAAAACCTCCAACAAGAATAAGAGCTTTCATCTTGATGCACTACTAACTTCCCTTTTCCTGTAGAGAACATAGTCAAGAGAAAAAGCAGAGAAAATCACAACAACATGCATCTATTGTGAGAACATGTCACGGCAGTAATGTAAATTCTTGTAGGCAAGTCCAGATTAAGACAAAGCTCACAACTAAAGAAAATAAACATTTAGGAAAATAACAATCATCACTGAAAAGGTTTTAAACGCATAACCCTAATCCACAACCCTAGAAACGAAGACCCAAATTACGTAGGCCAAAACAAATCAATACAGACAAATCGCACAAAACCACTCCAGAAATAAAATCATATGCACCACAAGTCAAGGAAACGGATTAGATTCGTGCTCGTTAGTCGTTACCGTGAAGAGAAGAGAAAGTCATATTTACCTATACGAGATCTCACAGGATCGTCGATAAACTAAGCCCTGAGATGAAGAGGCGATTTTGGGAGGATTAAAGGATCTACTGACTAGCTGTGTAACTCTTATTTTTTTAGAAATTTTGGTAAAACAGATGTTACAAAACTTGATAATTTCATTAAACCAAAATATAAAAGTAAAATATTTTCTACTATTAGTGAAAATATGAATTATCTTCTATTCATCTTTACAAGATTATCTAATTATTGTAATTAATGTTACAAAAAATTAAACATTGTCAACTGTATTAAGGCAAAAAAAAAGAACATATATAATAGAAATAAATAGGCCTATGCGGCTATGCCTATAAGTTTCGTGTATATAGTTAAAAGTTGAAAGAAACCCTAAATGCCTTAACTGCTACGTATCGAAGATTATTGAGATTATATGTCCAATTTTGATAATGCTGCCGAAGAAGGCGCTAAGCAAGGAGGAGGCGGAGGCTAAAACGTCGGTATGGTGGGACATGGACAGCTTTCCGGATCCTAGTGGGTATGATGCTGGATTGCTGGTCAGATCCGTGAGTGTATAGAACGGAAGTTGCGGAATTTAGGTTACACTGGTCCTGTCACCATCTCTGCATGTGGCGAGCTACAAAAAACCCAAGAGCACGTACTGCGAGCACTCTCTTCCACTGGAATCATTCTTAACCAATCCTATCGTCGTTAATCTTCTTCTTCTTCTTCTAATCTTTTTTTTATACTACATATTACTAGTTTTTAGATATATTCAATCGGCTTGAGTTGCTGTCTTTTACTGAAACAGCTATGACACACATATAAGAGGATAATAAAGTGAAGAAGAAGAAGTTGATGAAGAACGTATGAGCATCTAGAGGACGACTAAGAAGAAGAAGAAGAGTATACATGGCCCATGGAGCCTTGTTTTTCTCCAAGGAATTTCATTTGGTGAATGGTTATGTTTTATACTTTTATTTGTAGCCGGAAATGTTGGGTTAACTTTATACTACTTATGCTTATATACAAATACAAGTCTCATCTTTTATTCTTATTTTTAAGTTAGGATAGTATGTTTGGTTAATGTTTTTTTAATAAGTTAACTCGTTATCGTATATTTACATATTTCTTTTATGGAGATAGGATAGTATGTTCATACTTCATGCATAATACTAAGTTGGATGAATAAAAGCTAAACATTCATTTTCTCATACAATTAACAAATGAAAACTGACTTGTGTATGTACAATGCGATACTAAAGGTCTACGTGTATGTAGAAAAAGGTCAAAGCTTGACAAAAGAACAAAAAAAAAGAATGAAAAATCTGGCATTTGCTCTAATTAAACCCTAACAAAAATTCGGATGTGTTCATAGAGTTGGTTGGCCTAGAAGCAGAGTATGCCACCAACCGCATGCAATGTTTTTGGGGAAGCAATCTTTGATTCTAACCTCTGCAGGTGCATTCCTGTCAATCACATCTCCTATACCCAACTGTTTCAGACAAGACACAAACTACGTCATTCAATGGAACGACAATAACAATTCAGAAACTCCATATGGTCTTTCTCTTTTTACCTGTCCGTATTTGTTCCATCCCCAGCAGAATACTCTCCCTTCATCTACAACAAACAAAAACACAGAGCAGTTTTTTTAAGTTTTAAGATGAATCACTTTCCTAGCTAACATGAAACTGAATCTAGTCTTTGGTTAAATGGGTTACCTGTGATTACAGCTGTGTGGCGAGCCCCGCAGGAGATGGTTTTGACGTTTACGTTTTCCAAATTTGGAGCCTCCAATAGTTTTGGAAGAGTCTGAAAGATCAAATGACTTCAAGTTTAGTGGCAGGGCCTCTAGAAATAATCAGATTAGCATTTACTAGAATAGCCAGGGAAACAATATAGTTCAAGATTTTTTACCTCAGCTTGATCACAACCAGTACCTAACTGGCCAAATTGGTTTCCACCAAACGCATAAACATCACCATCCGATGAAGCGCAGGTCGTGTGCCATAGACCTGCAGCCACTTCTTCTATTCGGATTCCCAACAAAGACGACACACATGTAGGACTTAGTTCATCATCTGTACTTCCTTGGCCACACTTCACAGAGCAACAAAAATAAAAAAAATCAATTACTTCCACATACCCAACAGAAAGTGAAAATATTAGCTGCGGATGTATAACAAATGAAAGTTTCAATTATCTTTTCCAGTCTTATTTTAAATGCAGACTAGCATTTTTCCCTAATTCTATGTTTTATCAAACCTGAATCCTGTGTTGAATCTATGTTTTGGTATATATAAAAAAACATTTTGAGAATTAGTTCAACACTATGATGATTAGCTTTCCTCAACATGTGTGTTCAGCTGGAAGCAAGAATCTTAACTCATTCAAGTTTCAAGCATATACTGTAATAAATAAAGCCAGGGATCGATCGTGCTCACCTGTCCATAAAGCCCCCAACCAAATGTAAGGAGCGCTCCAGTATCTGTCCACAAAAAAACTCATTCGTATTATATGCAAAGCAAGTATTGTTCTTGTGATAAATCCTCAGATAAGATATGTCAAATTGTCAATCTTTTCCAGGTTAAAGGGTCGAGAATTATTGGGGTCTGTTCATAGTTATATAAAGGACCCCGAGAAGGCTAACAAGTGAACCTTAACCAAGGCATAGTGCGGAAATGAGATCATATTTCAAAATCCTAAATCCTGATGACAGAGTATAAAGATTTATCTAAGGTTGAAATGCGTTGGTTTCAGTGATTTGGATTTAAACAATCATAAAATAAATGACTAACCACAAAAGCAATATGGTGAGAACAATACCTGTAATCACAGCACTGTGTCGCCCTCCACATGCAATTTTTTTTACATAACTTCCAAGAACTCGGCCGCATTGCACTACTGAACTCATGTTTACACCAGAACTGGTGGCTTTTCCATAAGAAGAAGGCTCAATGCATGGAATAGGATGAGGAGAGGAGACTAGACGTACACGAGAGCCCAATCCAAGCTGTCCTTCTCCTCCATAACCCCAACCCCACACCTGTCCAATATCTGGACTTCAGAAAAAAAATTAGGATGCATCAAGTGATTATTATAGCACACCAAAAGCTCTTTAGCTTAATGGATACCGCCACTGATATTTTTTTCATAATTGATAACCAATGTACCTCATTAGTGACATGGTGTGTGAAAAGCTAAAAATCTCACCTGATAATGCTAGAGTATGACGACCACCAGCAGCAACACTAACAATCCTAACTCCTGGGGCCAACGATACAAGGCAAGGCAATGCCGAGAGGTCAATGTTGTCAGACTGTGATGAATTTTCAGCAGCTTGCTTTGACGGTGAAATCCTCCTTTTCTTTGTTGGCTCCCCTCCACCTCTACCTTCAACTTGAGAAGACGTTCCACCACTAGATTTTTTCCCTTGAGAACTAGAACTCACTGCAAAAAGAGTCACCATCCTTCACATTCATCCTCAATGTTAAAAAAGAAGATAGATTTACAAGAAAGAATCAAAGAAAATTTGACCTTGCTCTGTCGAGAACGATATGTTTCTTTCACAAGAATCTCCATCTACTTGTCCGAAGACTCTCCCAGTGGGTATACATTCCCTCCATCCCCATGTATAAACTTGTTGATTCTCTGTATTCAATAAGACAATTAAAGCTATGAACTTGGACACAAATGTCTCTGTAAGCTCATGAAAATGTTACCTGTTACTGCCACACAATGAGCCCATCCAGCTTCAGCTTTCTGTACACAAACCTCTGGAGGAAGAGGAAATGGCTCTGGAGTCTCCTATAAACCAATAAAATCGAAACTAACTAAAACTCAAATTTCACAAAGAAAAGAAAATCAAAATTTCACACTTAAGTTAAGAAAATCTAACCCCGTGTTTCCCAGATGTGACGTAGCTTTGACCTAGATCATCTGTAGAACCCCATGTAATTAGCTTCCCTGACTCTGTTTTAACAAAAACCATATCATTCAACTTCAAAAAATTACTCATGATTTCAAATCAGATAACATTTTATGAAATTGATTCGAAATGTGAAGAACTTTTCAATTGAAAACATTCTATCACCTGCAGTAGCCATTGCGAAACCGCATCCACCACCAGAGACATCTTTCCATGAACTTTCGACTGCCGGAGGAATCTTTACTTCGACTGGTGACATCAGAGGAGACCGTTGCGGTGAAGCTCCGGGTAAGTAACCCCACATGTACACTACTCTCTGGGAAACTACTTCTTCTTCTTCCTTCTCCTCTTTTGGTGTGGCGGCGGCGCTAGTTCCACCAGTCTCCAATTTTCCCTCGCCATTCATTTTTCTCAGTTTTGAAAACCTGACGAAGAAGAAAGTAGAAAGGAAACGACGAATCAGAAAATATCAGTTTTTTTGTTCCCAGAGAAGTTGACGTGTATTTATCTAATTAGGACTGCGAGGTTGATGGGCCTTTTTTCTTGTGTGTGCTGTATTTCAAAATAAACCTTTATAGTTTTATAATCTTATATTTTATCCCGACATTTAAATTCATATCACTAAGACCCTCTTCCATGGTAAAATCGAAACATAGATTTGTGTTCATTGCTTCATGAGGTCAAGTATGGGGAAGAAATTGACTAAAACGTAGATTTGTAAAACAGTATAAAGTTTGGTGAATGATGATTTTATTTCCAATTATTTATTAGATTTTTTTATAAAATAAAATATATTTCTTTGGAGGAATGTTGGTCAATCGATTATAGAATCCTTCTTTACATAATAACTTCATTTTCCTCACTTGTGATCAACCAAAATATGATCTCGTCAATTTTTTTTACATTATTTTTTTCTTATCTAAAAAAACGAAAAACCTCAAAATTTAATTATTATTACGAAAAGACGATTAAGAACATAGTGATTTAAATGTTGTTGTAATAATATTTTGAAAAAGATGCAAATTAATGTGAATTTGTACCGATTTTATTAAATCAATGTCAAACAATTCAATAATAGTGTCAATTATTGTAATTGATATAACACCATGTATATGTGTATCATTTATTTTGAGTAATTTAAATTAGTACCATTTTTTATACTTTAATTAATATAATATTTTTGTTTTGTAGTGATATGAAAAACAATTAATTCGAAAAACAATATAAAAAATTTCTATCTTGATCAGAATTTGGAATTCTCAAAAGTTGTTGGGTTTAGGTGGAGAAGCATTTGAAATATCTTATCTTCATCGAAAACAAAACCAAAACATATGAAATATCTTGGGAATTATGTGAGCCAAGTAAAATATCTCTTTGGAATATATATCTTGTGACATATGTTGTAAGCCAAGTAAATATCTCAGTGGAGTATGTGGACCAAAGTTTTCACTTGATCAAATCCATTTTTGTTAAAACGTTATCTAAAAATATATTTCCAGAAATAGGCTTTCCCTTTAGAAAGTGTGTTAAGACACGACCTTAATTCTATTGACGAATGATTGATAAGGAATGACAAAGGAGTTTATACTTGGATCAAAGAATAGGGGCGAGTTACGAAAGTATCAATAAGTTTGGGGTTGGTTCCAACAAAAAAGTATCATTATTTAGGAACGAGAGTAGCCACGTAGGATAAATCACGTGGGGACTAAACAGACAGGTGGCAAAATGTGAACCACTAAGTTTATGACGAAATCTAAGCCAAGAGTTTGTGACGAAGTTTCTGGAAGTAGAAGTGTGGTTTTGGTCCTTCATATGTCGGCTAAATTAGCCAGTGGGGTTCGTTTAATGATTGTGATGACACGTCGCAGGCTTTGAGTCACCATGTGGGACCTCTCAAGAACCTGATCCTAGCCATCACTGCTTTGTCTTATTTTTTTCTTAAGTTTTTTTCTTTTTGTGAAGAACAACATATGCAATTAGCCAAGAACAATGTGTTTGGGTTTATGGGTGATTTTATTCTTTAGAATGTTATTTGTAGATGAGAACTGTAAATTAACCCTACAACACAGTGTACACACTTTAATACAAACCTAACAAAATTTTACTTTAAACCAATTAGGTTTTACATTTTTATTTCAAGATTTTGTATATTTTCGTAATATTAACTAAGAAAAATCATACCCATAAACGGAAACACAAAAATTCATAGTATTTAGTATGATGACACATTCACAAAAATTTTTAAAAATAATTTTGCTTTAACTTTTTGTATGAAGAACTACCTAAATTTCAATTCATGCTAATGAAGAAAAACAACAGTACAACACCTCATGAATCATGATATACTTAAAAGTTAAAACCATAGATTTAGGCATATAAGTTTACAGTAATCTGTATTCTTAATAAATTTAGAACGTATGTGAATCGAAGTTTTGTTTACATTTTAAACTCCATCCGTACGTGTGAATGATTAGTGTTATCCAAAGTTATGATCACAACAATGTTTCCATTTACACATGTTCATGCGTTTAACAAAGGCAATGAAGAAGGTAAACAAACGGATCCGTGTGACAAAAACTCACACGTTAAGTGTGTAGTTAAACCACCGCTTGCAACACCTTTATATAAATAAGCCTCAAGAACATATATAAACACATGCATATTTACACACCAGAAGCAAGAACAGAACAGGAAAGAGTATTCTTCAAATAATAATATTGTACAGTATATATGGATGTTGAAAATGGCAAGAACGGTGAAGGGAGTGTGTTTCGCATGCCTCTTCATTACCCAAGATACTCCAAAGAAGATTACCAAGACATGCCAGAGTGGAAGCTCGACAGGGTTTTAGCAGATTACGGTTTGTCTACTTATGGTGACTTGGCTCATAAGCGTGACTTTGCTATTGGAGCTTTTCTCTGGATTTCAACTCGTAATCCAAAGCTTTATCAAGAAAAGTCCATCAACTCCAAACTGAAGAAAGATACAAAATCAGCTCATGCATAAGGTTTTTACTACTACTAAGCTTAGGTGTTGGCGATAACCAAATTGGTCTATGTTATGCTTACCAATATGATGTAATAAACATGTAAATCAAGAGTCTCGTAGAGCAATGTTTGGAAGCAGTTAATAACAAGGGTCAAGGAAGTTAAGTGGTAATTTATCGCCTTGTGAAAACAATTTCAAAGTCTTATATATCTTCATTAGAATATCGCTCTTGAACAAACCAGAACAGAAACTACTTGAGGGTGACAACAGAACCGCAAGGCTGGTCTTAAGAGTCTAAACTAGGAGTTTCAGAATTTTTAGGATTTTCGACTATAATAATATATCAAACTTTCAGACTAATTCTCTTAATGATTCACTAGGACGATTTGTTCTTGGTCTAATTGTCTTCAGTGTCACCAGTTCAAGCTTTTTTCTCCCTCATCTGTTCCAAGTTTTTTCTGCAATTTTATTAAAAATGGGAACAAAAAGTATTTTGGGTTTTCAGGGCCCAAGAAGCAGCACATACTCTAACCAAACCCATCAATGATTTACAAAATTTTATTAAAAGTTGCAAAAATAGACCTACGCGTTTATATCCTAGTGAATTAAGAAAAGTTAAAAGCATTTCTTTACGAAACAAAGCTGATACTCCTTTTTAGCTTTCTCAATTCTTGAACAACACAGGCTTTTTAGGTAGTTCTTCATTTACGTTTTGGATTTTAATTTATTTAAGATTGAAACCGTAATATATATGTGTATCTTATAGACAGTGATTTCTCCAATTTTAGCATCCTTTGTCTGTTTTTTTAATCTGTGAGAGTACATCAAACCATATCACGAGTTTGTACTATTTTTAATAGGCTTATCTTTCTTGTAATTAAATTCATAGTATAAAACTTATCTATAAATCATCAACCTTCAGTTTATAACTCACAAGCAATTATACAACCCAATTATAATTCATTTTATCAAGTGATATGATCCATGAATCGATGACTCATCTTAAGATCTCGAGTTTTTTAGTTTAATCAACACTACTTTTATTTTGGACACATCATTAATTACTTAGATAATAGGTACCTTCTAATTTGATTCTAACATTATTTATTAGAAATGAGTTTCTAGCATTTGACTACGTACCACTAAAGGGTTTCAATCGCAAACTTAACAGATAATCCAAGAAATCATGATGTACGTTGTTTATTGTTGTTAACTTGTTATATGTAAATAGTTTTTGGTCCAAAATAAAATAAAATTGTGATTTTTATTAATGAAGTCGGTTTATAATAAGTAACATATCACAGTATAAGATCATCATAAGCAAATTGAAAATTTCAATTATTTTAGATTTGGGGCGCATGGGGTGGTCTTCCCCAACTCTTTGGCGGTCTGTCACCGGGACTAGTGTAATCCACATGAGCAAACAACGAACCTTTTAGCATACACTCCTCTGTGCCACATTTCCCCTTCACTTCCAATCCCTTTTATACAACAAAAATCATAATAGAATTAGTGTAATTCTATACTAAGTACTAACTAATCTACGGGAAGCGGCATGCACATATATATATATATCTTTGTTATGTTTTAGTTTTAATGTTCATCATTAGTCTTTGAAATATTGTTTTGAAGACTTACGTGTGTGTTCAATGTTTTTATATATAAATAAAAAAAGATAGATGTGAAAATCGATCTAATTGAGTTAATACCTGTGAGTAAAGATTCGGATCTGGCCGGAGCAAAGGAAGTAATAACGATGAAGCACAGAAGTAAAGTTGCAGCTAGAAGCAAGTTTGTCTTTGCCATTTCTTTTTTGTGTTAATAATTGTATCTGTCTATGACTCTATATTATGTTACGAGGGGGAAGAAGAAGCCAATTTATAAAGATAATGAGTGCATGTGTATTTAATCAATAGAGATTTTTTTTGATAGACATATAATTAATAGAGATTTTTTTTTTTGGTAGGCATTTAATCAAATAAGCATATATTTCCCTTAAAACATTAAATAGAAGAATACCTGAGTAAAGAAATTTGGTCACAACCCCAAATCTGCTCCAAACAATAATTGAACTATATTAGTGTACCAAATAATAATAATTGAATTAGTGTAAAACATTATGTATGAATATTTTATGTATGATATGAGTTATCTTCTTGCAACTTTTTCAGTATTGTGAAAGAAGTTGACGATAAAATAACAAAATATAATTTATAACTCATATAAAACTGATCTACAACTACAATCATCAACTTCAGTCCATATATAACTCATGTGGCCTTATTTGTTTGATTTATGTTTTTTACCTTGCATATATTATATCTGCAAACTATTAACACCAACGATTTCCACGTGTTTTCTTTTCATAGCACATTTCAAATGTAATACTTAAGAATCTTTATGAGAAAAATAATAATTACTTTACTTGTACCCTAATATATAAACAAATATAGTAGTTGTTCATATTCTTATGGAATAACATTTGCTATAAAACTACCTTTGAAATGTGCTATGAATTATTTGTTTGGATTTAACAAATCGAACATTTATGTTTGGATTTCTTGCTAGGTGTTTAAATGGCATTTTATCTAGATTGGGTGAGAAAGAAGATACATAAATGAGAGAGATATAGAGGTAGGTATATTAATAAATAGATGAATTTAAAAGGCGACAAAAAGACATAAATATATGGTATAATGTAACGTTCCGTTCTAGTGGCCATTGGGGCCGGTGGTGTCCTTCTTTTTTATTCACTTCATTAAAGAAGTGAACCAAATTCATTATTTTTAGTAGTATATTATTTTCTTTTTGACATCAAACCTAATTTATTAGTATTATTTTTAGTATTTGATATAGTCAAACAAAATATACAAGGAATTAAAATTCCAATTTCTCAAGCGGGAAATCAAATTTCAAGATAGGGTATATATGTGAAGTTTTTGTCATCAAATTGTCGTCATCGAATTCAATGTCTCTAAATTCTTTAGCAATTTTTTTCTTTCTTTCTGGTAATGGGTTTATCCCTTTAGCATTCATAACAGATAGTCAAATGTCACACCACTCTCTTTGCATATAATCCAAAACATATATGGGTTAATGAATTTTCAAAAAATAACAGCCCTTATTTGGATCTTACAATAAATGTACGTTTTCAGTAACCATTATTTTCAAACGTTACAGCATCTTTTTTTTATTGTCTGTTTTTAACATGTTAATCTAGTTCTAAACTTATAACTGATGAAACTCGAAAATTAAACGACTAATTTAGCTTTGACAAAAAAAAAGAGCAACTAATTTAGTGTGAGTTGACAATGTTTATAGCTTAAACTTATAGTATTAGAAGTCTTTGTCTCAAGTTGTGTTTTCGTTTGATTTCTCACCATTATTAAACCAAAACAAAAGACAACTTGTTGCAATACCAGAAGTCCAGAACCAAGAAATTGACAATTGAGGTATTGGGGGTATTATAGTAATTTTAAACGGGTCCACAAAAGTGAGCAATCCAGGGGTAGTGAGAGAGAAGGAAGAAGAGACAGGCGTCTAGAGAAGCTCGCTCAAAAACTTTTGCACGAACACCTAAAAGTTCAATGGTCCAAAAGGACGGCTCTGGTCGAGAGAGAGAGAGAAGAGAGGACCGCTTCAGAGAACTTCAATCACGAAAGATCAAATCACAACCCCCTTATCGTACGCCTCTTTTCCTTCAGTCCTTTTTAACGTACGCATGCTCTCAATATTTTCCAAAGTACAATATAGAAAGAGACGGTAATAATAAAAAGACTTCATGACTTTCAAAGTACAAAATCCTCCTCCCCTGCCAAAAAAAAAAAACCCTGTTGGGTCTATCTTTCTCTCTCTGTCTTCTACTTCTTTTGATTTTAACCTTTTTTCAGTAGCAAGCCAAAAAAAAAAAACAGACAAAGAAGTTCCTTTTATGATAAAGGTAAGTTTTTTATATTCGAATGGGAAGATTTTTGTATCTTTTTTTGGAGGATTTTATTTGGTTTTTTTTCCTTATTTGATCTTAGCTTTTTGGGGAATATTGCTTTAAGGAAAATTTATTTTGTGCGTTTTCTTGTTCTTCTTGTAGATCTGATTCTTTTTTTTTCCTCTCTCTCAGGTATGATGATAGCAAACAAATGATACCCCCATGTCTTGTGTGTCTGCTTCATGCAACATGTTGGTTTGGATTTGGTTAATCTAAAAGTTTAAGATAAGGTTTTCGGATTCTCTTCCTGTCTTGTAATAGTTTCTTGTCGGAGAGCCATCAACACCAACTTCAACAAAAAAAACAAGAAAAAGAAAAAGATTCTCTTTCTCGTTTTATTTCCATTAGAGAAGAAAAAAAGAATGGCGAATCCTTGGTGGGTAGGGAATGTTGCGATCGGTGGAGTTGAGAGTCCAGTGACGTCATCAGCTCCTTCTTTGCACCACAGAAACAGTAACAACAACAACCCACCGACTATGACTCGTTCGGATCCAAGATTGGACCATGACTTCACCACCAACAACAGTGGAAGCCCTAATACCCAGACTCAGAGCCAAGAAGAACAGAACAGCAGAGACGAGCAACCAGCTGTTGAACCCGGATCCGGATCCGGGTCTACGGGTCGTCGTCCTAGAGGTAGACCTCCTGGTTCCAAGAACAAACCAAAGAGTCCAGTTGTTGTTACCAAAGAAAGCCCTAACTCTCTCCAGAGCCATGTTCTTGAGATTGCTACGGGAGCTGACGTGGCGGAAAGCTTAAACGCCTTTGCTCGTAGACGCGGCCGGGGCGTTTCGGTGCTGAGCGGTAGTGGTTTGGTTACTAATGTTACTCTGCGTCAGCCTGCTGCATCCGGTGGAGTTGTTAGTTTACGTGGTCAGTTTGAGATCTTGTCTATGTGTGGGGCTTTTCTTCCTACGTCTGGCTCTCCTGCTGCAGCCGCTGGTTTAACCATTTACTTAGCTGGAGCTCAAGGTCAAGTTGTGGGAGGTGGAGTTGCTGGCCCGCTTATTGCCTCTGGACCCGTTATTGTGATAGCTGCTACGTTTTGCAATGCCACTTATGAGAGGTTACCGATTGAGGAAGAACAACAGCAAGAGCAGCCGCTTCAACTAGAAGATGGGAAGAAGCAGAAAGAAGAGAATGATGATAACGAGAGTGGGAATAACGGAAACGAAGGATCGATGCAGCCGCCGATGTATAATATGCCTCCTAATTTTATCCCAAATGGTCATCAAATGGCTCAACACGACGTGTATTGGGGTGGTCCTCCGCCTCGTGCTCCTCCTTCGTATTGATTAGTTAGATAGGCGGTGGTTGGTGCGTTCTTTTTACTGGAATGATTATATTTTCCATTAGGATGGTTAGGCTTTTGTTTATTAAAGCTATCAAGTTTCTTTTTTTTTTACGGATAATTCGGATGACAATTAGCTAGTGTTTGTTTGTTTGTTTTGTGGCGGCTTTTCTGACTTGACTATTTTGATCGCGGATAGCTTTGTATGAAAGTGAATTGATTGTAGAATCGTCTTTTGAATTTTGATGTTGGAAAAAACCAAGCAATGGTGTGTGGCCTTTGCAATGGAAGCAATTACGACTATCATTCCTTTCTTAATGTCGGTAAGTAAGTGTGATTCTTTTCGATATTCTGCTGTTTGTTAATCTGTGTCTTTTAATTGTTTGATACCTTTCTTAGATCTTTACTCTTCAGTCTTCATACTCTTACTTGTTGAGGCTGATTAGATTAGATTAGCTTTTTGTATTTGGCTCTATTACTTTGTTCTTCTTGAGCTTGTATGCATTAAGGAGATATGCAGGAAGATAGTTTAAATATTCTGCATTTTGAATCTTTAGTGCTTTTGACATAAGATTAGAGTACAACACTGGATTCTAGCTTTGCGGGCGAATAATGTTGTTTATCGTTTATGTACTTAGAGACTTGTAGCGAAACTTTATATTTTGCTAATAGAAAGTTTATTTATGCTGCATTTTGAATCTTAGTCCTTATGACATAAGAATAGAGCAATACAAAACCGGATTTTAGCTTTGTGGAGGATTAATGTTGATGAGGTTTTATGTGCTTAAAAGAGACTTGTAGAGAAGCTTTCTCATTGACATGTGTTTGTTGTTTTACTCTTCTAGTGAGCATTGTTTGTTAGCTGAGGAATTTCAACAAAGTTGATTTCTTTGGTCCCAAAAAGCATGATTTATCAAAACTGTGTTTTTCCCAAAATGTTTGGATCTTTGGCATTGTCTCTGGTCTTAAATATCCCTTTTATGGTATATCAAAAAAACATGAGTACGGAATATATGGTCCCATGATGACTAAACTCCGTAGCAATTTTGTATGTCAACGGCTAAGTACAAATTTGTTTTTCTGTTCACCGCTACTTTTGTGACATAATAAGGTGATATTTGTGAAAAATTGTTGTCCTTGTCCCGGTTTCGAATTTAATTGTTTTGAACTCAAAACAGTAAATTTAGAAAATTTCGCTCATCTGAATTTGTATTTCTCTGGTACATTTTCGTTATTAGTGGAATAGTGGTTATTGTCTTATTGATATGAAAACTAAGAACTAATTCGGATTTAAGGTTTAAGTGTAACTATATATCTGTACTTCTTGTATACAAAATATTCAAAACCGAGTGCTCGAGTTGCTAATAGGAGAGGATATCTAATTTCTTGGTTCAGATTGATTTATTTTGTTTGATTATAAAATAATGTGGTTAAATTAGGTTTAGATCTTTTGGTACGGATTCAGCTTCTAAGTTGGCCGGCACAATGAGGAGTTTACTGAGCCAATTTCGACCGACATAATTCTCCACTATGTGCTTAATGAAGAGTTATGAAATATAGAAAAGTTTCGAATTTTGTGATTATTCACTAAATTTTTTACTTAAGCATGTTCCTAGTATATAATATTCGTTATTTCATCATCCTACTATTTACATTTCAATATCAACCACAATCAACGGAAATCGTAATCCATTTTCTTCAGCTTTTATTATCTTTTAACCATTTTTTCCAACAACCCTTTTTCTCGAAGGACTTTTATCCTTAGTTTGGCCGTCAATCATCAATCCAAAACATAGACTTATCTCATTTCTTTTTTGTTTTTCCAGTGTCTTAGTTGATTGATTAATTGACTTTTTCTTCCTATCCAAGAATATTCTTCTTACTTATCGTTTCTGAATGATAATTTGTTCCAATCCAATAATTTTCAATGTCAAGTGGATCATTTACACAATCAATACTACATCTGTATAAAAACTTGAGTCATGACGATACTTTAGCTACTTAGCATATCTAATTGATGAATATTTATCGAATGGTGAAAATATATAAAGTTATTGGTTTTAGTATAGTACTTATTCCAAGATATCGTCATTGGTGCTGAACCACATTACTAAAATTGTGTCCAGACTGTAATGCTTTTGGAGTTACCCAACAAAATTATGTATTTACAACACTAACTAGATTTTAACCTGTGTAGGGTAATTTATTTTTATTGAAAACAAATATATTTTTAAAAAACAAATATAGTCACCATAAGATTGAATATCGATCGGATCTTATCAATCCAAAGATGTAAAAGAAGATAGATTATTTGGAGTTTTGATTTAGTTAACAAATTTTAGTGCGAAAATTATCATTTATACCGTTAAGAAAAATTAAATTATGAAACATGATCAACCCCCGATAACCTCTAGTAATACAGTTGTATCCGTCGGAAGAAAAAAAAGAATTATAAGTGGAAACTGGTAGATCGTTTGATTACTACTTATACAGTTATACGTACTTTCTTATCTATTAAACTAATCAATACCGACGATCTCAATTGATATTAACAACACCCAGAACCTATAATTATGGTACGTACTAACCTCGTATAATCGTAGTTTAATGGTAGATTTGAATTCTCTGTTTAAATATTAGATATCATAAAGTATCATCAGTCTAGAAATAATAACATGTTCCTGTATCACCAACATTATAAACAGTATCACATGCTTTCGTATCCTCACCATCTTCTTGACCTATCCTCCAAATAGATCATATATTAGAACTATAACCCTAGTACCTAAGTAGCCCTTACTCTTTTTACTTCTCTCCCAAGAAAACAATTCTTGATGTCTCAAACCTTTGCTGTCATCTTGTTACTACTCATCTTCTTAACACACTTAGTTTCATCTCTAATTCAAGACTTCTCCTTCATTGGCTTCAAAAAAGCCTCACCAAATTTAACGTTAAACGGAGTTGCAGAGATCGCCCCCACTGGAGCAATCAGGCTCACAACAGAGACACAGCGCGTGATTGGTCACGCTTTCTACTCCTTACCAATACGGTTCAAGCCAATCGGTGTAAACCGAGCTCTGTCTTTCTCCACGTCTTTTGCAATCGCCATGGTTCCAGAGTTTGTTACTCTTGGTGGCCACGGACTTGCCTTCGCCATCACTCCAACTCCAGATCTCAGAGGTTCTCTTCCTAGCCAGTACTTAGGCCTGTTGAATTCAAGCAGAGTTAACTTCTCTAGCCACTTCTTCGCTGTGGAATTCGATACTGTCAGGGATTTGGAGTTTGAGGACATTAATGATAACCATGTAGGAATCGATATAAACAGTATGGAATCGAGTATTTCGACTCCTGCTGGCTATTTCCTCGCTAACTCAACCAAAAAGGAGCTTTTCCTTGATGGTGGTAGAGTGATTCAAGCTTGGATTGATTACGATTCAAACAAGAAAAGGTTAGATGTTAAACTTTCTCCATTCTCAGAGAAACCAAAGTTGTCTCTTCTCTCTTACGATGTTGACCTATCCTCTGTTTTGGGAGATGAAATGTATGTTGGATTCTCTGCTTCCACCGGTTTGCTAGCTAGTTCACATTACATCTTAGGTTGGAACTTTAACATGAGTGGAGAAGCATTTTCTCTGTCTTTGCCATCTCTTCCTCGGATTCCTAGTTCAATCAAGAAGAGGAAGAAGAAGAGACAGAGTTTGATTCTTGGAGTATCTCTCTTGTGTTCCCTTTTGATCTTCGCGGTTCTTGTCGCTGCATCGTTGTTCGTGGTAAGAAAGGTGAAAGATGAAGACAGAGTTGAAGAATGGGAGCTTGATTTTGGTCCGCATAGATTTTCTTACAGAGAGCTCAAGAAAGCTACTAATGGTTTTGGGGACAAAGAGCTTCTCGGGTCTGGCGGGTTTGGTAAAGTATACAAAGGAAAGCTCCCGGGTTCAGACGAATTTGTAGCCGTCAAGAGAATCTCTCATGAGTCAAGACAAGGTGTACGAGAATTTATGTCTGAGGTCTCAAGCATTGGTCACCTCCGGCATAGGAATCTTGTTCAGTTGCTCGGTTGGTGTCGAAGGCGGGATGATTTGCTTCTTGTCTATGATTTCATGCCTAATGGAAGCTTAGACATGTACTTGTTCGACGAAAACCCTGAAGTTATCTTGACTTGGAAGCAAAGATTCAAAATCATAAAAGGGGTTGCTTCCGGTTTACTCTACCTACACGAAGGATGGGAACAAACGGTTATTCACCGCGATATTAAAGCTGCAAACGTTTTGTTGGACAGCGAAATGAACGGACGGGTAGGAGATTTCGGTCTTGCTAAGTTATATGAGCATGGATCGGATCCGGGGGCTACAAGAGTGGTTGGCACATTTGGGTACTTAGCACCAGAACTCACAAAATCCGGAAAACTGACAACAAGCACCGATGTTTATGCGTTTGGAGCGGTTTTATTGGAAGTAGCTTGCGGAAGAAGACCTATCGAAACAAGTGCGTTACCAGAGGAGCTTGTAATGGTTGATTGGGTTTGGTCAAGGTGGCAAAGCGGAGACATTAGAGATGTTGTGGACAGGAGATTGAACGGTGAGTTTGACGAAGAGGAAGTGGTTATGGTGATCAAATTAGGGCTTCTATGCTCAAATAATTCACCCGAGGTTCGACCTACAATGAGACAAGTAGTTATGTATCTCGAAAAGCAGTTTCCGTCGCCTGAAGTTGTTCCTGCACCGGATTTTCTAGATGCAAATGATAGTATGTGTCTTGATGAGCGCAGCGGTAGTGCAGGCGAGTTTGAAGATTTTGTGGATTCAGCTAGGTTTTATAGCGGACCGAATGAAACTACTACTTCGTCGATATTTTCCTTCTCCGGTAAAACAAGAACTGATCCAAGATAATTGGTTCTTTTAACCATGTTTTAGTAACGTTTCAAGCATAATATTTCACCATGAAAACAAGTAATCTGAATGTTAAAATGTAAAATATTTTTATCATATGCTGTTGCTTAATATTTTGAGTTGATCGTTGGTCTCAAATCTTGTGGTTAGCGTAACCTGATTTTGAACAATTCATTGCATAAGTTCAAGATTACAACACGAAATAGAGATAAATCATTTTTCAGTCATAGTCTCATAGAACAAATATCTCGGAACAGAGAACAAGGATTCTTCTATGAGAAAAAAAGAAATTTATAAAGCTCAAATAAAAAGAACATAGACGAATAAGGTTTTGTATATAAAAAAAGGACATAAAGGAACAAAATTAAATGCATTTAAAAAAAGAACAACACTAGCATAAACTATTAGTGGGGGTAATTTTGCGTGTCTATGTTGTTAAAATAAGAGAGTAGCTTCCCCTTCTTAACCATGAAGTAAGGAAGCTCGACATCAGTACTAGGTTTTGCAGCGGACTGGCTCGAGCTTTCAAGTGTGTCTCGAGGGGTAACATCAACATAACGGAGGATGTCATTGTAGATGACATAAGACCCATTGTGACAACGTGTCACATAGAAAAATTGCAAGAACTTTCTCTCTGTTTTGTCGTCTAGAGTCACGAAACCGCAAACCATGATAAACATTCTATCTTTAAAGGATCTGCTGATCTGATAATCCACACTATTCAATATAAAATTAGAAGCCCTCTTATGCTCATTTGAGACCCTCTTGTTGATTGCCTGCACCAAAAAACTAACCCCTTAGATTTATTCCACTAAAATTTCTCTAGAAATACATTGGAATTAGGAACTTTTGCAACTTACATCGAGGCCAGGCATCTCGACCATTGTTCTACCAGAAGTCGAAGTCGGTCTGCTCATAATACTTTCATTGACATACATCAAACCAAGTTCCTCACGCATAGGCAACTCGTAGTAAACCTTGACAAATCCAGCTGCAAAATCTGCTTATATATATAGTCACACCAAAACTAAGTTAGTAAGTTTTGTAATCTCATGAAGCTAAACACTTACTATTCTAAAATTGAATATCAAACACAATTTATACAGCTGTTTACCGGATTCAGGAACAGAAGGTAATGCTGGTATTGAATCGATATAGCGGAGGAAATCATTGACAATGGCATAAGACCTATCTTGACGACGAGCTAAATACAAAGATTGAACAAATCTCCTCCTCACTTGTTTGTCTTTACAAGTCAAGAAACCAGTAACCATGATAAATGCTCCATCTTCAGAACTGGTATTGCAACTCTGAGCAGCAAAAC
Organism: Arabidopsis thaliana; assembly: GCF_000001735.4. Taxonomy (NCBI): domain Eukaryota; kingdom Viridiplantae; phylum Streptophyta; class Magnoliopsida; order Brassicales; family Brassicaceae; genus Arabidopsis; species Arabidopsis thaliana. The sequence goes on along the minus strand of NC_003074.8, from coordinate 20,598,694 downwards.
TCATCACATCAAACGAAGCACCTTCATAGTCGCATGAAACGATTTGCTCCTGAATTGCCTGCACCATCAAAAAATTGTTTGTCCTTATAAATCGTTTACAGCTTTTTTCAAGTTTATACGTTTTGAAAACGTTAAAAATATAACTAAAAGAATTATTGTTATAAAATATAATTACTCCCAACCAGAACATCAAACTAAAAACAGAAACTCATGAGAAAGATTTGATCTGATTAATGACAATACCTCAGGCGATGTAAAAGACATCATTGTACCATCAGGACCGGGTCTAGTCATAACACTGTCGTCGGCATACCACATCATCTGAACTACCTCGGGATAGACTCCTAGATTCAGGAAGTAAGATTGGAGAAAGCAATTGGCTAATGCTTCGGAAGTATTTAAGTTCGTGAAGTGGGATTGAATAAAGCCATTGGCTAACAATACGGAAGGATCAACATCTTTGATCATGGAATCCATATCTGCACCAGTAATTATGCCCTAGGGGAGACGAAGAAATATCCAAAGTAAACCCTAGCTAGATATCAAAATCTCTTAAAAACAAACTTATCTCTCTGTTGAGATCAACCGCTGATCTATAGGCTAAAGGAATCACCGGAAGAGAGAGAGAGAGAGGAAAGAGGCGGAAGTTGTGACTTGTGAGACGGTTTGGATTTTGGAAACCTACGTTCCATTGAACTTCTTTATATATTGGTTTTTCATTATGGGATATAGTAATATCTTTATAAAAAAAAAAAAAAAAATTATATATATATATATATCTTTAATACATTATTAAATTAAATAATATACGGATAGGAATTACTATAAATCTTTATAAAATAAAAATAAAAGGAGAAGTCCCTTTTATCTAATTTGGATGGTTAATTTGTGAATTTTCCATATTTATCTAATTTCGATTTGAAACATATCCAACGTTAAGTCAGATTCTTGTGGTGAAATTATTGCATCATAACATAAAGTCATGAGAGTAGGAGAGAAAGTAATAAGTGGCAACATCAAAACGACGACGTTTTTAAGCTAGTGCGTCAGCAACAGTTAAACCATATGAAGTTAATGGTCTGTGTTAATGAAGACAAAAACTATATCCTCAGGTTAGCGATAACTCGGTCCGAGTCGACTCGGTCCGACAAGCGATTTTCGTGACTCCGTCGTCACCACGCCTATGTTAAGTGAGTAAATCCGACTCTTCTCCGTAGAGATTTCTCCTACTTTCAGGTGAATTTCTCCTCCGATCTCTAGCTCCGTTCAATTTTTTTGATCCATGAATGAAACCTTCTCATTTTCAATCTCTTGGCTTATGTGAAAAGATTCGTGTTATTGTTTTGTTTGGATCAGCATAGGGTTTAAATGCCTCTCCTTTATTGCTGTGATCAACATGGTTTCTCGAATTCTAGTTTATAGAGTTTTGAATTAATTTGATAGAACCAAATATAGATTCAGTGGCAATTGTTTTCTTTTGCAGGCTCTCTTGTGAATTTGGAAGACATGAGCTTTGTTTTCCGGGGAAGTAGAGGAGATTTAGAAAGCGGATTCTCGGGTGGTTTTCTACCCGAAAGACGAGCTATGGTATGCTTTCTTGAAAACATATACAATGGTTTTTGTTAGAATGATACTTATTGCAAGTGTCTTTTGGTATCAGCGTGTTCATGGAGCTCGACCAGTTAATTCTAATTCCCTCGCTTTTCTGGTTACAGGTAAATTCAAACTTTCACCTTCTATGTTATCTTCAGTTGTGATGTTGTTAATACTTGTGTTTGGTTTGTGTATTTCAGTTCTTTTGCTGTTTATGATTCTCAATTCGCATCAGATGCCTCCTAATTTCCTGGTATGATTAAATACGTGAGTTAAAGTTTTTTCCTTTTGAGTTAGTCGTCTTTCGGGTGTGAGTTTGACATTTCCATTAATTTTGTAGCTGTGGCTTGTGCTTGGGGTGTTTTTGATGGCAACGACGCTTAGGATGTATGCTACTTGCCAACAACTTCAAGCTCATGCTCAGGCTCAGGCTGCAGCAGCAAGTGGCCTCTTTAGCCATACTGAGCTGAGGTTGCATGTGCCTCCTTCCATTGCTCTTGCTACGAGAGGGCGTCTTCAGGGACTTAGGCTCCAGCTGGCTCTTCTTGATCGGGAATTTGATGACTTAGGTCAGTATCATCCGCTTGTTCCTTTTTATTAGTCTATAGTTTAGTAGTTTGCTTTCTATGGTTGAAGTCTGAGACAAAAGTTGTTCTGCTGCAACAGATTATGAAACTTTAAGAGCACTTGATTCTGATAATGTTTCCACAACTTCTATGAGCGAGGAAGAGATAAATGCACTTCCAGTTCACAAGTACAAGGTGTTGGATCCTGAAAAGTGAGTCAATATTGTACCTTGTTTCTCTTTTAACAGTTTAAAATGCTTTCAAATGTGGAAACATTGAGGAATTAAGAAAATAGTAAGTTAGGATGATGTGATATAGCAACTTGTATAGACCTTAACTTCCTTAACAGGGGAAGGTGGGGTGGTAGAATATACAACTTAATAAGTTAGAAACTGATATTGTACTTAGGTTTATTGTTTGCTTTGCTAAACGGAACATGTAAGGTATTGATTGTCCATTGAGTTACTAAAGATTTGTTTTTCAATAGAATCTTCTAAAATCATGAGTTCCGTTGATCCCATCACTTCTTTGGTTAATCGTCAGGCGCTAGTTTTATTGTGGAATGAACATTTAAAATTTGTTACTGAGTGAAACTTTTCTCAGTTTTCATAGCTCAACGCCTTTTTGTTTTCTTTCTAATTATTGTGAATGAATCTGTATTCATGGTTTTTGTCTTGCGTTCGCTTTTGTTGACAGTGGTTGCTCTTTGGCAAAGCAAGCGTCAACCTCATCCTCAGCTGAGGTATATGACATATTTACATTTCCCCCCACCCCACACACAAAAAATAGCCGATATACAAAAATCACATTTGAACTGGTCAATACTCATATGCTCGGTAAAAAGTTCTTGCTAAGTGGCTAACAATGTCTTAATTTTTCATGTCGTTTTCCTCTTATTCAAAGCAGAAGATGCTAGATTCTGCCAATGAAAGTAAAAAAGGAACAGAAGATGAGCTCACATGTAGTGTTTGCCTAGAACAAGTTACCGTAGGGGAAATCGTTCGCACCTTACCTTGTTTGCATCAGGTTTCCATTTTTACTTTTATCTTAAACTGAAAATCTTCCAGCTCTTTACTGTGTCACGACTCAGACATATATCCGTTTGCTCAGTTTCATGCAGGATGTATCGATCCATGGTTGAGACAGCAAGGAACATGTCCTGTCTGTAAATTTAGAGCTCATTCAGGATGGCAAGAACAAGATGAGATTGATGATGATGCTTCCGACATGGTTTGAAAAGTTTGGTTTCGAACACTTGTTTATGTTATTAATGTGCGTGCGAATTAAACCCCAAACAAATCATGTAATGGTCAATAACTCAATATGATGTAACTGATGACTCTCCCTTTCCAAAAGTTTGATTTAGATTCATCATGAAATAGTAGTGACAGGTCTTTTGCATTCGACTTATTTAGCTTTGCCTTTGCCTTTTCCTTTGCCTGGACCTTTCTTAGCGTCTAGCTTAGCTTGAATCCTAGCAGCTGCAGCAGCTTTTGCTTCTTCTCTCTTTTTCTTATCATCCTCTTTCGCAGCTGCAGCAATCTCTCTCTGCTTCTTCAGATCTCTGCAACCATGAAGCAAAAAAGTTTTCATATTTACACACATGATAACAAGTCAAAAGTTAGGTCCAAATGGTATTTATAATACTTACTCTAGCCTGGCTCTCTCTTCAGAAACACTTCCAACACTAGCACCTTTCCTCGGTCTACAAGCAACCAATTCCACCTCGAAAATCAAAGTTGCACTGCAATTACCAAAAATCTCAATTACAAAAACAAAAAAAAAACTGTCACACTCCCTTGAACGAGATGCAAGAAGTTTGGAACATAACATACTCAGGTGGGATGTCGGGAGGAGACCCGGCTCTTCCGTAAGCATATTCTGGCTTACATGTAATTTTTGCAACTTCTCCAACCTGTAAAAAAAATCAAATCAGTTGTATATAATAACTGAAGCGTTCAGATTATAAGGATAGAAGAAAGACTCAAAATTGTAGAAACCTTCATGGTTTTAAGAGCAATGTCCCAAGAACGGATAACACTGCCTGTTCCTAACTCAAAGGAGAAAACAAGATTGTCTTCGCGAGTAGTGTCGAAAACCTTTTCGTCTTCAGCCAAGATACCCTCATAATGAACTAAGTTAAAATCAAACAAGGTTATGGTCCTTCATCAACACATATAATTAGGAGTAGCATAAGCAGTAGATGAACAATATATTGACCCTGATCACTAGTCAATCTTAAGAACATACCATCGACAACAGGAAGATCATCAGAGGGTGAAATAGCATCAGGTTTGGCACTCCTTACAATCTTTTTCAAGACGCCACCATCTCCACTCAAATCGATTGCATCACCCATAGCTTCAAAGGTTCAAAGAAACCTAATTCACATAAAAAACAAACCTTTTCATATAAAATAACAATTACTGGATAACTGGAATATAAACAGATACGTTTCAGTACTCATAAACACATACACAATTACATCAACTAAAGTGTAGAATCATTTCTGAGTGAGTTTATCATTATCTCAGCTCACCAACACAAAATCAGTAAAATCTTATAAATTGAGTGAATGGATAGTTCTGCAGATAAACAAATATATGAATTCAAAATCAAACAGCAGACGAATCGTAACTAAAGGTGTAAGCTTTAGATTCTCGAACTCACCCGATTCGAAGAAAGATGAATAGTATTCGATCCGATACGAAAACGGAAGAAGCAAATGTGTAGTGACGAAGTGATAACCGGAAAGAGATCGCCGTAGAGATCGGTGGCCATAGACTGTCCAAAGAGTATCGGATTTTTCCTAGAATCGGCTTCTTCTTCTTCTTCTTCTTTCTCTAATCCGATGCTTTTGACGTCACGTGTTATTGTTCTCTAGGGACCGGTGCTAAAATTCATATTTGTAGCCCATTAGGCCCATCATGTTTTCAAGAGGTCTTATCTATTTAACTGAAGAGCAACAACAGAAGTTAGCCCATTAGGCCCATTATATTTCTATTGGCCAATATGCTGCTCGTTCTCTTATTTATTTATTTTTGTCTTAAGACTAAACAAATCTCACGTCAGTTGTCACTTTTTAAAAAATTATAAGTTGTAAATTTGTAATCTCCAATAATTAGGAGTGAACTTAAAGTACAAAAGAGTCCCCAAAGTGCAATTTAACAGTGAAAGTCAAAACGGAATATCGTCGGCGTGTTGTTGTCTAAGAAGAGAGAGCTGATAAACAAATCAAAATCAAGCATGCTAATGAACAATCAATTTTTTTTTATAATCATTTATCATAGATCCCTTCCGATTTGTGGGGGATGGCTCATAAAGTCTAGTTTTCCAATCAGTGACTAAACTATTTTAATTTGTCTCTTTATACATAGTGGAATTGAAATATACTTATTATATACTATCTTTTTTATAATTGTTCAATGCCGCCATTACTCTTTTCTTAAGTATACACAATTTAGGAAAAAAGTGTTATTCACCGTCGCAATGATCAAACATCCACCATATATTGAAAATTTTAATAGGAAAATTAAATCGGACCCATTTGAATCTCTATATGTTTAAAGGCAGCCAATTTCTTCATAGAGAGGTGTAGGTATAATCCATAAAATTTGTAGACTATAAATAACGACATGACTTGAATATTTAAACCCTTCTTGTCAAACTTGATTAGTCCCAAACTTGTATGTGGTGTGCTATATACATGAATAACAAAAATATAATTTAGGATGGTAGTTGTACATAATTCAAAAACTGATGTGAGCAGATATGTTGAGATAGTGGTCATATATATATATAGAACACCCAAAATTCATCTGTATAATCATTGCCAGAATAATTGAAAGATTCTTAATTAAAAAAAAAAAAAGAGATCATTGAAGGTCAAACGTTAAAAAACCTAAATTTTTTGAAAACCTACTAATTAATCGTAATGTCACCACAAAGCTAAGTATCAAAAGTAAAACAATAGCTACATCGAGAAACTCGACGATTAGAAAAACACGAATAATGTAGTACAAAGGAACAAAGAGAAAAGATTCCAACACACTCAAATATACACCTACATAATTTATTTTTTCGATTGTATCATGTATAAATGACAAATGTAAAAGGTATTCACATGTTTTTTTAAAAAAGTTCGAGAAATTCAGATCTAAGTCCTAATTTTTGTAGACATGGGATCATTCTTTAATTAATATATTCCTTTTAAGAATACCGGGTCCTCTAGGTGGACTCGAACTAGATAATTCTCTTCTAAAGAAACTGCTAAACCAAAAATCACTTAATCGGATGACGAAAACATATAGTTTAAAGTACCAATCATTCTTTTCAATCTAGCCTCCCAAATGCGAATCCCAAAATTGTTGTGCTACTGGAAAATATCATTGAACGCGATAGTTGCCTTGCACTTGTAAGTGAAAAAAAAAACAATAAAATACCTCTATGTAAACAAATAAGTTGATGAGAACTATCTAGAAACATATTTTCTATAAAATATCATCACTTCTTCAGCAGTAGCTCGATGGGGAGGACTCTAGCAGTAGTGACATTCTTTCTTAAAGAAACTCCATCGTTCTAGCACCAGCTCTGTTTATTTAATCATTTATTTATTGTAGCTATTAGCCTATTAAGAACAATAATTAATCTGGTCATAGTGATTACAATGGAAATTGCGGGACCAAATATTACGTAGTGGTTTTATAAATCTGAATATGTGTTCTTGTTTAAAATATTTCTTCTTGTAGTATTTAAGAGGCAGCTATTTCATGTAATGTTGGACTACGTAATCCAGAGCATAATCCATTGTATAAAATAAGTGTCTTCATATTTATGTAAGCTAATCTTTGTTTCTGGCTAAAAAGAAGAAGATTCTTTGAATTGTATTACTTTAAAAAGATAATCTTTTATACTTCGCATGTTCAATCCACTATAGTATAACAACATTATTCTTTTAGAACATTTCGAAGTTACCATAATTGTCCATTGACTTCAATGATGTTCGAAAATCCTAATCACATTTGATTTTTTTTAGATTTGAACCCTTTTGATTATATTTTAATAATCTTTACTCTAGTCTTGACACATTTAAGTCATAACTCGTGATCTGAACATATCGGCGTAAGACAATAATAAGAAAAACGAATCTAATTCACCATTTTATACTAATTGCTTTCTATCCTCTACATGTTCAAGTGCATACACTGAAACTGATGAGTGATGACCAAAAGCAAACACAAACACAAACATTCAAATCTAAATTACAACCAGAAGTAGAATCATTTATGTACATTTTGTGTCTAATCTACTCTTAAAATAAAGTTCAAAACAGAAGCAAGAAAAAGAAGAGAAAGATAGGGTTTTGACGTTGATTTAGGAGTGGTCAGAGTTGTTATTATTATGATCAGTCCAGCAAATAAGCATAACGACGCATCTCCTCATGATGTAAAAGCGAGCTCTTTGTTCTTTCACCAATCTCCCACACTTCCTCGTGAAACCGTATTTCCCCTGTTTCTGTCTAGAGGAACGCGTGGTGTTCAACGCGCCTCCGTTGTCTCCAAGACTTTCCTTTTTCGATAGCTGCAACTGTGCCGAGTTTCTCAGTCGAGACATTTGCCTGAAGATTCTTAGACTTCTGATCTTGCTAGGAGACTGATGGATTTGAGAGTTTTCTCGAATATGGGATTCAGCAAAGTTAAAGAGAGAGTTAAGGAAAAGAGTGTAGGGGGTACTTCCGCATTTATAATGGTTAACAGTTAAATATCCTTTTGAACACACACAAAACAAACAAAAAAACGGTTTGACTAGAAAGAACAATTAAAATAACACTAAGTAATGAGCTTTCATTTGAATATTAAACGCTAACTTTATTTCCCCAAAAATATAGTCTTGTTTTTTAAAAATATGGGATTATTTAGAGGCACCTATTGCTGAAAACCTCAATAACTCACGTAGTAAAAAATTTAACCAAAAAAAAACTAAACATGCAAAAAACAAATGTGAAAAGTTAAAAATCCAAAGAAACAAAAAAAAAAAAAAACGGGTACAGTACTACAGAAGTCAGAAAATAGGAAAAGCTTAAGCGGAAAAAGAGAGATTTTAAAGGCATCAAAGCAAATCTAAACTCTCACTGACCTTTTTCTCTGCAACTGTAACTGTTTATTTGCTTTCTCAGTACAAATTCATTATTCCACCAACAACAGTCATATTCACTCCACAACATAAGGACAAGAAAAAACAGAGGTCCAAAAAAAAACTAAGACTTATATAAGAATATTGGTACACTCGGATTAATTTCGTAATCGTATTGATGATTTATATTCTTGTAATTTTCAGAAGTCATTATCGCTTAACAGTTGCATTGAATATAAAAAGCAGAGACGTATCTATAGAAAATCCATATTAGTCAAACACCAAATCTTGTTCCAATCATTGTGATCAGGATGACAATCACCAATAACACTAAGTCACTAATCCGAATCTCTTACTGTATACTTCATAGATGCTAACCATTACTAATTATCTCACGAGTATCGTACGAGTCTCCAATTTAACCTAGCCCCTGGGTCACTAGATTTTCGTAGATTAAAGTAGTGAACTCAACAAAAACTATTTTGATTAGCAAAAGTGTCTTAGGAGGAGTGGAGGACCGAGGGTTAAGAAAAATAGTAGTATGTGCATACACCGATAGTTGAGGCCCAAAATTAAAGGCCCAAATTTACAAAGGCCTTAATTGTCCAATGCTATTAATTGGGATAAGCATAAAATTAAACGACCAATCACCAGATTAAATCCCTAAGATTCCAAATGTGCGTAACATTACCTTTAGAAAAGTTTAACAACGTCTAAATAATGATACCACCATTCACAACGAAAGTCTTTACATCTTACGATATCACTAAGGTCGACGTTTGCAACTTAAAACGCACACTTTAAATTACAATAAACGAATTCACAGACCACCCAAACTTTAACAGCATAACCGGCCCAAAAACTCGTACTAATGATAATCTTGCAAAATTGCTTAGTTTAGTAATTAAGCCCCAATTTTGACGTTAGACCCATATCGGATAAAAACGCGTTTTCAAACCTAACTATAATTTGGGTAGTCTGAATTAATTTTTATCCAAGTTTTTGACCTTCTAGTATTATTTTACATCTTAGCCAACCATTCCATTGATGATTATTTGTAGATAAACTCATTTGTTTGGAATATTGAAAAAAGGATCCATGACTCAAACCTTCATCACTTGCTTCATGTTTGGAGTAACTCATCATGCATATGCTCGACAAAACAAACTAAAACCTTTTGGTGTTGTAATTTTTATCCAAGTCCACATATCAGAAATTCACACATCAGTGAGATCAAACGTTTATAATTAGGAAGCAAGTTTGATTTAATTAGAATTCTCATCTGTATAAATCTTTGAAAATCAAGATTACCCACACACAGTTTTGTTTTTACGTAGATGTGGACTTTTCCATCAATAAAATGGTATCCATGTTATTAAAAATTCTTAGTAGATCTTAAATGTTAATACAAATACATGAGCGAATCTTTGCAGCAGAGAACAACTGCACAACAAGCAACGTACACAAACTAATCTCTTTCTCATATATAAACCTTTCTCATATGTAAAATTTCGATTTCATATACAGATTCAGGTAGATCATAGTTCGAGTTGGCACTACTACATTTAGATTCAGATTTAAGACCCTAAACAAAACAATAAGAAATAAAAAACAAGAAAAAGAAATGAGATTCTTCTCAAATCCGATTTAGGAATCAAATTCGAAATATATGTATAGATCCAAAGTCGAGAACTCTTATAAGAATTATACAAACCTGTCACATACATCACATCATCATCTACTACATTAGAGAAACATATATAGAGATCTAATCACATACATAAAGAAACATGGACACGAAAAACAAGGGGTTTGGTTTCACATGAAGATGAGTCATTTGATTAACCAGTGGACAAAGAGAAGAGACATAACCAGATGTAACCGAACATAAAACAACAGACATATACATGCTCCTTCATACATATGTCCAATTCCTCCAAACCCTTTCAGTCATTATTATATAAATCAAATTTATGCATTTATGAATCACCTTGAGTCTACAGAAACAGGTCTTATATACTTTGTCGTTAGAAAGAAAACCCTAAAACCTTTTTGGAAATTTTCAGGATCTATCCATCGTGCAGCAAAAAGTTTTTTTAAAAAAAAAAAGATCTATAAGCAAGGGTTCACTTAATCAATTGAGAGTAGTATATACATATTCGTTTTTCAAATCATTCATCATCGTTTTGTCCACAAATATGTTTATACACACACAAATCTATTATATATATATGTGTGCTTATATATATATAATCATATGCATACCTGTGAAATAAGTTTCACCTCAAGTTATCATATCGGAGGATTCTACATATGAGGATCTGGATTTCTGATTAACCACATGATGAAAATGGAAAAAAAGACCCTAGATAAGTAAGCCATTTAATTGCCGCTGCAGCATCATCAAGATTCTCAAACCAAAAAATAAAGGCTCAAAAGAAAACCCATAAGAGAATCTGATTTCTGAATCTTGAAGATGTTGCAATAGCAAACAATGACTGCCACTAACTTCAGAATCTGAAGTCATCAACATGCTAACCCTAATAGTAAAGACTAAAGAGATCTGAAGGAGAGGAAGAGATTTAGGGTGAAGAAAGTAGGAAAGGGTAAAGTGTTTAAATAGAAGAAAGAGAAAGAGATCAACGGTTGAGATTTTCTTGAATATTAGAGAGAGAGAGAGAGAGGGAGAGAGATTAGGGAAACAGTTGCACATCGTAATCGAAGATACCAAATATACCAAAGCTCATTAACACTCACTGTGGCCATAATTAATTAAAAAGGCAAATCTGAGGGATAAAAAGAGAAAGGAATTGAAGATAGAGTAAATTAATGGAGCAAGCAAGAGTGTTAAAAAACGAAGAGAGCAGAGAGATGCGTTGCGTAGCCCACAAGCATTAAGTTTTGTGGATCGATGGAATTGACACATTTGACAGCTCCTTCATCTCTCTCTCTATCACTCGTCACCATTTAGGGTTTAGGGTTTTCTTCAGACGTTTCCTTTCTTTTGGTCCCTCCTCTTACCGTTTCTGCTTCTCTGTCTCTCTCTTTTCTTTTTTTTCTTCATATTTAATTATTGAGTGTTTGAAAAACTTTTTGGGGGTTTTCACATTTTCATGTTTTATTGGTCCTTTTTCGTTTTTCTAAAAAGTGATCATCTTTGCTATTTGGTCTCATCGAATGGCGCTTTTTACCTACAACTTATCTTAAGCCAATATCCAAATAAACAACACTTAACAGAATTATATATTCGAGAGCTTTAATTTGTATATATCCCATATTTGATGAAGAAAGAAAAGACTACTCTCTTGGCTATCCGTTAGACGACAAATTATGCAATAGTCACCAACTTTAATTTGTGTCATATCATATCATACCTATAATAAAAATTAAAAGGCCTGAAACATTTTTTCGCATATATAAAGCCTGTTAGTTCAAGCAAATTGAAATTTCTGAATAATTCAGTGAGTTCCTCAGCTATTTAATATCTTCATCTGATGTCTCCTGCTATAATTAATCAAACAGTTTTGTAGAATCACTCTAACACATAAAAAATAATGTGCATATTTGACTTCATTTAAAAACTAATCGATTTCGTCGGATCGTATGAGATCCCTTGTCATTAGGCTTACTGTTGTGCTGAAAGCTTCCAAAGACCTATTATATCGGCGTCTCATTTGTGATCCTGCCTACGCAATTTTTTGGAACTTGCTGATTTAGGAGAATTGTATTGCAAAAAGTTAGTACTTATTTAAAAAGACTAGGGACATAGATGCAATAAATTTAATCTTTATTAATTAGTCGGACTTTTTTTTTTGGTAAGTATTAATTAATCGGACTTGAAACAATGTGATTTACACTCTACAATTTTTCATGTATATATATAAATATTGATCAAATGTTGAATATCTATGTAAATTATGGTCATAGGAAAAACATTTAGCAATTAGTTTTTACAAATTGGTGTGGACACTTTCCTTTGTTTGCCAACTTAGCGCTAAATGGAGCGATAGCTCAAACAACTTGCCTTATGTAGTGGCATTATATTTGGTGTTTTGGTATTTAAGGGATTCTCCTGCAGGTTCAATTTCTCTAATGATGACAAAAAAGAATTAAACCATAATACGTCAGATAATTAGTTGGTTGAGCCCTGTAGGCTAATTAATTTTCATTAAATATACATACATAATGATCCCTGAGATATGGACTCGTCTAATAGTTCAGCTATACACAAACAAATATGGGAATATAGCTTTAACAATTGCATAACTCCAGATCATTGCTTAGTATACCATAAACTCGTGTACTGTCAGAGAAATATGGGTGAGAAACGAGGATTGGTATTGGCACAAAACCCTAGTGTTGCCCACAAATGAAAATTTTATATTATTGTAGAGATTTTTATAAAAATATCAGTGCGAGTTGCAACGTACCAAGTTGAAGAATAGAAAGAGTAAAAAAAAGAAAGAAGAAACACGAAGATAGAGAAGATGGGACATTGACGTGGCTGCATATGCCATATGGTACGGATACAATGAGAAGTGGAGCCAAAGAGCCTACTACTCCTCCTCGTACGGGACCTTTTTATTTCTTTTTAATTTTTTATTGTCACATCCGTCTCTTCATGTCATTATGTGTACACCACCAATATTTCCGTATTGTTTTCTATAACTATACCATAAATCCGTAACTATAGCATATTGGTGGCCTAATGCAAAGTTGGCTCACTAATGAATAACAACAATCCCAAATGATTTTGTTGTTGCTTTAGCTCTTTCTTGTTTTTTATTCCTTTTTTTTGGCAAGAAATGACTACTAGGTTAAGATTTTTGTGAATACACACTAATTCCTCGACTTTCACTCTCTAAAACCTAATCGCCGCTCTTCTTCAACTTACCGTCTTGGCTAGATCTGACCGGCGCGTGGTGGCTCCTAAAGCGCCAGCGTCGGTCCCCTCTCTTATTTCTTGTCATTGCTTTCTTCGGCTGTGAAGCGTGGTGATTTCGGCGAGGTGGATTGGGTTGTATCGAATCTCAAATCTATCGAGGTTTGGTTCTATGAGACCGAAATTGACATGCCTTAAGGTAGATGGTGAAGATGGAGTCGTCGTTCTCGCCTCTGCCTCATGGTGTGGATCTTCGTTTTGTCTCTGGTCACGTGTTTCATTGCATTGGGAGCACCGGAGGAGGCTCTGGCCTTCTTCCTTCACTGGATCTGAGCAACAACGGCTCCGTTCTCGGTACCTCGGTCCCTCCCTCGTCTCTCATGCTTCCTCTTTGTGTTCATGTGTTTTGGTTATTTGAACGGTTCTGGTGACTAGCTTGATCTCTATTTGGTTGTTCGACTTGTTTACTCGTGCTCCCTGGTTCTAGTGGTGGTCTTTATGGTTTCTTCCCGGTTCGATCTTGTGCTGCTCTCTTTTGAGATTGGTTTCATCCGGTTGAAGATTTGTTTCGCTCCTTGTTTCTACAGTTAAGACCTGATCGAGGTTTGGTCGGTTCAAAGGCTTCTAACGAGGCGTTAAATTGTCGCTGAGTCGATATCGCCGTTTTCGGGAGTAGTAGGGGAATTGATTTGCTTTGCCTTGATTCTCTCTTGCCGGAATAGTAGCTTAGGTTCACTTGGTTGTGAAAGGTAGTATTGCTTCACTATAGGAGGTTTCGCTAGATGTGTTTAGTGTTTGGCTTTGATCATTTGGTTCAAGGGAGCTTTGTGTTGGCAAGTCTTTATCTTTGGAGTTATTTTTAGTCTTGTTTCTGTTTCTATCTTATGCTTCCCTTGTTTGAGCTTAGTTTCCGGGGATTTACTCGTTTTCCGCCGGCTTTGTTTCTGGAAGAGATTATCTCTTGCCGGCTTTATATTCCAAAAACGCATCTTACCTTATATCTTTCAATCGTATTATCTAATGGAAAAATTCAGACGAAAAAAAAAAAAAAAGGTTAAGCTTTTCGTATATTCTACAAACCCTTTTCATTATTCATTAATGATATACAAATGCATATAGAAAAAGACTAACTATATCATACCCTATGGTATAGATACAAACACTAGCTAGAGTCTCAAATATTTTGAAAGTTTTTTTGTAAAAGTATTGCTAAACGTATTAGTTCATAACAATGTTGAACGTTTAATATATATTCGTAATTGATTTCTAATGTTTTTTTCTCAATCAAAAACCATGATCGATGTACTAGACGCACTTACTAAAAAAGGGTATTAGTTGTAAAAACACGTGTTATTCCCACATATCCCTAGTAGCTTAGTATTTTTTATATTTATAAATCTAAAGTGATGGGAGCCTATATTATGCGATGACAACAAAAAGAAAAAGCTTAGGATAACACACATAACCCTAACAAAACAATTTCTTTTGGGAAATGGCTTTGTCCATTTTCAAGTAGAATTTTGGTACTTGCCGAGAAATATAAATGATAGAGGGTTTATGAGATTGATCTAACTATCTAAGCTCGTCTCTACAAATACAAAGTGAATCATGAGTCTTATGACACACTAAATGCTTGGAGAGAGAGAGATAAAAACGACTGGTTGTCGAAATTAATGATTGTAAGAGGGTACTTCGTAGCCCTTAAATTTCGCTGACAATTTACAAGAAGAAACGAAAAAAGAAAGAGAAAGTGAGAGTTATAACTATAGAGTTAATTATTGCTCTGAACATATATAGTCTATTCTTATTAGCTTTCTTCATTTGGCAAACCCTTTTGGGCACTCTCAGCCTCTTCCTCTGTCTCCTCGTATACCTCTTTTCCCCTCCTCTCCAACTCCTTCACCCAACTGCTTTAAATTTCTTCCCAAAATCAATAAATTACATCACAAGATGACATATTATTACGTCTACTGTAGTTTTTCTTTTATTTTTTATTTCAATTATCATACTACCATCTTTTTCTAATAGCAGACGAATGTTTTTTAACTTTAAAGTATGTATGTTTTTCGTATGAATTTTTAACTTTTCAAAAGTACGAGTAAAAACGTACTTGGTTTCTCCATATTTTTTTCTTTCACCAATGTTTGCTTAAATCATTGTGATCCATATATAGTTACGTTTCATCTCCACTTTTGCTAGAGTTCTTTTTCATATTTTCTTCTTGAATGTGTTGTTATGGATTTTGTTTTGATAATAAGATCCTCTAACTGCGTTGGACCACAGATATTGTTTTGTGAAATACATCAAAACTCTTCGTGTGAAAACATAAACCGACACCATGGCTTAGTAATATCATTGGATAATAATTGATCCAACAGAAAGATATATAGCCAACTTCTCTTCCTAATTTGATTCCTTGATCTCATTAACCACATATTATTGATTCTTGTTGTTATAGTATTTTGCTCATACGTACAGTTTGGTGATTTGAAAAGAAGAAAAATCAAACAAAAAATAGGAGCCAATAGGAAGAAGAATGGTAGTCTTGCACACAAAGTTAAAATATAGGAAATCAATCTTATCTCGTCGTGAGATAGGAAACCCACCGTGCTTTAAATTTGCCGAAGAATCTCGTCAGAGACTGCGTTATTTAAAAGGAGTCGATTAATTTTATTTTATCATAATAATTCTTATCTACAGTGTAAAAATATATCCAAAAGCATAACAAAATCTTAATAATTAAGTTGTTCAATAATATTAGAATCGATGTGACAACAACGTCTCGCCACAATAGACCCTTGGATTGTTTTTGTTAAAAAGCTGTTTTCTTATGTATTAATCCAATATCATGTACATTTGAAATTTAGAAATCTTTCACATCAGTCTAACTTAAAATAGAAATACGCAACTCTCGCTTGCTATATCACAAAATGTCAAATAGTTGATAGTGTTTTGTATAGTATCAGTTACATCCTAAATCGAACTGTATTCATTAAATTTATGAAACCGCTAAATTTTGGAATTAAAAGAAGTAAAGCTTAGTTTTCCCAACATTCTTTCCGAGAGACAGAATAACACGTCTACTACTTTTTACTAAAACACTACAACATCGAATATAGAAACATTTGTTTTTCTCGAAAATTTCTCCTTTTTTCATTACACCAAAGTTTTGCATAAAATGTATTTGTAGATCTTTTCGAAAATAATTCATGAAAGCCAACACTAAGAATAAATAAACGACAGCAAAAATGGTGAACAAACATTTGAGATGTTCCATGGGAATCTGCTTTGGTGCAATCACTGCTGCAAAAACAAAGACAAAAATTCATCAAATGTCTGAGAAAACAAAATTAGTATTGCATAACAACATAATAGTATATTGGTTTCCACACTTACCTCACTTCTTCTTCTTCTTGTTTGTTCCAAGAGCTTTGTCTATGATGCTTTGATAGTATTGTGTATAAGGAGCATTCGCATTTTGCTTTTCAAGCTGCATAAACGTGTCTGCAGATTGTTGATCGTTTGGAGAAAAAGTCACGTCATCTCTCTTCCTCTGAACAAACTCAATGTTCGACTCTACCTACAAATCAAAATCCATTCTCAAATCAATACAAGAGAGTCATTCAAGCCAAGATTCTTAATACTCCACAAAAAGTAGATGGGGTTGGTTTGGTTGCTTTCATCTTGGGAATAAGAATTACCTGCTCGATAAAGCGTTTCACCACCCGCTTCAATCCTTCCATAGTGCTTCTCTCGTGAAATTTCTTCAGCCTCATGACGGGAATCGTTGCAAGATCTGGAAATGATATATGGAAGCTCCATTGAGCAAAGTGGACAGCAAGCAGTTCAATCACAGAAAAGATACACTGTTCTTGGAAGTTTTGGGACTTCAACCAATTCTTAGGCAGCTGCAAAACAAAGAATCTATTAGCTTACCAATGAATGATGTATATTGAAAGTCTACTATGTAAGAACTTTCTACTCCAGAGCATTTATAATGCTAAATTTCGAACCTTTACGGTTGAGACAGCTTCAAGCTTCTGTTCTTGCTTTTCACCATCATTTGTGGTTTTATATTCCAACATATCCAATACCAATGATGCAATGGGAATGAATATACCGCTTGTACGAGAGAGATGGTTGAGCCAGTGGATACATTTGACCCTTAGGAGCAGGTAACGTGGTCCAATAATTAGTTGAGCAACTCCATTTATAACCTGAACTATAGTATAAAGCAGAGGCTGGAGATCACAATCCTGAACGTTGGCAGAAATAAAATTTACCCAGAGATCAACACAATTTATGTACTCCCCACTATGTATCTTTTCAACAGCTTCCTGTTTACAAAAATTGAAAGAGGCTAAGAAGACAAATAAGATAACTTTTAAGTAGAAGAAAAAGCATGCAAATACTAAGAAGCACCTTATTCTTTGTAGCGAGAGCCATCTTCAATAACTTGGCAAGTTGTGTAATAGAAACAGAGGCCTTGGTATAAGACTTCTGCACATCTTGAGAGCATAGCTCAACAAGAGAATCTCTGAGGAACGGACGTTGTTCTGAATTTGCCTTTGGAATATCACAGTCATGTAGAAAGGCTTTGTACATGTTGATTAAGCAGGAATCAAAGCATTCCGAGTTAAAAACCATACTGATGTCTTTTAAGATTAGAAAAGCCTGCTGCGATATAGTCTCTTCACCGGTTACCCACAGATGAACAGATATCTGCACCAATTTACACAACAAAACTTGACTTTCGAGGAAACAAAGAGACATCATATCTAACATTGGGAAAAAATGTCAATTAGAGAAAAGTACCTAAATTGTTTACTCAAGGCTACTATTAGGATGTAAACCAAGATTTGTCAATGCATCTCTCTATATACTATTACTAATGATATTCTAACGCCGTCAAAAAGATAAGGCAAAATTAGATCCTAATGAGTGTAGTCCAATATATAAAAAAATTCCTGTGTGGTAGACAGTGAATATATAGAGTGTACCTTGATCAATTTTTTCAGAAGATCTGGAAATGCGGCCAAAAACACGATAGAGACTCTAAGTTGGGTAAGGGTAAAAGATATTATCTCCAAGTCTCCTGCCTGCTTAACAAGATGCAAGGTACTTCGAAAGAAAGATTTGACCAGTGGTTTTAAACTATCCCATTTTGGGTTGTTCTTCAACTTCAAAATCTTCTCCTTAGTACTGGAATCTGATAATCCCAGGATACTCCTAAAAGTGTGATCAGCTTTTTGGAGGACAAAAATTATGACCTTGGCAAATGTCTCACTGTCTTCTATGTCATAGTATATATTAGGCCTAGCAATCCCTGATGGTTCGTGCCCATATTGACATGCAGCTCGATACCAATTTAACAATCTAACCAATGCTGGAACATACTGCTCCTTATCAACCATGTCACAGCAAGTGGCTAAAAAAGATCTTGAGAGTACTTTGCACTTCATAATATCTGAGTCAGTTTCATTTACCAACTGCATGGGATGATTGATAGTTTCAATGTTACTTTGCTGTATAAACAATAAGAGCATGCTAACAAAACCTGAAACAACAGAAAATAGCTAAAACAAAATTTGTGTTCATATTTTCACCAAACACTAAGTTAAATACCTCATCCAGATATCCATCACTATCTGAATCACCATCGCGGAGAACTTCATCATCATCCTTTCCGAATACTGCATCTATTGCTATATCCTGAAATTCTTCTTCTTGACATCTGAAAACGTATAGGCGAGAAATCATTTCACACAGTGCATAACTAATATTCGAGCTATCAATCTTTTAAAAAACTAATGAAACACAAAGGCAAATGGAGCAAACTTTACTTAAATAAAGTAAGAACAGAGAAGCAGCGTATGCAAGAAACTCAAACGGATAACTGCACACAGATGTTTGAGTGGCAGGACTGTACAGCTACACAGTCAAAACTCTTACCTCTTCTTAGGTTGTTGCTCTACCTTCTTCTCCTGTTTATCTCCTGCTTGGTGACGCTCATTTCCTAAAACCACAGAAAGTTATCATTGGCTCTAAACAATCAGCGAGAAAATTAGATACAAAGTACAATAAAAAATCAAATCTTTCAACTATAGCACAACCATTATGTATCCAATATTCCAACACTAAAAAGGGAACATAAGAGAAGTGAAAGCGAAGAATAACTTACTCTTTGCAAATTTCTTCTTGATAAAAGGCTTGAGCTTTCTGCTTCGTTTCTCAACAGACTGGAGATTTTTCTTGGCAAATTTCCTAGCTTTCTTCCCCAGCTTACCCATTTTACTGCGACTGCAAAAGGGTTTCTAGGTATCAACTCGGGATTCAATAACTAGGTCGATAAATTTGGATTCTCAATCTACAAATTTGACCCAATTAAACAACTAGGGTTTTGCTCAGTTCCTCCAAATACGAGCATAAGATAAGTAAAATAAGAAAAATTCACTGGTAAGAATCGAAAGCACAGAGGAATTTGAGAGACTGAGAACGCGGCGGTGAAGTAACAAGTAGAGACAAGTCAAAAAAGGGTTTAGGGTTTTGGTTGGTTGGGTTCACGGTGTCAATACGACAATACGGATCCGAATATCCGGGTCAGCCCGACCTTGTCTATACAAACAAAATCTGTAAACCAAAAACAAAAAAAAAGGAAAATTAACAAAAATCTAAACATTTTTACAGCAAAAAGATTGTTTGTTTTTGGAGAATAAACAATTGTAGTGAATATGGTGCGACATAATTATAGGTATTTTATTATTTTTACTTGATAAAATTATAATTATCAAATTTATGCTACAAATCCTCTCGTGAAATCTGTTTATGTTAAACAGTGTGACTATGTGTCAGATTTAATTTTAGTTTTGTCAAAAGTGAATTAGAGATGATATATATAACACTCAATACTATATCTTGAACTTAAAATCTGTCTTATTTTACATTTTCGATTACATCTTTCTCTATAGAATGATTTCTTAGCTATTTCTTAAGAAAATTCTAATTAACAAATATCTCATCGGTTGTCCATGATATTAGTGTTCAAATTTCGATGGAGCATATATGTAGGATCATGTTTAATTTAAATAAACCAAAGATTCATTTATGCACAAACATAAAAAGTCATCATGTTTAAGCTAAAATCCGAGGTTCCTTTATAAATCATTTTGTATGATTTCATGTATTGCTTGATTTGGAGTTCATAATTAGCATCTATACTTACTTGTATTCCAAGCCTAAGGAATTGCTGCGCATGTACATGTTTGTGACATTATTTCATGATTTCAGCGCTTTGTATTAGTATTAATTAAGCGCACACATCATTTTCTTCCCAAAACAAAGGTTCCTAGATACGTTTCTCAAATCAAATCAAAGAACAAGTGTTATGTAAATCAAAGATTCCTTTATAAATCATTTTAGGATTAGATAACAAACTTTACTTGGATTAATAACCATACACTAATACCATGTCAAAGTTCAATAGTAACAACTTAATAAGTGAATTAACTCATATACAGTAGGAGACTATAGGAGTACTATACTTGCTCAATATATGTGAAATGAATCGATATTTTAAAGACATATAGTTGGATTCATATATATCATATCAGATTGGATCTTTTGGGTTGTGCTATATATCATGTTTTCATTGACATATATTTGGATTCATATATATATATATATATATATATATATATATCATATCAGATTGGATCTTTTGGGTTGTGCTATATATCATGTTTTCATTGTCAGATGATCAAATACATGATCGTACGCCGTACATGCCCTAGACCCTAGTCCTCTTGGAGCAGTGGGTCAGATCTATTTATGTACTTTATATTTGTTCGACATACATTTTTCCACATTAATGTGCAACTTCCGTAGACTGTGATACCATTCAATACACACGGACATGCCTTACAATGTTTTAGCATATCGATCGTCAAGTTGTTTTGTTAGTTGGAGATGAAAAATTGAGAATTGGCATCTATATACACATAATAAAATACATAAGAACAATAGATAGACATAACTAGAAGTGAAAACTGTTTTTGTATAAAGAATGAAATAAATGAAAAGACGAGAAATCGTCGGGAGAGAGTAGAGGTAGATAATAAATTCACATGCAAGTGGTTACGTATGCGTTCATGTGCATTTGGAAAAAATATAATACACGTCACTAATTACACGTATATATACACTATTATGTCAAATGTATCTCACTTTAATTTTAACTAAATTAGATACGACTTATGATTTATAGTTATTTCACATTATCATATCTACTAAAAAAAGAAAGAAAAATCTGTAACCACGAGAAGCTATAAACTTTGATTAATTAAACATAACACGTATGTATATTTTTTGCTGGCGTGGATGATGTGGCAGATATACAAGATCTGGTTGGTGCATAGATCTGCTTTGTCATCACCAAATGTCGTTAATGCTCTTCCACCGTCACCGCCCCTAACTGTTTTCCTCTTTTTTAATTTCCATCTCATGCTTCACTCACTTCGATTTGCCAACATATTATTGTTAATTATGAAAACTATCCCAATGGATTGATTATTTACATTTTCATAATTTTATTGCATAGTTGTTGTAGATAATTTTTTAAATATAAAATGTATGGTTCTGGTGTATTTTTTTCATATGCTTCATGTTTGATTTGCATTTTTTAATGATAAAAATATATTGCACTGGATTTAAATAGAAATTTACGATATTACTTACAAATAACTCGATTTGTATAAATGCATCATGCATGACAAAAGTTGGCTACGTAGACGTGCTGTGTACGGCGTATATACCTAAAGTATCAATGTATTAATTTGAAAAGCGTCGAAAATATAAACTTTTGTTCAACCATGGCAGAGTTTATACATATGCACATTATTCATATTTTTGGTAGAACTTCGAAATTATTTTATGAACACTAGAAAGACAAAGTCATGCATATGATGTCAACTCAAATTCTCTATTACGTTGTTTAATTATTTCATCATCGTTGCTTCAAGAACGAACCAGTTAATTGTTAGTTTATATTGTATGACTGATATAATTTCTACGTGGTTGGACATTTTCCAATAAGCTATTTTAATTTGAAGTTAATCTCACATTGTATTATTAATAGATCCCAGAGTTAATCGGATTAAAGATCTCATCTCATTGCAATAATAATAAAAAGATCACAAACGGTTATGAACCTATATTTTCACCATCTACTTTCTAAATATTTGTCTAGAAAAATACTAATTTCGGCCAGTACCATCTATTTCTCTAACTTTGGAGTTCTCTCCACCAATATAAATAGCGATCTTCACAAGTGTATTTTCCACCATCCTCAAGTTCCTCTCTAAGCCTTCTAGTCTAACAATTTTCTCAAGCTTTCTCCAATTCAATTAAAAATACTTACCAAAATGGCAATCAATCCATTGATTCTCTTAACCATATTCCCACTCTTCCTTCTCTTGAGCTTCACCGACGCCGGAATCCCTAGAGTCTTCTCAGGTGGTTCTTGGCAAACCGCTCACGCCACTTTCTACGGTGGAAACGATGCTTCGGGAACAATGGGTCAGTCTACTCTCCTTAAACACATATTTCAAGAACCATACTTCATTTATCATTATACCAACTCTCTAAAACAGAGTGCTCTGTTTCTTGTTCCTTTAATTTACTTTTGTTTTTGTTGTTGTTATTTTAGGTGGCGCGTGTGGATACGGGAATCTGTATAGCCAAGGATACGGAACAAACACGGCGGCGCTGAGCACATCGTTGTTTAACAGTGGTCAAAGCTGCGGCGCATGCTTCGAAATCAAATGTGTCAATGATCCCAAATGGTGTCACCCGGGTAATCCTTCTGTCTTCGTAACCGCAACCAACTTTTGCCCTCCAAACTTAGCCCAGCCTAGCGACAATGGTGGCTGGTGCAACCCGCCACGCTCTCATTTCGACCTCGCCATGCCCGTTTTCCTCAAGATCGCTGAGTATCGTGCCGGCATTGTCCCCATCTCTTACCGCAGGTATACTTAAACATCCCTATATGTAGCCTACGATTTGAGAAATGATTCGTATATAAAAGAAGTTGCAAATGCAATGAATCAAAATGCTAAGATTACGAAATGTGGGTATTTGTATAGGGTGGCATGTAGGAAGAGTGGAGGGATAAGGTTCACGATCAACGGTCACCGTTACTTCAACTTGGTGCTGATTACGAACGTGGCCGGAGCAGGAGACATCGCGAGGACGAGTGTGAAAGGTTCAAAGACTGGTTGGATGAGTTTAACTAGGAACTGGGGACAGAACTGGCAGTCTAATGCTGTTCTCGTTGGTCAGTCACTTTCCTTCCGTGTTACATCCAGCGATCGTAGAACCTCTACTTCATGGAACATCGCTCCTTCGAACTGGCAGTTTGGACAAACCTTTGTCGGAAAGAATTTCAGGGTCTAAAGTGAATTGATGATACCGAAACATTCGAAATGGTAGAGACAAAAAGAAGCTCCACTTTCGATTTGCACATCTTTGACTATGTATTTTTCTATTAAGCTTTTTACTGTGCTGGGGAGTTATGTGGTAATTATTGGGAAGTGTAAGAAAGACAAGTTGAAGTGGCTGTTGATAAAAGTTGTAAACAGCCCGCAGCTCTTAAAATTATATGCATGGTTTGCTTGTAATGTCAAATTTCATTATATAATCTACCACTTGCTTATACTAAAGTTCGATCTTCTCTTCTTTTCTCTGTTAGCATGAAAAATGTGGCTACAATATTAATTTTAATTCATATATTCAATAGTAGTAGCACAATGATCTTACTTCTATGCAAATTTTTCTCAGAGTTGTAACACTGAGTGTCTTATGAAATTCACTACAGTAACTCTTGAGTAGTACCATGAATCCTAAGACATTGTTGACATGAGTTATATAATTCAACTAAAATTAGTTTAGAATTGATCTTCTCTATCGAGTTGAATCGATTTATTTAGTTATGCAATCAATTAATTTATATCAAGTTTGAATTTTCTTTGATATAAGAAATGTGAAACTTTTTTTAAAAATCACTAAGTTTTTTTTTTGTGCGAAAAAATCACTAAGTTAAATTTGATTATTTTCACAATACAAATATATTTTAGAATTATTATTTCTTTTCACCATTTTTTTCCACTTAGTAATAGTTTTTTTTTTTTTGATTGTCGAGCCACTGATCTTATACAGTTCGATCCGGTAAGCGAGTGACCCGAGTTCTCTCTCGCAAGTTGCAATTGATTCCTCCAACGCAAGCATCTCCGATTTCTCTCTTCAACAAATTGTGTTTTGCATTCCTCTTATGTAAGTTTTCCCCCATTTCTCTAAGGTTTTTGCGTCAATTTCAATCCGTAGACCTAAATCGTTTTTTGTTCTATTGTAGAAACTTTACCTAGCTTAGTCGGAATCAAATCGGCCGTTGTGAATGTGGAAACCCTTATTTCTCTCAGAACTGGCATTGAATTTGAATAGATTTGGACTTTATATTGTACAAATTTACTTACTGAATTGAGTAGATTTAACAGCCATTTGTGTTAACTAGAGGAGAGAGGTTTTATGAATTTGGACTTGTTACTACTGTTCTAAACTCTCTTAATTAGAGATGTTAAAACGGGCTTAACATTTAGGGCCGGCACTAGTCCGCTAAAGAAATTAAAAGCCCTAGCCCTAATAAAATCAAAAAAGAGAATTTCGGGCTTATATAGGGTTTTGGTGAAAAGGTTTCGGGCTTCAATAGAGCTGGGCCTAAAACTTTTTTCTTTTCTTAATTGTTTTTTTTTTCTTCGATATAAAATTCTCTTCTTCAGTTCTTCTTCTTCAAACACTCTCTTCTTCTTCTTCAATCTTTTCTTCGATCTATTCTTCGTTTGTGAGTAAAGGTTTGATTTGTGCTCTATATCTTTCATCTTTCTTATTTTGAATTGATTTTGAATTGCTTTGGTAAATCTGAAATCTCAGATTTGAGTCTGACAATCTATTAAGAGGTTGATTTTTGACTTTTGAGTGTCTTATGGTTTGCTTTTAACTCCCCGCAGACCGCGAATTTAATCTGAAGGTTAAGGTGGTGTGAAATCAGCGTTAGGGGATGGCGAAGTACTTTGACATTGATGACATACTTATAGAGGAAGAGGTCACCTTTCTTCTCCAATAGCTTTGCTTTAGGCTCTCTTTATCAAATAAGAAATCTGATCTCTATTGTTACCTTGTTGCAGTTTGTACCGGTTTTATTCCATAAAACAGCAAACGGAGTGACTATTGATCCAAGTGCAGAAACAAATTGTGTCAGTATTCTCCTTCCTAGTGCAAAAGTTTGTAATGGATATATCATATTTTCCTTTCTGATATGATTTTTGTGAGATTTTCTGGTGCAGGCTGAACAAGGCTCTAAAGTTGAACTTCCCTTCTGGCTTGCTCATGAGTTGCATTTGAGGCAAGCTGTTACCATAAACCTTCCTCCCTGTTTTGACCAAAAGTAAGCATTCTGTAGCTTAACTGTAATGTTGGCATTGTCAATTTGATTCTCTTTCTTTCTTTTTCTTCTGCATCTATGGTCAGATGGCCTTTAAGCAGTTGCTTCTTTTACCCTGTAGCAGTCTTTTCATGGCTTTGTTTGTTTTGTGCAGGACGAGGCTTGAAGTTCAGGCTGATGCTGCATACGTCGATCTTAGATCGCGATGTCCATACTTTTATGAATTTGGATGCAAGATAGAGCCACTGTGAGTTCCTCCTTTTAAGACTCTGTCCACTCACTTCCCCTTCATTTTGATGTTGTCTTATCTCTTGGCTTCAAGAACAAAAGTCGGTTTTTCTGGTGTCAATTTCTAATCCTTGGGAAAGATAGCTGTTGTAGAAAGATTTCAACGTGAATTGAGCATGAATATATCAAGCAAGTTGTCTAATTTTTACAGTGTCTGGATTAAAGTAAAGCTATTTTCTGTGGTGGTAATCATACTGATTTTGGTCTAAACAGGGTCACAGATAGAACACTGGGAATCTTGCTATCGACTGCGTTTAAGATCAGATACAAAGAGGCACTGACAAAAGTATACACAGCAGCTCACATAACAGCTTCCAAGTACTTGTCGTTTTTAACAAAAGAAGAAACAAACTGTAAGTAGCCTTTATGTTTTGAACTCTAATGGTAGTGAATTTAGTGTTTAACCATCTCAAGCTTGTACCAAAATTAACAATCTGTTTTTGTTTCTGTGTTCTTTTTGAAGTGTATGAAGCAGCTCACTTGTCGATGACAGCCTTCAAGAAGTGGAGAACAGGTGGTCCTAGATTCCAGAGAGCTTCAATACTCGGAAGAAAACGCAAGGATTCTAATTAAGTTCCCTATAACTCTTTCTTATCATAATTATCCAATAGGGTGATTGTAGCATATAACAATCTCAAAATGATGTAACTGGGTAACATACATTTGATTATGGTTGAGTCAAATTGCAAACCTTTTCGTCGCAATATGGATCGATACTTAACTTAATTATGTGCTCTTCATTTAACTCAAATTCATATCTAAATGGTGATTCAGTTTTGCTTCTTCGTACCAATAACAATGCCATATGATAATGTTTCTCTCAAAATTAATCGATTGTGTTTGTTATCAATTCTTCAAAGAATGGCCAAGTTGATTCTGATATTTTTTTTTGTTTGTTAAAGAAGTCGATTCTGATATTACATGTGTGAGTTTTGTTATTACAAATTAACCGACATTTTCATGGAATCATTGTAAGAAGTAAGAACACCACATCCAACACAAAAATTAAACGAAAGTATAGTAGAAGGGCTCATATCAAGTGTAACTTGGAAGGACCGTCACCGAGGGAAAGGTATGAAAGAAAGAACCCTAAATCAAAAAAGGGAAAAAAAAACATTTTATTAAATGTATTTCTCCTTCGATTTCGATTTGAATTTTTTCCTCCATCCCATGAGAGTTTTGTTCACACTCACCTCTCAAGCCTCTCTCTTTTTAATCATCGCCCACAAATATTTTAAATTCCAGAAAAAAACTCATTCAAAACAAAATTTCAGATTCATTTTTCGGGAAAGCATATACAGAAGAAAATCACATGAAGATGAAGGCGACTTAAGCGTATAAATATAAGATGGGTTTAGGGTTTTGAAGAGCCCATTCTTGATGGGCTTTATTCGGATTATCAAACCGGTTTAGGATCTACTTAGTAAGATCCGGTTTATCCAATCCAGATTCTGGATAAGGCTATTCCATCATCCTAACACAGGCTTCTCTTCTGAAAAGTTCGTCTCATCGTCTCTGTCTCTCTTACACAGCTCTCTGAATTTCGGAATCGGATTTGATCGGAAAGTTGGAATGTTCAATAAGTTTGGTTCGACGTCGGAGACTCTTAGCAAAGCTTCAGCTGGGTTGCTTCGGATCGGCACTGACGCTCATCTTTATGATGATCCGGAAGACGTCAACATTGCTCCACTTCTCGATAGCAAGTTCGAATCTGAGAAATGTGAAGCTCTTAAGCGTCTCCTTGCTCTTATCGCTCAAGGCTTTGATGTCTCCAATTTCTTTCCTCAGGTGTTTGCCTTATTTTGTTTGATCCCTTTGATCCTAGAATTGTTGCTCCGATTTTGAAACAATTTTTGGACGAATTTTAATGGCAGGTGGTGAAGAATGTGGCGTCACAGTCATCGGAAGTGAAGAAGCTTGTTTACTTGTATTTGCTACAATATGCAGAAAAGTATGTGAATTCAATTCAGCAAATGTCTTTTTGTTTGGGCATCTACATGATTAGCTTCTATTGATTGTGTAGGCGTCCAAATGAAGCATTGCTATCGATCAACTATTTTCAAAAGGACTTGGGGGATCCAAATCCATTGGTTAGGGCTTGGGCTCTTCGTACAATGGCTGGGATTCGCTTACATGTTATTGCACCTCTTGCACTTGCAGCTGTGAGTAAATGTGCTAGAGATCCAGCTGTTTATGTTCGGAGATGTGCTGCAAACGCTCTTCCGAAGTTGCATGATTTGCGGCTGGAAGAACATGCTTCTGCGATTGAAGAGGTTTGTCCTGTCAATATCCTTAGGTTGAGGAGTTTTGGTTGCGAATGGAGATATTCAATGAAACGATTATAACCTTGTTGCAGCTAGTTGGGATACTGTTGAATGACCATTCTCCAGGAGTAGTTGGAGCTGCGGCAGCGGCATTCACCTCTATCTGTCCAAATAACTTCAAACTGATTGGGAAGAACTATAAGAAGTTGTGCCAGATTCTCCCTGACGTTGAAGAGTGGGGTCAGATATTACTCATAGGAACTCTTTTGCGCTATGTGGTTGCTAGGCATGGACTTGTACGGGAATCTTTGATGTTGTCCATACATGGTACGAATAGTAATGGCTTCTGTGAGAAGGATGGCCTAGGCAGAGATCTTACATTGGATAAAGAAGATGGTGGTAAAAGTGATTCATTTGATGTTAATCTGGTCAGTCTTGTATCTAAATGTTACATTCAAGGTCCAGATGAGTATCTATCAAGATCCAGTTGCACCGATACAGTGTCATCTGCTTTCGATACCAAAGAGACCACATCTATTGCACATAATGAAGATGTTAAGATCCTGCTTCAGTGTACATCTCCATTGTTATGGAGTAATAACAGTGCGGTTGTACTAGCAGCAGCTGGCGTTCAATGGATAATGGCGCCTCTGGAAGATGTTAAGAAAATTGTTAAACCGCTCTTGTTTTTGCTTAGGTCATCTAGCGCCTCCAAATATGTGGTAACATTCTATTATTCCCCCACCAATGTTTAGTCCAATCCACACATGCTGTGTAGTCTTGACGAAATGTGCTCTCTGAACATCGCTTTATTCATATTTGTGGCAGGTCCTCTGCAATATCCTAGTTTTTGCCAAAGCAGTCCCTTCTCTCTTTGCTCCACACTTCGAAAATTTCTTTATTTGTTCCTCAGATGCATATCAAGTGAAAGCATACAAGCTGGAAATGCTTTCTCTCATTGCTACCACTTCATCTATCGCTTCAATTTTGAGAGAGTTTGAGGTACTCTACTTTATCTGTCAAATCGATTATAGAAGTTTTTTGGTTCATTCTGGAAAGTTTGTATGATCATTTGACTTTCCAGTATGATATAAATAAGCACTTCTTAAAGTGTTGTTACATAAGGATCGTCATCTTTGTCCCTGTACTGTAGTTTCTGGCCAAAATGATGTGTGCATGACTGATTCTTTAAGTTTTTTCCAGGATTATATTAAAGATCCAGACAGGAGATTTGCGGCTGATACAGTTGCAGCAATTGGTTTGTGCGCAAAAAGACTGATGACAATTCCAACTACATGTCTTGATGGATTGTTAGCACTAGTTCGACAGGGTCAGTTATGCTTTATTTTAATTGCATTCATTAGTTAACCTATTTGGCAGTTCAGTTTAAGTAGCTCTCACAATGTTGCAGAATCTTTTGCTGGCGATTTTGAGTCCGCGGATGGAGAAGCTGGAGTATTGGTGCAAGCCGTGATGTCAATTCAGACTATGATAGAGCGAGACCCCCTTCGTCATGAGAAAGTACACACATATCATCCACTGACTGCACATCTAATTCGTACCATTTCTTAAAAACATGCTTGGAACCTGCTGCAATGATCTCAAATAACTCCTTTTGTACATCTATTTTCAATAATGTATTGATTTTTTTTTTCTTGTTCATTTTGGTTGCTTGAAGGTGTTAATTCAGCTGTTTCGTAGTCTGGATTCAATCAAGGTAGCTGCTGCTCGTGCAACTATTATTTGGATGGTGGGGGTCTACTGCTCTTTGGGTCATATCATTCCTAGGATGCTGACCACAATAACCAAGTACCTTGCATGGAGCTTTAAATCAGAGGCATCAGAGACAAAACTACAGATTCTTAATACTATTGCTAAGGTATATAGCTTGGGGCGTTGCCTCAATACTTCTTATTCTGAGTTCAATAATATAATATTTCTTCATCAACCCCTTTGAAAGAAAGGCTATATGGTTAAATGAGAAAGGACATTTCCATTTCTGTTACT
Source organism: Arabidopsis thaliana (assembly GCF_000001735.4). Taxonomy (NCBI): domain Eukaryota; kingdom Viridiplantae; phylum Streptophyta; class Magnoliopsida; order Brassicales; family Brassicaceae; genus Arabidopsis; species Arabidopsis thaliana. The sequence continues at coordinate 20,568,472 of NC_003074.8, read as the reverse complement.
TGAACAAATTTATCATTTCTTCTCTCTGAAATAGTCAGTTCCATTTCTTCACTAATGATAACATTTCATCCTATGATTTGTCTGTCCTTTGAAATCTCTTAGGCATGCTATGAAAATCTTTACTTTTCATGCTAGTGAGTACGTTTACTGTGGCACGTCTCACTACAGTCAGAAGATATTGATCAAATTATCACTGTAATTGTAGGTTCTAATAAGTGCAGAGGCTGGTGACTTTCATATGTTGAAAAGGATTGTGGTCTATGTGTTTGAATTGGGCGAATATGACTTAAGCTATGATATTCGTGATCGAACTCGTTTCCTGAAGAAACTGCTGTCATGCAAATTAGCTAGTCATGAGCCGGCAGAAGACAGTGTTGCATCACAAGAAAATATTGCTGCGCATGTTGTGGAACATGTCTTTGGAAGAAAACTGAAATCTGTTTCACCTATAACCCTGCACAATCGTTTTTATCTTCCTGGATCTCTGTCACAGATAGTTCTTCATGCAGCCCCTGGATATGAACCTCTTCCAAAGCCCTGCAGTTTTGTGTATGAAGAACAGGACCAGCTGTCAGATTTAGATAAACAAAGAGAGGCCGCAGCTGATTTAGATGGTTCTGAGGAATCCTCTGAAACAGGGGATGAGAATGGCTCCTCTGATTATGACTCTGAATCTTCTAATGGTTCGGATTTTAGCAGTGAAGGTGATGAAAGAACAGTGTCTAATGACGCCAATGACCCAGCTGCTCCTTTAATTCAAATTTCAGAGACTTCTGTTTCCGCTGACCAGGAAGAACTAAGGTCCAGAAGGGCCCTGGATTTGTGGTTAGATGATCAGCCTAGTACATCAAACCAAACTCCATCTGCATTAAATAGTAATCAGAGCTCTTATGCGAAGATATCCATTGGTGATGTAGGAAGCCGAGTTAAGCCTAAAAGCTATAGTCTCGTAGACCCTGGAAATGGCAGTGGCTTGAAGGTAGACTATGCCTTTTTATCTGAAGTCTCTAATGTATCTCCATTACATGTTTGCGTAGAAGTTCTGTTTGAGAACAGTTCTGCTGAACCTATCCTGGAGGTGAATTTGGAAGATGAAGAATCAATGAAGGTAGCAGACTCTTCTGAACAGACATTGGTTGGTAAAGCAAAGTGAGTTTGATTCCTTTATACGTATTTGATTTAGAAAACCCTCTTTTTGCCTAATCCATCTATCACTTACCCAATATGATAGTGCCTAACTACATCCTTAATCCTCCAAGCAATTAGTTTTGGTAGAAAACCATTATCTTCAATTTTCTCGGATTATTCTCAATTTTTTTTTTTTTTGAAAACCCTGCAGTGCATCTTACAACAATATACCAACCCTAATTCCAATGGAGGAAATTAGCTGCCTTGAACCACATCAGAGCACAAAGAGGCTTATCCAGGTTCGGTTTCATCACCACCTGCTTCCCATGAGGTTAACCTTACATTACAATGAAAAGAAAGTTCCTGTCAAGTTACGACCTGATCTTGGATACCTTGTGAAACCATTTTCAATGAGCATCGAGGAATTCTTAGCTACAGAATCTCGATTACCTGGAATGTTTGAGTATAGTCGAAGGTTAGCTGCTTTCTCTACTTAAACTTGAGGTTGATGCATAAGAAACTTTGACTTTTACTTTCTGCACAAAAGGTTTTCAGAAAGATCATGTTCACTTCACTTACTGATTTCCTAACCTGGGTGGTTCTCTTCACTTTTGGTAGGTGTACTTTTGACGATCATGTTAAAGATTCAAGAACGGAGAATGGGAAAGACAAATTTCTTAGCATCTGCGAGAGTATAACACTAAAGGTGCTTAGCAACTCAAATCTACACCTTGTATCTGTGGATTTACCAGTTGCAAACTCACTCGAAGATGCAACTGGTCTGCGATTAAGATTCAGCAGCAAAATCTTGAGCAGTGAGATCCCTCTTTTGATTACCATCACAGTCGAAGGCAAATGCACCGAAGTTCTGAATTTAACAGTCAAGATCAATTGCGAAGAAACGGTTTTTGGTTTAAACCTGTTGAACAGGATAGCTAATTTCATGGTTGAGCCGTCTTCTTCAGCCACTTGATCATCAAAACTGAGGATCTTTTTTTTGTCACCTTGTGAAAATGTTACCAATCCTTTTTTTTATAACATTATTTTGATACATTTATGTAAAATATAAATTATAAATACAATGAGATTTCAATTTCATACACATGCTCTTACTAAATCAAGAAGATTCCCCACAACCAACAAATCATGATACATTTTAATTTAAATAATTTTTTGTACTTATGAATATCTTAATGATGTTGACACTAAAGATAGAAGAAGAAGATAAAATCAGCAGTTTTAAGAAACCAAACTAATCAACTTGGCTATGCTTCCATCCTCCAAACTGTTCTCCATCCATTCCCCTGTCTTGCTGAAAATTCCCAACAAAAAGTAAAGAGTTTACTTCAATCAGAGAGTAAATAAATTTTAGTTAAAAAAAAAGAAAGTAAAAGTAAAAAGAAACTAACCAAAAGAGAGTAAGAAACTCCAATGAGAAGCTCGCCGACAAAGGAGAGATCGGAGTCAACAATGTTGTACTTGGTTGGCCTTAGCTCCGCCGTTCCCTTCTCCACTCCCATTTCCAATAGCTCTTTCACATGTACCCTATTTATTCATTTCCATTAATCAAGATTAGTCCATATTCTTTTTTTCTTTTCGATTTCAGTTATGTATAGTTTAGGGCTATCATGTTATGTGATATACGTACGTGGCTTCGCCAATGAAATCGTCAGAGGAGAAAGTATCATGATCCATGACTTTGACGATGAGTTTGTAGTCGGCGCCGGAGCCAGGAAACTCTGCTCTCCATTTCAATTTATCATTCCATGTCGGATTTCTACCTCCATCTTCTTCATTTAAGTAAACAAAAAAGATGAAAATTTGATAAACGATGTTTGTACATGAAATATGATAATGAGAAAAGAACATTGTCCAGTTTGATCCGTTATTGGTAAAGTAGACAAAAGCCGTTTGATTAAAGCCGTGCAATCAATATCTCACTAAAACACCATTTTCTTCAGTAAAACATTAACCAAGTCTAGCGAGGATTGTTTACATCACAGTAGTTTTCACATTTCACTACCCATTTTTGTAGGAAATGAAAATATTATTTCTTATAGCTAGTAGTTTGGTGTATTAGTTGGTGATTAGTTAAAAATAAGGTTGGCCAGACAATATCACACTAAATGAGATGACTACTTTCAGAAGAAAGCTCTATCCATACACAACATTTTTCAAGATTTAAACCATATACATGAAAACAAACTTGCAAGCTACCACAAAATGTCTCAAAATATAAAATAGTGTAATGACAAATAGTGAAATGATAAAAGTAGCGGAAAGCATTTGAGAGTTGGGATGAACAAATTTTGCCGAATAATCACGAACAATAGTTAGCTAGTTTTTGGAAAATTGATTGTTTTATTTTCAAGTTACACTTTTAAAACATGCATTTATATAACTTATGCATCATCAGAACGTAAAAACCTGATGAATGTTATAACTGATAAAAGATAATGAATGTTATCAAAACGCGAATAAATAGTATAGCCTAAGCTACCATGTAATGGCTATGAGGATAGTTGAAATACCAATGGATGCAAGTTGCAACTATTATTTACTTTATGTACAACCATCAACTAACACCAGCATGTGGGCTTTTTATTCCTAAAGTCCAAGTATATAGAAAAGAAAATGATGAAATTGGAGAAATAGTCTCTCTCGCATAAAACGAAAAAAAAAGTCAAACGAAATAACCCGAATTAAGCTGATAGAGATTTGGAAATATGGAAAGAAGGAAACTAGCAAGTTAAATTACCTTTAGCAACGCTGCTTTTGCGGGTTTGCCCTTTGTATTGGATCTCAACATATGGATCTATCTTACCTACAATCATACAAAACCAAGAAAAATATAAATTGTTGTAAAAGGGTTTTTTAAATGATCAAAGGATACGAAATCTGAGAGAATAGAGAGATCATTACCAAGAAAATCAGAGCGCTTGAGACCTTTGCCACTGATCAGACTAACCTCAAGGATTCCAACAGCCATCTCTGTAGAGTTATTTTTTAAGTTTTTGGGGTTTGTGTTGTTTCTAAAGAAAAAGAAGAAGAAGAAGAAGAAGAAGAAGAAGAAGAAGAAGAAGAAGAAGGAGAAAGAGAAACGATTGATGAAGTGGATGTGTCAGACAAAGTCTTTAAATACAGAAGCAAGAACACGCAGACTTTCTCGTTCACATAATGATTTTTTACTATTCTTATTTACTCTTTTTCAATTTTCAAACATAACCTGCGTCGTGGTTCCAAGACTTGATCAAACCAAACCAAACCATTATTACGTAACAGGAGGCAAAACCTAAAGTTTATAAGTCTGGTCAACTAAGCTAAAATGACCATCTTACCCTTACTTAGTTTAAGGAAAGACTCTTGGCTGCTTGAAAAATGTATACGAACCCAATTAAAAGTAGAAGTCTTTGGACTTTTGATCAAAACAGACCCAATAAAACATCATTATGGCTTCTTCTAGATGAATGAGTCTTTTTATTCTCTTCTTCTCAGAAATTCTTAGACCTGACTTTCCTAATTAAATATCTGCAAAGGCTGCTCGAGAACAAAAAAAGGTCGCAATTCTCGACCTCGACCATACGAGAGAAGACTTGGTTTACTCGCTCATTGTGGGTTTTAAACCTGTCTCACATCAAAAGCATAACCAATCTTCTTCATACAATTTTATAATAAGACCCATAAACCGAAACCGATTTCAAGTAACATCACATCACAAGACAAAATATCTTTGACAAGCCAGAGTAAGGAGTTTTTAAAGACACAGAGACGCACTACTAGAGAAATGCAAAACCCATAAAGCGTTGCACAAAGTTTTGGTCGGCCACTTCTTCACATAAGTTTCATCTTGGAGATACCTCCACAGACCTGGACCTGGATCCTGATGGCGACCTTGAAACTGCTCTTCCACCACGACGTCTATCCTCTGCTTCATAGCCCGGTTTTCTATTAAGACCAATCAATGTCCAGATACGAAAAATCAGACACAATCTTCAGGGGCAAAACAAATCAGACACCATGTTTCACTTACTCTCTAATCTCATTGTCTCCATTTCTGTCCCGATCTGGAGCAGCAGCAGCAGCACCTTCATAGCCAGGGGAGTAGGACCTACGACTGTAATTTTCATCTTCTTCCCCACGAGGAGGACCTCCTCTTCGTCTTGGTGCAGGAGAGTAAGACCTGTAACACCATTATCTAAAACCATATATACTTCTTGTTGACTTGATGATGATGGAAATGTATGTGTGATGAAGCATGTTACCTTGATCGGTATCTGCTTCTAGAATCTGACGGACGACGTGGAGAACGTGATCGAGAGATTGAACGTGAACGAGACCGTCCTGAGAACAAAAAATCATAAACATACTCAAGCTGTGTATACAAACCATGAGAACATGTATAAACAAGTGCTTTCTCAAGCTGTGTATAAACAAGTGCGTCCCAATCTAGCTGTGCTAATATTTGTGTAAACTTTGCTGGTATAGAACATAACATGTGCATAACCAGAGAGAAAATTACTAACCATGAGAACGATCCCTGGAGCCTGAAGGTTCCCTGAAAAATTGAGACAACGCAACGATTATTTCCTTCTCAACTTCTTTTCATAAATGATGGATAACTTGCAGAGCATTAATCACGAAGAGCGATTTGATTGATAACTCTTTTGCTTAAGCAATCAGAAATATGGAAACTTACCTACTACGAGTCCTAGTCTTCACACGCATCTCTTCAGGCCTTTTCCTAGACTCTGAAGCAACAACCACCGTTATCTCTCTTCCAGCAAAGCTTCTCCTGTTCATGCTTCTTTGAGCCTCCCCAGCATCATATGCATCAACAAACTCCACAAACGCAAACCCCCGCGGTTGCCTGCATCATTTATCAGAAGCTTATCATTCCAAGTGGTTGATGGTTGAAAGCAAATGCACAAAACACCAGATAAATCTAGAATTACCAGCAAAATCAGCCTACATTCTACAGCTTCTGAGAACTTCTAAGTAAACGTCATCGTGTGAGAACTTCTAAGAAAAGCAGAGTTCTACTTACGCTAATATGATTAGTAGCTGACCCTTTCATAACAGTTCAAGCATATCAACTCGAAAAGAGGCAAGCATCTTGTAAAAATAAGATGCACTTGATCCCAAACTTAAGTTCTCTTCAGGTCGTCTTCCCCAAAAAACTTCTAAGGTTTTGAGTAATTTACTGTATAGCTTCATAAAGAACATGCTTCACTTATTACTGCTTCCATTCAGAACATTCTTCACTTACTACTTGCTTCCAAACAAAACATTCTTCACTTATTACTTGCTTCCAAACAAAATATTCTTCACTTAATACTTCCTTCCAAATAAAACATGCTTCACATATAACTTGCTTCCAAACAAAACATTCTTGATTTGAAATGACCCTTAATATCCTTAAGTTAAGATTTTTTTCATGAGGCCTTCATCAAATGTGGGGCTTGGTCTTGTTTTAACTTCAAGCCAACATACCCCCTGGGAAATCAGTGGAATGTTTAATTTACTATGAAAAAAAGAACTCCAAAACAAAAAGCTCTGAAAAAATCGAGAACTCAACCAAAAGGACCTCTTCTCACCTCGAGAACTTAGCTCGATCAAAAAGTGGAGTGTATAAAAAAAGTAACATGCACAGGTTGCGCCAAAATCAAAATTCAAAACTCATATGTCACTTGCAATTTTCCTCACTTTGTGCACAAGTTGAAGACTTATGAACATCCTTTTTAATCAAAACAAATGGTTCAGCATTGAATGTGAAGCAGCAAAGTGTTTAGACAGCATTTTTCAATCGTAAAGAAAGCAAATTCTACAGGAAAACAAGAATCATATGCTAAGCCATTACCTAACTAGTCCATCTATAAAAGATTCACACCTCAAAAGACATAATTCGCAGCACAAATTTCAGGTACAGTGAAAAAGATCAAGATATCGAGAAGGAAAGAGGAGGCTTACCCTGAGTAATAGTCTCTGGGGATATAGACATCTCTCACAGGTCCAAACCTCTCAAAGGGCTCACGAAGCTCTTCTGGTCTACAAAATCAAAAACAACAAAATCAACAACAACCCAACGAAATCTTCAAAGATAAACTAAAACAAAATCAAAACTTTAAACCAAAGGAAGAGAATTTACCTGCAATCAAGAGGAATGTTACGAACCAAGAGACTTCCATGGCTAGATCCTCTACGTCCACCACCACCACCACCACCACCATATCCACGTCGAGGAGGAGGAGGAGGAGGACTTCTACCTCGACCACCGTATCCTCTCCTCGGAGGACTGTAATAAGGCGGACTGTATCTCCTCATCACCTACCATAGAAACAAAACGATTTCAACGCAAGATCCTCAATTTCATCAAAACAAAAACTTGTTTCTTGGAAGAACAGTGATAAATTAGGGTTTACGGTCGGAGGATTGTGGAATTTACCTGCGACGGAGTTAATTTGATCACTTGAGAGTAGCAATGTTCAAAGACAGATCTGAAGTGAACCCTAAGCCCTTCTTATGAGAGATCAGAGAATAGAGAAGAAGAAGACAGATCTTTTTCTATTGATCGGAGAGCTTGGCCCATTTATTAAATGGGCTTTTGGCCTTATCGCGTTTTTTCCTTTTTCGCGTATGTTTTTTTAAATGGAAAAAGGGAAAGATTGTTGATTGTTGACAATTAGAGAAACAGTAAAAAAAATTGGGGAAAAAACAGTTTTAGTAACTTTTAACATTTATGACAAAAACAAAGTAACCCTTAAATATATAAGTTTACTGAGGTGACTTGTGTTTTGGAGATTCTCGTTCTAAATTGATATAGGAATTTTGAAAACCTCAAATTGAGTTAGTTCTTGTTCTAAAATAGTGACTTATTTGGCTATGTTGAATAGTTATTGATATTGATTTAACTCGAGATCCATTTTGGCTTAATTAACGTAAAATTTATTTATTTCTGGTTGATGACAATGTTCATGGAATTTGATATTTATGGTATTTTGTGAACTTCGGAATTGATATTAATGTTACATTATGAGTTTGTTGTACTATTCTGTCTGTTTTTGGCTACAAGTTATTTATGATTCAATCATCAACTATACTAATTAAAGTCATTTTCATAAAAACAAATCAACTTGACAGAAATTAGTTACATATATAGTAAACTAAAATGTTAGAAGAGAGTGGAATTGATCACTACCACATTTTGGCATATATCACCAAACTATAGATAGAGAGAAAACAAGTATCTCCAAATCGAATATTTCAGGAGCAAAACTATAAGCAGTGTTACAAAATGTCAAAATCACTTCGCACAATATTACAATACACAAGAAGAAGACATGAAGAGTACCTAACCAAGTAACCTTATATTTCCCTCTACCTACTACAATCCAACGGTTTTTTTGTTTAAACCGTTTCTCTGGTACTTGTCTTCTGTTTTCAATCCCACAAGTTTCTTGGTATCCTTAACCTTAAGCGGGTCAACATTGGCCGGTTTAACCACGCTGTCTTGCAGCTGTACCAAGGCTCGAACCACTTGGTCCATGGTCGGACGTGATTTGGGTTCGAATGATAGGCATTGCACAGCAATGCTTGCCAGTCTCACTGCTCCTTCGGGTTTGTACTGTGAGTTAAGCCGAGTGTCCACAATTAGTAGAACCTTTCGCCTGCTTGTGAGGTATGGTCGAGCCCAATCCACAAGGTTTTGCTCCTTGGCCGGGCGGTTATGGTCTAGTGCTTGCCTTCCACATAGTAGTTCTAGCAGAACAACCCCGAAACTGTATACGTCGCTTCTAGCATTTAAGTGGCCTGAAAAAAGATAGAAAGATGAGAGAACGAAACTAGCTATCAACCCATATGCTCCTTTAACCACATAAATTTTATAGTTGCTATCTTCAAATTTACATTAAAAACCAGTGTTAGGCACCATGCAACAGTCTTACATTTTCTTATCCAACCATTATTACTTGCATCATATCTTAGTGACAGAATGTACCTGTTGAGACATACTCAGGAGCTGCGTACCCAAAAGTACCCATGACCCTTGTACTAACATAACTTTGTTCTCCCATTGGACCGTCTCTCGCTAAACCAAAGTCTGAAAGCTTTGCGTTGAAGTCCTGTTGTTTGAAAGACAAAACTCAGTATCTTTTAAGTCGTTGATAAAGACAACAAGTAGACATCGAAAGAGAAGAATACCGAGTCCAGTAAGATGTTTGACGCCTTGATGTCTCTGTAAATGACTTTGACGGGATCACTATGAAGAAATGCAAGACCTTTAGCTGCATCAAGTGCAACCTTAATCCGTAGAATCCAAGATAGCGGCTTAAAATCCTTATTTCCATCTTCAAAAAAATCATTCAAACATAAGAACAAACAACCTCTCAAAGTTTCACAAAACATGGACGAGATCAAAGACTCACTTGCAAACAGATGATTCTCAAGACTACCCTTGTGCATAAACTCATACACAAGAAGCCGTTGTTCATCTTCCAAGCAATAACCAATCAATTTAACCAAATTCGGGTGACTTAACTGCCCCAAATAGTTAATCTCTGTCTGAAACCACAAAAAAAAAGATCAATATCAGAACCTACACACACAAAAACAAAAGAGTGTTATAAATCAAAGATAAGAAACAAGTGTTGTACCAGCCATTCTCGGTGACCTTGAAAACCATCAGGGTTAAGTCGTTTAACAGCAATAACAAGACCAGAGCTAGATTTGGTAGGAGTAAGAGTAGTCTCATCAAGCCAACCTCTAAAGACACAACCAAAGCCACCTTCTCCAACAACAGAGTCCGATCTGAAGTTTCTAGTAGCGAGTTTAAGTTCATTAAAGCTAAAGCTTTTGACGGTCGTTGAGCTAAGGATTTCTCCTTCTGTCTTATGAGCTGTAGCTGATGATGAAGATTTACAGCTCGAGAGATGAAGATCATCGAGACCACTACTGCTCTTATCTGCACAACACACAAAAGCGTTGACCACAGTCAAAATTGAGAGAACGCCAAAAAAGGGGAAAACTTTATTCAGTTAGATCACAGGAAGAAGATTCTTGCAAATTTCATTCCTTTTCTTAAAAGCCATTATCGATTAACCAAAAAGATCACGGATTTGAAGAGATACACATGTGTGAATCACAAAAAAAAAAAAAAAAAAATGGGAGATGGAGAATTGTAGAGAACGTACTAAGGACACGAGAACTGAGACAAGAACCCATTTAGTAGAATGATGAAGAAGATCGTTTTTTTTTTTTGCACTTTTCTCTGACAATGAATTTCTTCTTATGCTGTTTTTGGGTGGAGCAGATTCTATCAGATAAAACTCATTAAAGCGAAATAATAAAGAGAAAAAAAAAAGAGAAAGAGAAAAAGTAAACACTGAAGAAGAGAGAGGATGAGAGAAGAGAAAGAGAAGATGTGTGTTGATGAGATGGTAGAGGCAACCGAAGGAAGAAGAAAGGTCTTTTTCTTGTCCAAACAAAAAAAAAACGAATTCAGACAAAAGTTATATTTTTGACCAAAAGATAATAAACGAGTTCTAAATAAAATTAGTAATAACAATTTAATGATCAGTGGGACTTTTCTATTGTATGATTTTTAAAACTTTTGAAATTCATAGATTGATTTTGATGATCTTAAGCATCTGAGTAAACGTGCAAAAAGATCACTAATGATATATGTTTAAGATTCAAAATAACGTTTTTAATAGATATGACATCTGAGTCAGATGGTCATGAGATTTTGGAATCTTTAATAGGCCTGAAATAAATTCGCCGTGGTGGGGTTGGATACAAAAAGAAAGAAAAAAAAGGACAAATTTTGTCGAAAATGATAGATATTCATGTGATCATAGATATTTTCGATTTATATGCTTTGGGTGTGGAATGATGAAACAGATTCGGGTTTAGTAATAGTGGTCTCAAAAATGTTTATAAAAGTAGGTAAGAAAATATAAGATTTGTAAGAACTAAGAAAAATATCTACTTAACCAGGAATTAAATTAAAGTTTACAAGTAGGTAAGAAAAATAAGATTTTTCAGGAAAAAATTATGCTTGACTACATACGTATAATGTAATTAAATTTAGTATCATGGGATGGGACATAAGTTTTATAAATACAAGTTTTTAAAACAGAGAAATTTTTTACCAAAACTTGTTTTGAGTCATACGGACCCAAAATTACTCTATTGCTGAAATGATCGATGACTTAGTCAAACCTCCATTTCTAAGGTCACAATTGTTTGCTCGTTACGCAAATAAGTCCAAGGTCAACTATATAATATAATACTCATAAAAATTCAATCCCTACTTTCTTAAATATTACTCAGAAATAAATAAAATATAAGTCACCAGAAATGTGGGTTGACTTGGGAGATAATACGTTATCACATTTGTAGCTGAGTCACATATTGTGGAGTTTTTATTGGCACTAGTTGGATTTTCGTGGTCGGATCAAAATCCATACACATTTTCATCATACTGAGTCCAATTTTTTAATAAATGGTTTGAACAATTCTGACATACGGGAGCTCTTATTTTGGACTTAACCGTCTCTTTTACATTATCACTTTAGTTCCACTGAGCCGTTTTACTCAAATTACATAAGCATTTTGTTTTCTACAAACATTGACATTCCTAATACAATGAGTTTCTCCATGAAATTTCTTTTCCTTTTTTACTCTCTACATAATAATTTCGTAATGTTGGACATTTTTCAAGATGATGACAATAAAGTTGAAAATAATAATGTTCTAAAAGCTAAAATGTCAAAAATGACAGACCAATAGGCAAAAAGCGATAAAAGGGAAAAAATAAAGTCATTTCCCACTTCTCCTGTATTCTCTCGTCATTTATTTAACAAGTAAAGCCATTTTCAAAGTGGTTGACAGCATGATTCAGAGATCAAGCATGACAAAATACCAAAGTCTAAAATGGAACAAACAACATATTATATAACACACAGGTTTATGATCGGACGACATTAGAAATAGGGGTTTGATCAAAAGGCCCGAGGGGTTATGAACTCCAAACACAGATTCTCTGAAGAGTTGAGAAGACTGTAAAAGGAAGGGATTTGCAAATTGCAAGTCCACAGCTAAATAAATGGCGAAGAAAATGATTGTTGCGTTCTCAAAACAATATAGTAAGAGAGAAACTTTTGCCAAATACAACTGAAGCAAAATGTATCATATCATAATACCAACTTATTCATTTTTTCAGAGTTGCGACTGGAAAAGCAAAGGACTTTTAAATTGCTTAATGAGCTCATTAGGCACTTTTCTTCACCTCTGCGGCCTTAATGATGTCGATAAACTCAGGCTGCAAAAAGACCAAGAATGAAAACATTAGTCATGGTTTTGAAAGAGACAAACGAAAGATATCATTACAAGAGAAACCATATTATATGTACCTTTAGAGAAGCACCACCGACCAAGAAACCATCAACATCGGCCTGTCCACCTAGCTCCTTGCAGTTACCACCATTGACGGATCCTGATAATAATTTGCATAATCAAGCTAAGTAACATAGAAAACTATATAGGGGTGTTTAATTAAAGATCGTGTTATCATCTATCTACCTCCATAAATGATGCGGGTTGTAGCAGCGACATCAGCACTCACGTTCTTGGCCAGCCATTTCCTCAGCTCATCGTGTACCTGTTCATAAACGAAACAAGCTCTCGTAAGGAAAACAGCATTGGTTTTCCTATTAAATCATGACCATATGCAACACGTTACAGTGCAACTGCGCATCGAGAACCACTTACTTCTTGAGCTTGGGCTGGGCTAGCGACCTTTCCGGTTCCAATGGCCCACACTGGTTCATAGGCTATGACAACATTTGACCAGTTTGTCACCCGATCTGCCATTACCAACAAAAAGAGTTTTTTAGCCAACAAATATTTCTGTGGGGTTTGAATCACACACTAAGGGAGTATAGTGCGTAGAAACGGGCATCACTATCATCAAAACAGGTCTCACTGTAAACGAGAACGAACTGAGATAGCAAAAAGAGATTAAATGTTTGACAATATACATACCGGCAATAGCCTTGGTCTGGGCAGCCACAACATCCATGGTCGATCCAGCTTCCCGCTCCTCAAGAGTCTCACCAACACAAGCAATCACTTTCAAACCTTGAGCAAGTGCATAGGCAACCTTGTCTCCGACGAACTACAAATGTAGGATAGAGGTCAAAAACCAAAATCATGAATTTAAAAGCTATTTGAGTCTCCAGAAAATTATTTTATCATGTAAAGTCACCAACCTCGCTTGATTCATTAAGGATTGCCCTCCTTTCAGAGTGACCAAGGATAACCCATGGAATATCCAAGTTCACAAGCATCTCCGCACTAAAACACACAAATTACACAATGCATAAGAGCAGGAAATACAGGCACCACAGAATATATCTTTTCTTCCTATGAAAGCATTCCATAGACAGGTAAATCATATTACACCTACTTGTCTAACCAGGCACGAATCCAATCATGGTCTTACTACCAACTACTAGTTGTTTTCTTAATCACTTAGGTTACACAATTCTTATAGGAAAGAAGATAAAGAAGAAGAACAGATGGAAAAATCGATTCGTTTATAAACACAATCATATTCATTTTCAAAACCATAAATATTTACTGCATGAAGCAATAATGGTAAAACAGCTTAAAGTATACACCAATGGTTAGAATCTCACCTCACTTCACCAGTGAAAGCACCTCCTTTCTTAACCCAACAGTTTTGTGCCGCAACAAAAAAGTCAGACCTCAATGTGCTCTTAACCAGGGGAAGAAAAACATATGGAGGGCTAACCACAACCTCTGCATTTAGTAAAATTTCATCAAATTATTAATACAAGAACAAACATACTTATAACTATCAACAAAGATAGAACCATAACAAGTATATGATAAAGAACATTTTAACTAACAACAAACACTAGATCTATCCATGGTTCCTAAGAAGCATAAACACTATAGAACATCGATGTACATTGAAACAGGTTTGTAATTGTATGCCCAAAATATTTGTCACTACTTAAGATTTCATAGACATGGAAATTAAAAAAAAAGCCATAATGTCGTCAAAGCAATTGAGATGCTACACATACCTACAACATCCTGTGAAGGAACCTGAGCTTCATTAAGAGTGTTCACAATCTTCTTCACCTCCTCAGCAGTTCCGTTCTATATAAGATTACAAATTCAAATATTAACATGTTAAAATAGTTTAACCAACAAAATTAACACACGGATCCACCAAAGCTAGAACACGAGATATCAATTGAAGAAAAATTCCTACTCAAAATTTTGACAAAAAAAAACAACTAAGATCCGGCATAGAATCGACAAATCTGAACCATATGCATTACAATTCAAATTCCACCGCTACAAATAATGAAAAAAACCTTAGATCTTAAGATCGGGATTTTCCGATCTCTTTGACTTGATCGGGGAAGGATCAAGTGACAAGACTAATAATAAGGTGCGCAATAGAAGGTAAAGATCACTTACACATTTCCAGTTGCCTCCGACGAAGAACTTTCTGGCCATTATCTCAAATTTTTTTCAGGCGATGATCACGAGAGTCACAGATACGACGACGATGGAGAGAGCTGAAAAGATTAGATCGATAGTGTTCAGTGGCCGTTGTCTCTCGCAGGGGTCACTCATATATATATAAATAAAAATATACTCTCAACATTTTAGATTGGAAAAGACGCATATGTCTAGGGTATATGAGAATATTCCCTGAACGATTAGGAAAGTTGAGGATATTAAAGTAAATTAGGAGGGAGGATGAAATATTATGGACGTGTTGGCCAAGGTTTGGTCGGTGTACCGGGTGGGGTGAATAATAAGAATAGACAACGGCGTGGATAGTGATGCTGTTGTATGGGCTTTAGGCCCATTAAAGCAAGCACATCAATAAAACCCAAGTTTGGTTAAAGGAAAGCCTATTGAGATGATTCTGAAACCAAATTATATTTGTATTCCCTTAAAGATAAATTCTGTATTACGCAATTCTTTCTTTTTTTTTCTTTTTTTTTTTTGGTAAAAGTTTAAATCGTATTATGCAATTCTATATTGTAATGCCCCTTCTTGGATACAAATAGTGTGGAGAAGGAGAAAACTGTTGTAAGTTCTCAAGTTAAACTACTAAACCACCATGAGAGCATTGAGCCGGCTCACTTCAAACATTGTGGCATACTTCAACAAACATATTGTTAGTCTAAAGGGCTATCGAGTGGCATCGATTATTTTATGTGATATCATTAAAAAGTAACAATGGTAATTTGTTATTGCAAAAAATAAGGATGGGATTTAATTAAAAAAATACAAAATTACGTGGTTTGTGTGTGTGTGCAATGAGTGTAACCATGTCATTGAAAATGACAATAAACTGTTAACAATGAGACATGGACGCGGATCTTCTTTTCCCAAAGAAAGCATAACAAATGGCTAAAGCGTGTCGGTAAAAGTTACTTCGAATCAGCTTCCTCAACAACATCTTCATACTTCGAATCTCTTTGACTTTGGTCCGTAGTGTTCAAACTCCAAACTATTCCTCCTACAAACACGTGTCCAATGGGCCAATGGCATTATCCCAAACCGCGTCGATCTCTCTTCTTTTTCTTTTCACTTAATATTTAACCATATACATTTCGTTGATACATCAATATTACTAATCGATTTTTTTTTTAGTTTTAAGTTTAGCAGTAAAAACTCAGATAGTCTCCTTTGACCTCATTAAGAACATCTTTTAATAAACGTATCCAAGAAAAAACAACACTCGATCTCTCTTTTGTTTTCTTAACTTCACTTTAGTTCCTTTTTTTCAAATATAGTTCATCCGTATCTGGATAAAATTAGGATTGTAAAATTACGATTAACAAGAAAGAGGTATATTTTTAGATTAAACTTGGATAGTATGAGTATTTACCAGCCAAAAACCATTAAAGAAAAAGATGACAAATTGATTATCCAAACAAAAGCAGACTCTATAATTAGCCAAATTAATTAACTAAAGTTTCCACGGTCACAACAAAATCCACTTTTTCAATAATTTACAACGGCCTAAATTTAAGCCGACGCACATGAAAAACAAAGACAACACAAACTTCTTCTTTTATTTTGCTTTCCACAAAATCCAGCTGTTCCTCACTAAAAATATACACACGTATACGCTATACAAAACGGTCATATCTATTAATTTTTATTATAAATACTTTCTCGATAAGAATAAAAAAATCTATTCGTCGTAATAATAAAAACACAACTCAAACGATTCACGGGTTTCACTTGGAATCGTTTGGTTTTCTCATTTCCGAAATATAAAAAGATGGCCAAAGCGCCACCGTCAATCTCTCTTCTCCTCCTCCTCTGCGCCGCCGTATTCCTCACCATCCCCGCCGTGATCTCCGCCATCGGTGTTAACTACGGAACTCTCGGAAACCTCCCACCACCGACTCAGGTGGCTAACTTTATCAAGACACAAACTTCGATTGATAGCGTCAAGATCTTCGATGTGAATCCCGATATCCTACGTGCCTTCGCTGGAACTGGTATCTCCGTCGTTGTCACCGTTCCTAACGGTGATATTCCGGCGTTGGCTAACGGAAGACAAGCTCGTCGGTGGGTTTCGGTTAACATTTTGCCGTTTCATCCTCAGACGAAGATTAAGTATATCTCAGTCGGAAATGAGATTCTGCTCACCGGAGATAATAACATGATCAATAATCTCTTACCGGCGATGAGGAATCTTAACAACGCTTTGGTTCGTGCTGGTGTCAGAGATGTTAAGGTCAGCTTTCTCTCTATTTTTCAGATTTTTCTATTTTAAGGAATAAGTAGAATATTTGTTTGGTTTTGGTAAATAAAATTAAAGTTAAGTTTGATGTTCATTATTGTATAAATTTCAGATAAAAAATTTTGAAATCTCAACTTTGAATTTGATATTTGCTAGTGGGAAAGTTTTTTTTTTTTTTGTTTACTTAACTTTTTTACCTAGTTTTAATTTTCTTTAACTAAAAGAAATTGTAATTATTAATAGTGAATTGATGATTGGCGTGAAAAATGCACTGTTTTTTTTTCTTTCCCTTTTTTATATCAGAGATAATGCATTGATTGCGCATATGTATAAAGTTGAAAAACAACGTTGAAAAAAATATGCAAAACAAAAATTGATTATTTTGAAAAATTAGATTCAATCTCTATTTTTTCGTCTGTTATCTAACTTGAAATCCAAAATTTCACGCAAACGTAGAATGTTGCGTTTGCTTCTTTCTTTTTTTCATCCAACTTGTATATTGTTAGTTTCTTAAAAAGAGGAAAAAAATAAATTCCCAAAGCAAAATTCAAAGATTTGAAACTTGAAAATGTTAGCGATTGGATTAAGATCTGACCATTTAGACTATCCCACGTGCTTATCTCATCACCGTCCAAGGTTATCCTATTGTCCTTAGATTCGTTCATCTGTCTGCCATGCCTTATGTTTCCTTTATTACATCATGATATATGTGATCCTAGGTAAATGAGATAATGTACCAATTTCATAGGAAATTTAGACCAACATGATTATCATATGAAAATTGTTGGAGATTGGTAGGTAACAATTGATTCTAATACTACTATTTGTTGCAATTGATCTCAGGTTACAACCGCACACTCACTTAACATCATAGCCTATGACCTGACCGGTGCACCAAGCAGCGGTAGATTCAGGCCGGGTTGGGACAAAGGCATATTGGCTCCAATCCTAGCTTACCATCGCCGAACCAAGTCACCTTTCATGGTTAACCCGTACCCTTACTTTGGTTTTGACCCCAAAAACGTCAACTTCGCAATTTTCCGAACACCGTACAAGGCAGTCCGTGACCCGTTCACCCGCCACGTCTACACCAACATGTTTGATGCACTCATGGACTCGACATACTCAGCCATGAAAGCTCTTGGATACGGTGATGTTAACATTGTCGTTGGCGAGACTGGCTGGCCATCTGCTTGTGACGCACCTTGGTGCTCGCCTGCGAATGCTGCTTGGTTCAACCTCAACATTATCAAACGTGCACAAGGCCAAGGGACACCTCTCATGCCTAACAGACGGTTCGAGACATACATTTTCGGTCTCTTCAACGAAGAAGGCAAACCCGGTCCGACCGCAGAGCGTAACTGGGGACTTTTCCGAGCAGATTTCTCCCCGGTTTACGATGTTGGTCTTCTCCGAAACGGACAAGGCGGTGGAGGCCGCCCAGCATTGCCCGCACCTAGTACTGCCGGCGGTAAATGGTGTGTAGCGAGGTCCGGGGCGACGAATACTCAGCTGCAAGACAGTATTAATTGGGTGTGTGGTCAGGGTGTTGACTGTAAACCGATCCAAGCTGGTGGTTCGTGCTTTAACCCGAGCAGTTTGAGGACGCACGCATCTTTTGTTATGAATGCTTATTTCCAGAGCCACGGCCGCACTGATGGTGCTTGTAACTTCAGTGGAACTGGTATGATCGTAGGGAACAACCCAAGCAATGGTGCATGTAAGTACTAAGGAGATTGTCTATGTAGTAGTATTTGTCTGGAAAATCCTAACATAATGGTTCTGAGGAACTTTGGATTTGAGAGATCATCAGCTTTGT
The DNA here is from genome assembly GCF_000001735.4 of Arabidopsis thaliana. Taxonomy (NCBI): domain Eukaryota; kingdom Viridiplantae; phylum Streptophyta; class Magnoliopsida; order Brassicales; family Brassicaceae; genus Arabidopsis; species Arabidopsis thaliana. The sequence continues at coordinate 20,549,717 of NC_003074.8, read as the reverse complement.
GTTTAATTTCGGATTATCCTAATTTTAAGATTTTTTTGTTAATTATTTTTTCGCTGATTCCTTTTATTTAAATAAAGTGGAACTTCCATAAAATTTGCTTCAGCGTTACGCTTAAAAACATTGATTTGTGTGACTTGTGATCTTTATGTTGGATATAGATGGTCCATCAACCTATAAAGCAATATAAGCGTTTAGAAACATAACCTTATCTACAAGATAATTATGTCTTTCTAGGCCATGAGATTAGCATCAGTTGAAGATTTCTAAATGCCGATTCCTCGACCAATCATACTTTGACCCGACAAAGGTTTAAAAGACTAAGAAATATGACAATGTGTAGTAGTAGTATCATTGGACAACTATGACATGTTGTAAAACTATGACTTTACATTGTTAACATATCTTGACATGACAATGTTACAGAATTGTTAATATATGAAATACTGTAGTAAATTCTAGTCTCATTCAAATCATATTTGGGTGAGACCATGTAGAAGTAGACATGTAATGTAAGTGTGCGGTTGTGACCTGAGATCAATACACCAATACTAGATTGTAATGTGCAGAGACATCACAACTACATAGAAAATATAGGATAACATACTACCCTTAACACTCGCTTCTTCTAACTTTATTCGGTTGATGCGTCATATATGTATAATGACACTTAAAACTAAGCTCTGAAAATCATAACATATACTAAAATGATGATTTATAGGATCTGAAGAAAAATCTTATTGATAAAAAAAACATGTGAAATTAGAAAAAACAAGAAATTTAATTTATATGAAAAAATTGACTAACTAATGAAATGTAAATATTTTTCATACATATATTTCTCCAATCTTCCAATTCTTCCACATTTTTTAAGATTTACCTAAGAATTCTAAGTGAGATTCAGCTTCTGATCACTATGGATGAAATGCACGAACAAAACCAACCCAACTCAACAGTTTTAATCTTATTCATACCAACAATCTTCCACCCAAATCAAAGAAAAAAATACAGGAAATTAATAACAAACAACCCCATTATGGAACCAAAAATAAATAATAATCCGAACTTTTTTTTCTATATCAACAAAAAAAAGGAGTAAAAAGAAAAGAAAAAAGAGAAGAGGGCCCACTTGTATAATATTGTTCAAAGTTCAGTGAGCCATGGCAAAAGGAGGACAAGAGCTGTAATTAATACTTTTCTGGTGGGGCATTACAAGCATTGCGGTGTGATCCATGAAATCTTTCAATGCCACCACCGCTTGTAATATTACCTTTAAGTCCTCCGCCGCCGCAAACCCTTCATTTCCGGCGTTTCTCACGGCGTAAACGTAAAACGTGATACAACCTTTTCTGAACTTAAACCTTGCCATCTCCCAGTTCTTTAACTTTCTGATCATCTTCTTGTTCACATCTCCCAATGGAATCTCCGATGGCCAGATTCCTCCTTCCGCCGCCACAACGGATGATTTCATCGCCTCTGTTTCGAACACGAAGACCACAACTTTGGACTTTCTTGTTCCGAGACCTAGTGTTAGTGTGTGCCATGCGTGGTGTGCAAGGATTGTGAAGTTTGTCGGAAGGTAAGCCGCCGTGGAAAGAAGCGGCGGTGATGATGAAGAAGGGAGAGAGAGGAGTTTAAGAAGCTCGAATGTTCTTGCTCGTCGGATTGTGAATGATTTGACGATTATTTGGCCGCCGAATTTGAGTCCTTTTACGTCTGAAGAAGGCTTGAAAGAGATGTCGGAAGATTGATGCTTCTCTTTCTTCTTCTTCTTTTTTGTTTTCTTCTCTTTCTCTGCCATGGCGATTCTCTGTTTCTTTCTTCTTCTTCTCTCTTTTGGTGATGAGAAGTTTGGTAACTTTGGTTTGGTGCTTTTGATTGAGTTTGAGACTTGAGCCACTATCTCTTTCTTTCTTTCTTTTACTTACTTTATTTTTAGTGAATTATGTTGTTTCTTGATTTTGCTATATTATTATTATTACAACGTCATGAGACAGGTTTCTGAAGTATGTTTGATTGGAAAGTTTGTTTAGACATCAACTGCAATAAATGCCATTATAAACTGCAAAATTATATAAAATAACAGTATAGTTTTATCTTAAAAAAATTCAAAGTTAAAACAGTTTTGCTACAACCATTCTCAATTCCAAATTTTTAACTATGATGGTATTGTTGATGATATAAACTTGGTCTGAAGTTTTTGTTTCAATGGTTATAACTTATATATGATTTTCCATATTGAAATTTAAAGGTAGTGTCAAAATGCTCTATAAAATTTATAAATTTGAAAGATAAAATGTTGGGTGAACTATAAATTCACCAAAACATATAAATATAGTGTCGGCAATAGTAGGGGAAGAAACTTTAATCTTATATAATTAATTGATGCTACTATATGGAGAATGTTATCAAACTGTTTCCTACTTTCTTCTATTGTTAGTTCAGTTGGAAAGGTTTGATCTTATTTCACTGTGTTTGGTAGAACTATTTTGATAATTTCAAAAGGCTATGATTTTTTTTATCACTAGTATTTCGTATTTGTAGGAATTATATAATTTCTTAACTTTGTCATAATAAAGGTCTTAAAAATTAAATCACACAAGTAGCATAATAGTTGTTACCTAGTACAAAACAACAAAGTAGTGGTCGAAATGGGCAAATCAAAGAAGGTTTTGTTTGGTAGATTTCATAAATACTTAAATGCATTTAGGTGAAGTCTTGATCCCATCCAAGAATGATGTGAAAAAATCATTAATTACATGCAAGACTGACTAGTCAAGCCCCTTTTTATGTTTTTATCAAATTATTGTCTTCCACCGTCAAGGAAAACTTAATTATAACGTTGCTTAAAACATGGTTTACTCGCTAATCAATCCTGGTAAATGATTTGGAACAGCATAGCGACAAGTTTGCAACAATTTTCAGTCTTATTCTATGATCATCTCTTAACATGAATAACTTGTTATTAGTAAAAACTAATAATGAAAAAGAAAGAGGGATAAAGATTTGATGGTGAAGCTGGTAATGATGGTACCAAATGTCTCACACATGACAGGTATGATGAGTGCATCCTCTAAAAGCATATTTTTCGCAGCAGCAATTAGAGTGGCTCCACAATTTTGCTTTTTTCTAAAGTGTTACATTATCAAAAGGCATCCTCGATTATTTGATTTTTGTTTACATTTTTGGATAGTATATATGTTAATAGTGTTGAGAAACTATATGATATTGGTATTACATGTCACATATCATCCTCTAACATATTGTAGATCTATGATGTATGTAAATGGGCACTTCGGCAAAGAGAATAATATCTGAGTTTTACTTGTTCTAACTTGGCTGTCTTTATGTATGATAAGTGATAACAACTTCATTTTCTAAAGTGGGTTGGTGAAGCTATGGTGGAGTGGAGGAGGTTGAAGATTTTATGAACAAATCTACCTTCGTCAAGGCGTTTGAAATCCTAGTATCCTATACTACGAATTATTAATAACTTTTTTTTTTTGTTTCTTCGGATATAATAAGAAAATTGGTACATAAATATCTACTTTTGCCTTAACTTGGAATGCTTTTGTAGCAAGCTTGATAGAAAACCAAATCTTAATCGTTCTTAATAGTAAATTGTATGGCACAGACATATATCGATATTGGTTTCAAAACGGTTTGGTTAGTTGTATAACTCAATTGAAATCAATGGTTCATATTATAGAGAACAAGAAGATAAGGGAAAAGACAATGACAACGCAAAAGATGATTCAAAGAAGAAAAAAAGAAGAGCAATAACAAAACTGTATATCAATATAAGATTTTTTTTTAATGTTTTGACTGGCAACACGAGCCAGGCTCAAAATCAATGGGACCAAAAAAATATCAAAGAAACAGCGGATTTTGACAGTGTTGTTTAGCACTTTTGCATCACCCAAAGTTCTTATTTCAAAGTTTTCTCCTTTTTCTCTTATCAGTCTGAGAAGTCATTTAAAAAGGAAGAGTTTTTAATTGATGGGTTCCTTTCCGATGGCTTTCTGGACAAGCCCGGCTTGCTCTTTGACATGGAAAGTATAGAAACCCGTGGCAGTTGCAGCAGAAGGACCACGACCAACATACTTAATGTCTTCCATATCTCCTCTGTTTACGCTTCTCATTGCTGTCCATAGCCGTGGAGATATGTAGCTGAATGCTCCCATGTTCATCGCCTCTTCTTGGCACCAAACGATCTCCGCATCTTTTTCAGACCAATACAAAAACAAGTTATAGAGGTAGACATAAAAGCTAAACCAAACCAATCCAAAGATAGTTTAGGTACGTACTTGGATATCTCTTGAGCTCACGCTGAATGAGATCATATGGGAAAGGACAAAGCTGTTCAACTCTACAGATAGCAACATCTGTTGCGCCAACCTTCTTCCGTTCATCATCAAGCTCATAATAGACCTACAACGAAGCAAAGCAAGAATTTCTCTTTACATATCTGGGACTGGCAAGATTCATCTTATAAAATGAACAAAGCTTATTTATACCTTTCCGGAGCAAAGTACCAATCTTCTGATGCCTTCTTCAAGATCAGAGTGATCATTCTGATCCTTGATTAATCGCTTAAATCTAGTTCCTTGCTTGTCAAAACCTGGGTGGCCTTGGACATCATCAAACTCTGAGAGATTTGATTTGCAGTCCTTGTGACGGAGCAAGTTCTTTGGTGCCATTACAATCAGAGGCTTACGGAAGTCTCTGTGTATCTGCAACATGAGTGACATAAAGAAATTGTAAGCTGGAAACAACACCTGGTGACCGGTAAAAGAGATAATCAGAAATAGGTCTTACCTGTCGCCGCAGAACATGGAAATAGTTGGCGGGAGTTGTGGCATTGACAATCTGCCAATTACATTCTTGAATTTGCTTTCGCATTGTTGGTTCCATGTCTGGTATGACATAGGGATTATCATCACTCATCTATAACAGAAGATAATTATAGTCAGGAAGAGAATCAAAATGCGATTAAATATTTTCACTAATTCAACACCATAACCCATAAGATCTAGGAAGAATTTACCTGAAGGTAACGTTCCAACCTCGCACTTGAATGTTCAGGTCCCTGACCATCATAACCATGGGGAAGTAGCATAACAAGCCCGGTTTGACGCAGCCATTTGGCTTCTCCACTGCTGATGAACTGATCAAATATCACCTGAGCTCCATTGGCGAAGTCTCCAAACTGAGCTTCCCATAGTACCAACGAGTTCGGGCTTTCCATGGAGTAACCCAATTCGAACCCAAGGACACCAAATTCTGAAAGAGAACTGTACACAACAAGCAAAGCTTAGTAGGGAATCTTTACAATGAGAATTCTGGTATGCAAGTAACAAACTCGCGGGATTTCTCTCAAAATGTAAGATCGCGTTTTGGAGAAATGAAAAAGAATATAGTTGAGCAATAGAGAGTCGATCTCTATGTCAGTTTACTGTGAGCTGTGAAAACAAGCTAGGAGCACAATAATTCCTAGAGGGGAAGGATGGAGGTAAAAGTACCTGTTGCTAACAGTAAACATCTCAGGATCCTGATTCATGATGAGATGATCTAGAGGACAATACTCTTCTCCAGTTTCCTGGTCATGAAGGACAGAATGACGATGACTAAATGTTCCTCGTTCGACATCCTGACCACTCAATCGGACATGATTGCCTTCCACAACTAAGGTAGCAAAAGCAAGAGCTTCTGCAAGGGCCCAGTCAACTCCCTCTCCTGATTCAATCATTTGGGCACGTTGTTCATAAACTTTCTTCACTGCCCTGTGTGGCTTGAAGTTTTCTGGAAGAGATGAAATTGCCTTGCCAACAGTCTTCAGTATCTCTGGTTTGACGCTGAAGAAAAGTGTAAAGTTTAACAGACAATAGGACAGAGAAAAAAAATAAAGAAAGAAAGACAAACCAACTCACCCAGTGTTTCTAACACGTGAGATCTGCTCAGGAGACTTAAATCCAGCCCAATTGGTTGAAAGCCAATCTCGTTTCTTAGGGAGATAGTCCTTACTAGCGACAAATTCTTCATTGAGGATGGTGTTAACCTTTTCCTGTATCCGGTCAATATCCTGTTGTGATACTTCACCGCATTCCAAGAGCTTTTTGTGGTAGATCTGAAGGGTTGAAGGATGATTTTTGATAACCTGTCAAATTGAAAAGCGACAAGGGAGTTCAAAACAAAAACATTAGAAAACTTCAACAAGTCATAAATCCATAGTAGATGCTTTTTGGGTTAACATATTAAGAAAATAAAGTCACAAACCTTGTACATTTTTGGCTGAGTGAAAGATGGTTCATCTATCTCATTATGCCCGAACCTACGGTAGCAAACCAAATCAACGACAACATCAGAATGAAAAGTCTGACGCCACTCAGCAGCAAGCTCGCAGGCATGAACAACAGCCTCAACATCATCCCCATTAACATGAAAGATGGGAGCACTCAAAGCCTTTGCAACATCAGTACAATACTGGGAAGATCTCCCCGCCCTTGGATCTGTCGTGAAAGCCACTTGGTTGTTCACCACAATATGTATGGTTCCTCCGGTGGTGTAGTTTGGAAGAGCACTAAGATGGAGAGTTTCATAGACTACCCCTTGTCCAGCAAAACTACCATCTCCGTGAATCAAAATACCTAAATTTTTGGTCCTGTCTAAATCATTGGAGTAGTACTGTTTTGCTCTGGTTTTGCCAACAACAACAGAATCTGCAGCTTCCAAGTGACTTGGATTAGCAACCAAAGAGAGATGGATTTTCTTCCCACCTCTTGTAGGTCGATCATAAGAGGTTCCCAAGTGATATTTGACATCACCAGTTCCAGTGTAGCCAACTTCATCTACAGGCCTAATACCACCACTGAACTCACTAAATATCTGACGGAGTGGCTTCCGAACAACATTACCCAGAACATTCAATCTTCCTCTGTGAGACATTCCAATAACAATACTCTCTACTCCAAGATCTGCTGCTCTGTCAAACATCTCCTTCATTCCAGGAATTAATGATTCTCCTCCCTCAAGTCCAAATCTTTTGGCTGTTGTCCACTTGGTAGCTAAGAAATTCTCGAACTGAGTACTCCATGCAAGCCGATCGAGAATCACCTCACGGCGCTCCCTGTTGTACCGCCAAGGAGTTGGTGTCTCAATCTTTTCTCTCAACCAGTTACATTTATCTCGATCTGCAATGTGCATATACTCAAATCCGATATTCCCACAGTATGCCTGTTCGAGCCTTGTCAATATGGAACGAAGGGTCTGCACTGGTCGGTTCTCAGACATGAATCCTGACATCTGCCACACCCCCAAGAAGAACTCTCTGTCAAGGTCAGCCTCAGTGAATCCATAAAGAGCCAAGTCAAGATCCTCAGGGATCTCTCGCTGTTCCAAACCTAACGGATCCAACTTCGCTTTCATGTGACCATTCACCTGATAAGCCCTAACAAGTAACAACAGCCTCATACTCTCCTGAATTGTCTGCCCAGAGATGCCAGGAGACGTGGCAGCCTGACCAACAAAGTTCCTAAAGAAATTATCCCAAGACTCATCTACACTGTTAGGATCAGCTTCCCAAGCCCTTTGTAACTCCTCAAGGTAGACACTGCTCGTCCCATCTAAGAAACTATCAGTTAGCTTAGAAAGAGGAACAGCTCTAGGAACTGGAGCACTCTGAGCCTTTGGTCTGCATATAGTCGAGTGAAAGGAACGAGTTTGAGACGGAATAGACCGTGTCCTCGTCGCATACGAAGCACCCTGATTCAAAATCCTTCTAACAGCTAGCTTTGTAACACTGGAACCAGCACGAAACCACACCATTTCACCAGATTCAAAAACAACACTTTAACTTCAATTCTTAACAATTACAATAACGCATTCAACAATCGTCGTTCTACACTGCACACAACAAACAAACAGACACACACACGTTAATGTCGTCCTAACTGAAATGAAGTATCAAAGAGATCTTTTTTTTTCTCAAATCATATTCTGAGGGATAAAACGAAGAACAAGAGTACGAAAGAGGAAAATCTACAAATCAATACGACCTAAGATTCAACTCGGTGACCTAAACACAATCTGGATTTAAAAAACAGTACGAAATCTATGAATCTGATGAGGAAAAAATAGATCTGTTGTTGGATAAAGAGAAAATGTTGGATTAAGAAAGCTTCATTATTTCCGATTGTGAAGAAACTGAATTTGAAAAAGCTGAATACTTTACCTTGGAGGAGGAGGAGGCGAAGAAGAGAAAGAAGAACTCGGAGGAGGAGGAAGAAAGGGTTGGTTTTTAAAGTTTTGCCCTTTTTCTAGAATGATAACGCTATTAATTATTATGGAATATTGTTCTATTTATGTAAATATGAAAATATTTAGAGGTTTATGTGTAAGGAAATTAATATATATGAAATTATGAAATGTAGATTTTTCTTTGGAAATGTCAAACAAATACCATAATTTGACAACTTGAAGACGAGAAATAGAATGTGTTAGTGATTTGCTGAATATTTTTCTCTTGATTTTATATAGTCCTAAAATAGATTAACAAGTCAACGATGTGAATAATCAATCGTTTACTATTTCTTCTCTAAACAAAAAAGAAACAAATAAGAAAGTAACAAAATTATAAATTGGAATATATAATGTTATAGTTTTGTAATTAAATATTTGATGGTGGCCTCCACCTGTGTGAAACGCCGTTCCAGAACAAAGACTGTCTTTTTGTCCAAGTCCAGTTTTCTCGGTGGTCAAAGTGGCGTTTTTCGTAAGCAGATTGAAATAAATATCTACACGTGTTATAATTTCATTGGATGATTTTTTGTCTCGTTTTTCATATGTAACAAAATTATATACGTGAAAGAGGGGTCTAAACTAAATCACAAGACAAATTAATAAAAGGTCCAACAAGTTAGTAACAGAAGTGAGCTTTTTTTTATACAAACAAAAATTAATCTTTGACAACTTTAAGACGAGAAATAGAATGTTTTAGTGATTTTCTGAATATTTTTCAATGGACTTATTGGATTTGCTGTAAATGTTATCAAAAAAATACAGTAAAATCTTTATAAATTAATATATAAATATGAAATTTGAAATATTTAGTGAAATATAATTCTACTATTTTTTTTCAATTTGTATTAATTCTTTATAAAGTTCAATTCTAATACTTTTACTATGTCGATTTTCTTTTTTTTTTTAAAACAAAATATTTGTTTCTACGTATAATTGGTTTCATAAACATTATTGATTATAAAGAAAAAACTACTTTTTAGATCAAATTTTTGTAAGAAATTACATAATTTGTAAAATTTCTCTATAAAATTTATCGATAATTTGTACGAAGAACGCCACTTTGACCACCGAGAAAATTGGACTTGGATACATGTTAAAATGGATGAGTTTAATCTATGTATGTTATATACGTGAAAGAGAGGGCTAGAGCAGAAGACAAATTAATAAAATTTCACACAAATTAATAAAAGAAATGAAACAATGGCTTGGAAGCAAAATAAATTTAATGATTCAACAAAATTTTCTTGATTCCGTAAGACTTAATCAGCGGTGAAATCAATTTTCTTGACCAAGTACTCGTTTTGACAAAACAAGCCAAAAATCCAATTACTTGTATAAGGCAAGTCGGGTCACAAATATCTTCAATTTTGCAAGTACTTGTCTTGTGTCCAGCCCTACTCATAGTTATGCAGACTTTGTGAAAGAGATGAAACAGATGGCTTTAGCAAGACCAAAAGTAGGAGCAGAAGAGATTTTGTGTGATCAAATAGATCTAGAGTTACTCCCTAGGACAATGAAGAAGATATTAACGTCTGAGGCGGATTCTGCTAAGGTGGAGCTACTGCAATTTATACACCGGATGGCAATGTGGTGTATTATGTCTATAAGAGTTGTAAATCCGAGTCTGAGGCGAGACAAGAATTTTATCTAATCTCAGTGTTCCAAGGTTCAACTGTAATTGTTCAATGCACGGGAAAGTGCATACATAAGCTTACTCCGACAACCTATGGTTTCCTTATGGAGTATGCTACTGCAGGAACCCTTTTCCATGAGATAAAAAAGCATTTCCATACACTTTATGGAGTATGCTACTGCAGGAACTCTTCCCATACACTTTATTCGCCGTTTCACACTGATGATCCTTCAAGGGCTTCAATATGTACATCGAGGTAACTTTGTTCAGTGGACCTTCACAGCGGTAATATTTTACTCTTTCATAGCTATGAAGGATTAGAGGCAAAACTCAGCGACTTTAGAAAATCCAAACGGATTAATAAAACTAGCTGGTGGAGCCCTGTAAATCGCCACTTATGATAAAACTTGATCATGTCACTAGAGTCCATTTCTCATGGTATCACGAACGAAGCACTTGACGTATGGGCTGTTGGTACTTAGTTGATAGGTGATCTTAGATGACCAACATGTAATTATTTTGCAATGTTGGAGAGTAAAAATCAACCACGGCTCTCTTAACCGGAAGAGTGGGCGTCAATTGGATTAACATATTCTCAATGCTCTGCAAGAAATAGATAAAAAAATTTAAAAATTTGACTTTATTAGTTATATTTTCCTTGGTATACCGGATAACTCGCTTCGCTGACCGATAAAACCGAACCATGACCTAAATTGCGCTCCAAATTTTAGCAGTCCCTTTCTTCATTTCCTTCCTCTGCTTCTTCTCCGGTGGATGTCCTCTTTCATCAATGGCGGCGAGGATAAACACTTCGCTTCATAACGCCCTCTCTTTTTTAAAGCCTTTTAACACTCCCCTCAATACCAAACCATTCTCTTTTAGAAGAAACAGCTTCAGATTTTCCAAAAAGCTTCCTTATTATTCTCAGTTTTCCTCAGGGAAGAGAGCTCTCTATTGCACTTCCAGTTCCCAGGAAAGTACCGTCGATGAAGGCGAGACATTTGTCCTCACCACTCCTCTTTATTACGTTAATGCCCCTCCCCACATGGGTAGTGCTTACACCACTATCGCCGCCGATTCAATTGCTCGTTTCCAGGTTTGTTTCTCAATCAGTCTCTGACTTAAAGTTTCAATTTTTAAAGGAATCAAAGTGTTGATTTTATGTTGTTATCTGTGTAGAGACTGCTTGGTAAGAAGGTTATCTTTATCACAGGAACAGATGAACATGGTGAGAAGATAGCTACTTCAGCAGCTGCTAATGGACGTAATCCTCCTGAACATTGTGACCTCATTTCTCAATCTTATAGAACTCTTTGGAAAGATCTCGATATAGCTTATGACAAATTCATTAGAACTACTGATCCTAAGCATGAAGCTATTGTAAAAGAGTTCTACGCTCGTGTTTTCGCAAACGGTGATATTTACAGAGCTGATTATGAAGGTCTTTACTGTGTTAACTGCGAGGAATATAAGGTTTGATTTTGAAATTTGGAAAGGTATATATACTTTCTTGCCTGTGCCACAAGCTTTATGGGTCTGCTTTGTTTTTGAATTCTGTAGGATGAGAAAGAGTTGCTTGAAAACAATTGTTGCCCTGTCCATCAAATGCCATGTGTTGCAAGGAAAGAAGATAACTACTTCTTTGCTTTGTCGAAATATCAGAAACCACTTGAAGACATTTTGGCCCAGAATCCTCGTTTTGTGCAGCCTTCGTATCGTCTTAATGAGGTGAGACACATTCTTTGAAGTTCTCTTCCTTGTAGCATTCAAGTAGTGCATGTGAACCTTTGGTGATACAGATTATTCAAAAGAAAACAGAGAGTTTTTTATTATAGCTCATTCTTTCTTAATCCTTTTCTAATAGTCTCTTTTTTTGTAGGTACAAAGTTGGATAAAGAGTGGCTTAAGAGATTTTTCCATTTCTCGAGCATTAGTGGATTGGGGAATTCCTGTTCCCGACGACGATAAGCAAACCATATATGTTTGGTTTGATGCTCTACTTGGGTATATATCTTTTTTCTTTCTATCAAGAATTATATGTGGTTACTGCTTAAGTCTTTGTTATGTCTCCACACATTGATGATATGTCATAACTTATGTCTGTTCATATAAAGAAAGGTTGTTTCTCTTAGTTGCGAGATTAAACATTGAAGTTAATATTTGCCGTTTCTCATTGCAGTTACATATCAGCTCTAACAGAGGACAACAAACAACAAAATCTAGAAACTGCTGTTTCATTTGGCTGGCCTGCTTCATTGCATTTGATCGGAAAGGTATAGCTTAGAGTCATTATCGACTCTTGTAATATTAATCTGATTCACCTTCAATAACTGGGATTTACTGGAAACAATAGCAATTCCATGATCATTAAATTTAAACGTAATTGTTGGTTGTTCGTTGTTTTGGATTCAGTGAAATGAAATGAAATAGAAGTGTAGTTAAATGGTTAGTTGAGAACTGTTTGTTTCCAGCTTCTGGATTGCGGCAAGAAGTACAACTTTCTTCACACATGTGTTTCCAAATTCATGACTTCATATTTGTCTATTTGATAATGCCGCTTTTCTGCAGGATATTCTACGATTTCACGCTGTCTACTGGCCTGCCATGCTAATGTCTGCTGGTCTTGAACTTCCCAAGATGGTGTTTGGCCATGGGTTTCTGACAAAGGTACATGACCAAAAAACTCTTGATGCTGCATATTCCCTGTTCAGTGTTGAGATCTTGTTCTTGCCAACTTCCTTTAGTCATGTTAACATGTGAGAGGAAAATTGGATTTTTCTTTTCTGATATCCCATAGTTATCAAATTATAGGATGGAATGAAGATGGGAAAATCGTTGGGGAATACTCTAGAACCGTTTGAGTTGGTTCAGAAATTTGGGCCAGATGCCGTGAGGTATTTCTTCCTACGGGAGGTTGAATTTGGAAACGATGGGGACTATTCAGAAGACCGATTTATAAAAATCGTCAATGCACATCTCGCCAACACTATAGGTTTCTTACTCTACGAAAACTAAATCTTAAGTAGTTGTTCAGCCTTTTGGTTATTTGGTACAGAACTTGTTTCTGAAAAATGTTTATCAATGCATTTCTCTTCAGGAAATCTTCTTAACCGTACTCTTGGTCTTCTTAAAAAGAACTGTGAATCCACTTTAGTGGTAGACTCGACAGTTGCAGCCGAAGGAGTTCCTTTGAAAGACACAGTGGAGAAGCTGGTAAGGTTCTAATGACATCTCTACACCACTTTCGTCTCAAAATGGCTTTATTAGGTCAATCTTTCATCTCAAACTGCACCATTCTCTGTTAAAAGGTTGAGAAGGCTAGGACAAACTATGAAAATCTGTCACTATCATCAGCGTGTGAAGCTGTTTTAGAGATTGGAAATGCGGGAAATACCTACATGGATCAACGAGCACCATGGTTTCTGTTCAAACAAGGTGGTGTCTCAGCAGAAGAGGCAGCCAAGGTCTTATTTCGTTTCCCTAATTGCCATTCTTCTTACAAAACAAAGGATCTATTACCAATTTGATGGTTGGAGGATATCAAAGCTAGTGACTGGTTTTCTGCTTATAATTGCAGGATCTGGTGATTATACTGGAAGTAATGAGAGTCATAGCGGTTGCGTTATCCCCCGTTGCACCTTGCCTAAGTCTGAGGATCTATTCACAGCTTGGCTATACAGAGGATCAATTCAATAGCATAACCTGGGTAACATACGATTTCATTCACCAGATTTTAGTTACCGTTTAACAAAACTCGCCTGAGTTTTGGCTTTGATCTAACTCTTATTCTGTCTTTAGAGTGACACCAAATGGGGAGGGCTAAAGGGAGGACAAGTAATGGAGCAAGCGAGTCCCGTATTTGCAAGGATCGAGCTGAATCCAGAGAAAGAAGAAGATGAGAAGAAGCCAAAGGTTGGTAAGAAAACTGGCAAAGCCAAGGTCAAAGTAGTAGAGCAAACTCCTACAGTAGCTGAAGCTTAAAACCAACTCCACAAAATCCTGAAAAACTGATTACAGCATTCCTCTGATCTCTTCAATTTTATGAAATACTGTAAATTTATGGTTGTTATGTAAACTTGAGAAGCTCTTCATAGTTTTGAGGGATTATAAAATTTATCTTCTTATGGTAAATTCTTTTTAACACATCAATCAATTCCATAAAACAATCATCATGAGTAAAGGTGAAAACGAGAGCCAGTAATAAGGAAACAAGCTACACGAAAACCAGAGAAGCAAGAAGAGAAAGCTAAGAATAGAAAAGCAGCAAAGCCTAAGCCAATGGCTACATCTGACTGCAAGCAAAAGGCTTTGTTAGCCGTACACGTGTCACCACCTCTCATCGTTCTAGCCAATGCTGCTGCAGCCGATCCCGCCGATAGCAATAGGTACGAGAACACCTGCCCCCATTACCAATATTTGAACATTGCAATGGGTTTGGTTAGTTATTTAATTAGGGATTAAACTAAAGATCAGCTTAACAATAAAATAATTAACTCAATTCGTAGAAAATTAGTAGCTAATCGTTGAGACATGTTTTCCTTTATTCAATTTAAAAATAGTATACCTGGTCATGGCCAAAATCGAACCAGACCTGAAAAGCTTCAGGCCATAAGGTGGTTTCTCTTGAAAATTCCCAAACGCAAGTTCCCATTTCAAACACCGAGTATAACGCCACGATCGCGTTTGCCACAAACACGAATCTGCAAAGCAAACCAAAACAAAAAAAGTTAGATTCGGTTCATGAATTTCGAAATTGAGGAAAAAGATTGAGAGAGGAATCGAACCTGAAAGCGTCGAAATCGTACCAGTGAGGAGAAGCGGAGCCGCGGGAATTGGTGAGCATAAAGACGGCGGAAGCGAGAGAGAAGGAGAAAGAAGCGAGACGGAGGAGGAGGATTAAGGAGTTGAATCGACGGAGTTTCTGAGCTGTGACGGTTGAGTGGAAGTGAGTATGGTCCCGTAAAGTCGGAGATTCGCCGTTACGGAAAGCATGCGGCGAGCGCATGGCGGAGAATGAAGATCGGAGAAGATAAATTACAGTTAACGGTGATGATGATGATGATGAGGAAGAAGACTCATGAGAAGTGCGGCGGTTTTAAATTGCTTTGGTTGCAGTCACGAGGCATCAAGGAGAGAGTCAGAGAAAGAGAGAGAGAGAGATAAGAAAGAAGAATGAGAGGGAAAGTGATGCGAAAAGAGAAAGGTGTGTGAGTGAGAGAGAGATAGTTTGATAACCGGATTGGTTTAAATGTCGCTTTTTTGGATTGGTTTGGTTTAAGATTCTGGTTTAATGTGGAAAAATGAAGAATACGTAATTGATTTCTTTGTTGAATTTTAGGTTATGAATACTTGTGATTGTGATTTTTTAACGGCATGAGGTGTAAATAAATTACCAATTTTCTATGCTAAGAAGTCGAACAAGCATAATTTATAGATCCTTTCGTTGATAAACTATTCTTATCTTTTGCATATATATCACCATAATAGCATTAGTCTACGTTACTTAATCAAACCGGTTTGATCGTAAAGTCATTTTTGTCAACATAAATTTCGAAATGACAAATCAATTAAATGCTTAATGATTTTAATTTAAGACAGTATAATAAACGATGAAACGGTCGAAACATTAATGCAATGAGCTTTTTTACGTTAGTAGTGGTCAGAGGGATTCGAGTTCGACCAAACACAGGTGAGCTAGAGAAAGTGCACTTTGATTTGAAAACCGGTTTTCATATTACTTACACGGGACATTTCTGACATATCATTAAGAAAGCAATATACTCCGTAATATTACTTCTTTAAAAAAAAAAAAAATGGATTAGGTACACACAAAAGAGACAATAACTCAAAACTTTTGCTGGTCTCTCTTTAAATGTTTTTGCAACAGAACTGTTTGGGTAATTAATGCTGGAGTGGAGTCGTTAAAGAAAGTGTGAAAATGACGTTCGAGCTATTCCTCCTTTTCACGAGAATAACCAAAACAAAATTTAACACTAATTTTAATTTGGTTCACATATTTTGGTTCTTTATTGTTTTAATTGTTTACTTATAGTCTATAAGTTATATACTCTTGTTTTGTTCGGTATCATGTTTTACTTATAGACTATTTTTCTTTTTTTTCGTTTTAGCTTTGGAGATCCACGATTTTGCGGATCTAACTAAAAGTGATAACTTTCGAAGAAAAAAACTTAAATACAATTGTTTGGGGAAGATGTGAGTGGACCAATAATGAGTAAGAAAGAAACCTAGCATATGAATATAATAATAGTTAATTGTAAAAAATTTGGGCTATAATTAACCAGTCATGTAACTGAAATACGAATAAATTTATGATTGATCCCTTAATTGTTAAATTATATATGGTTAGGACATTTAAAAATATAATCTTCTCGTTGCTCTTATCTTATTTTATGTGTGAGCTCGTGTGCTAGACCCCGCAATCTTCAAGGAATATTTTTTGTTTTGTTTCTTATGACCGCGGCAACATCAGTTGAAACCATTAACCACAATTTTTTGTTGCATACCAACTGAATAACAATACTCTTTTCGAACTTCTGGCCTTTTGCAGTTAAACCACCATCAGTTAAATTTGAGATAATTAACGAGGCAAGTATTTTGTAACCCAAAACCAGAATAAAGTTAAAAAGCCAGATCAAACGAATCCATTAACGAGTGCAATAATATAATCCTAAAATATGGAGCGGATTTGATTCCACACCAATATTCCAAACCAAACCTTAGAGAACAAAACCCAAAAAGGAAAAAGAAAGAGAAGCTTTTGCAAAGTCAGATTCATCTGGCTGCTGCTTGAAGATGGTTGGTTCTGCTTAGGCTTTCTCATAAGAAGATTAGAATCGATATTTCTACAACACGAAAAAAACGCTGGAGAGATGTTCATAGCATCTCTTGCGATCTTCTCACACAGCGACTCACTTTCTTCCTAAACTCTGCTCTGTTGTCTCTCCATTCCTTTGCAGCTTCCACATTCGCTGGTGACTCATCGTTGGGACCTGAGAGCATCGATATGATACTCAACACAATGCTTTCTACCTGCATATCATACACAGACCCAACATTAGCTTCAATGTACCTCTAGTTTCTTTCCTCATGATCTAATAAGAACACTATCGATTAAGAGGTGGTACAGGGCAGATAAATCAGAAAGTGAATCATATTCCACTCAAGCACCCTAACGACAGAGGTTCAATCTAAGTTGCACTATCCTCCAGAGTATTCCTAAGTCCTGACTTATAAATTCCACGAACATTTGAAAAGCAATCACTGTATAAGCTCAATATCGAACAAAACATGTCTGTTTCTACAAGCTATCTACACAAGAGAAAGCTAGCTGTATTCGAAGAATGTTAGGCTATAAAGCAGACCCCAAGATATTCGAAGCCATAGATAACTCAACCCTGCAAACAAATTACCAGAGTACTGAAGCTAAACGGTAAAAGAAAAAACATACCGTATGGACAGGGGTCCAACGTTCAGAGGCAAGCTCGTATCCATGAGGATCATCACCAGGAGGATGAAGAATAGAAATGCAAACTTTTCCATCAGAATAAACTGCAGTCAAAAGAGTATAAATCATCAGAAGACTAAATCCTAAAAGCTCGAGAAAGAGATATATTTTCCAGAAAAATCAGTCACCATTAGGATGCCACATCTCCGAGGTAAACGTCACAGTTGGTGGTGAAACTGGATAATTCTCCGGAAACGACATAATTGCATTAAAAAAGCCACCTTCACTGCAATCAGAGAGATAAAAGTTTCAATGCAATGTAAATATTGGTACCATAACAAATTCATCACTATGAATAAACAGCAGACGAGGAAAACAAGTCATTAATGTTTTATCCAATGAGTGGAGCAAAGTAGCACAACAGAACCAATCATAAAGAATCAAGCTTTAGCCAATGCCATAACAAATTGAAACCAAATCAATGCACAATTGAAATAAGCAAAAGACAAATTCATGAATAGGGAAAAAGAAACGCACTACAAAGTATCAGGAGGACCCATAATAGAGACGCTCCATTGGAAAACGTTCTTCTCATCAACGAGGCCAGCAGAGAAACCATCAACAGGTTTCTTACACAGATCTGAAAAGAACCCAAGAAGAATTAGCTAAACCCAGAAACGAAATTCACCACAATACTCGAAATCAAAACCAATCGAATACCAAAATCAGATCGAAAACAAGAGAGAATAAAAGAGAAACCTTTAAGCTGTTTCTGCAGAAGAAGGCTTGCTTGGTTATTAGCCATCGTCACAGGGTCGATCGAGAGAACTAGATTCGGGGGGCAAAGGATTTTGGTAGATATAGAGATAGAGAGAAGAAACAAACCCGTCTCGTCTCGATATTATTTTTACTACTTTTAGGGTTGTTTATAAAAAGGGCGGTGTCTACTTATAATTTCTTTTGAGAAATTTATCTCTTTTTTTTGTGATTTAAAGCTAAAATGGAATATGTTTGTTCATATTAAGGGAAAAATCTTGTCAATGGAAATAATGAATTAGAGGAAAATATCCAATATACCAGTTAGAGAGAGAGAGATGTACAATTTCAATTTCGGTTTGGTTACATACAAAAGAAGAAGCCGAAGACCGGACCCGAACAATCTCCAACAAAAGATCAAAACCGATTAGGTATGTATCCCAGAGAAGAGATATATCCAACTACTACATGAGCAGGAGACTGGACTTGCCTAATCTTGGAAGGAGCCCAAGAACACTAGAGATCATATGGAAACAAGCCCAAAACAAAGCTCTATCTTTGCCAAATTTCCAATAAAATAATTCAGAAACCGATCGCACTTGGTTTAAGGAAAAGAATCAAAAGTGAATTAGAATAAAGTTTATTCATTAGAGAAAGGTAATATCTCATAAAATTATCATGTGAAAAAGAAGATAGTGAGGTCATGGTTTGAGGGCATGTGGAAGAACGTGAGCGACTATTTCGGATAGACCGTAATATGAAAAACGTACATTCAAAAACAGAATAGAGCAAGGAAAAAAAGAAGTTGCACTAATTGAAAGATGACCTTTGGGCCTAAAGTTGCGTTGATATGTATTGAGGACGAGACTTAAACATATGCTTCTCTTAACTCTAATGCTAATGGGGAAGAGAGTGATATGATTTTGGGAAATAAACGCTTTCTTTTGAGGGCATTGGTTTTTGCAAAAGCAGATCCTAAAGGTCCAGATTCCACAATCCCTTGGAGATCACCACTCATTAGGCTACCACTCACACTCAAATTCGGTTCACTTTTAACGCTTATAAATCAGTTTGTAATTAGCAATAAAAAACTTCTGTTTCTTTCAGCTTTTGATAAAAATTCATTTCTCTATTTTCAGAAAATGTGTATTGATACCGCAATATGTAAACTTGATGTCGCGGGAGAAATTCCTCGAAAACGTTTCTATCTTTACAAATAACGTTTTTATTGATTAATGAATTTCATATTAATAGGGAGCTAGAAATATAGAATCCGAATAATAGCGAAAACAAAATGGATTGGCCCAAAAAATACGTTAAAAGAAAATGAAATATGACTCTCTTCATGAATGTGTTGTATAAGTGTGTATGGGGGGTGTATCTCATGTATGTACCTATATAAGTCCGTGCTTTTGACACATATATAGACCTGCGCGCTAGTCTTACGTTAGTTTAATTTGTCCCTTATCCCACAATTCCTTATAACTGAAATTTCCATTGTTCTTTAGCTCGTTTAGTGTCTTCTTTTTTTGTTCTGTTCCAAAATATAGGTACCAATTACATACATCATAATAATAATATGAAGTACCAATTACATACGTACATCACTATATTTAAAATTTGAAGTATATATATCTAACTACTGTAGTCAATTTAGGTGTAGATTCACCCTATGTCATGTTGTGATCGATGTTTGAAATAAGTTTTTAATTTCTTTTAAAAACAAAAGTGTATTGATCATATGTATTAGAAGAAAGATATAACAAAAATTGCAAAGTAGGTTAAAACGCCATCTTTATATCCAGATAAATGACATATCTATGTTCAAAGAATACATTATAGATCATGCATTAACTAATCATGATGATAGTCTATTGGTTACATGATTCTTCATAGGTTGAGACTTGAGAGATTATGCATGGTTTCAGTCATTCCATTGTCTTTTCAATTAGTTAGTTGGCCATTATGATTGTGAACACAATATTAAATCGCAAAAATACATAAATTTCTGAAATTTGGGGGATTAGTCTGAATTTAGGTGCATAATTCTCGTGGGTTATGAATTTTTAAAATCTCTTTTTTTCGTTTCTGTATTTTTTTTTTTTTGTGTCTTGGGAAAGGAAAAAGGAATTAAAAAGAAGAAAATAAGAATCAGAATAAGAGTATATAAGTTGGACGAAAGAGAAAATAGTTGTTATATTGGAAAAAATAGTTTAAACTCGATATTAGCATGTACATTCGGCATAATTTATTTACTTTGGTCATAAAATTCGACTTAAGTACGTTTAATATACATTACATATATGTTCTATAGATGTCTCAATGTCTCATAATGGGTCTCCAAGAAATTGAGAATTCGATGATTATTCAATGAACACACAAAAAAGTTTCCAACATCAACTCTTGAATTCATACATATCACCCACACCTCTATATATAGCCAATATATAAGACCAAATTCTAATAAAACATAAATATCACCAGAAGCCAACCAATAAACATACTCACACTTTGAAGATCTTTTAAAAGATCAAAAAGATAGTTTTATAACCATACCTTTCCTTTGAGCCTCAAAATTAGCCTTTGGATATAGCTGCATGGTTTGATCTTCCTCAGCAATAACTCGCATGACAAGCACCAATGTACACCCCAACCAACAAAAGAATCATCAAGAATAGCTAGTGCTGAGTACTTAGAATGAGAGATGGCCTGTTGAGTTGTTGGAGGTGAAACCGGTCCAAGAACTGTTACCTCCCCATGATGTGTATTCCTCGTTCCTGCCTGAGTTTATGTTGATATTACCCAAAAAGTTTCTTGATAAGTTATTCACTCCATCCCCATCCCTACCCCGATCCTGATCATTCTCTTCCGCCTTCACATTTCTTGTTTGCGTGGCGCTAACCCCGCCTGAAGAAAAATCCATCAAGGGCTTAAACATTAGCTGATTGGAATAATCACTACTCTTCTGTTGAGAATCACCTTGATTAACACCTCCCTTACCTTCTAGTAATGGATATAACGCGTTTGAAGATTGCACCAATCCGGTAGTGTTGATCAAGAAAGGGAATTGCTGAGCTTGTTGTGATGGAGGTATTCTCCATGCATCCAAGATCCCACCACTAGAACTCATACCACTTATCATGTTGCTTATTTGAGTTCCACCAAAATCTAATCCAGTGTTGCTTGAATTGTAATCTCCAAGGCTTTGGAGAGGAGGCAAGATGGGCAAGTTGGAATTAAACTCCGGGATTTGACCGTAGCTATGAAACTTGCTAGGGTTTGAGTAACTTGGGCGAGAAGTAAGTGATGAAGTACTAGTAGTATTATCAGTCGAGACCACGACCGTAGATTTCGATCTGGATTTGCTTCTCTTGTTCCTCCTAAAGCCTCCTCCAACAGGAACATTCCTCAAGGAACCGCCACGTGTCCAATAGCGACGACATGTTTTGCAGAAATGGCGAGGTTGAGTAAGGCTATAGTTATTGAAGTAACAGAACTTAGTATTGGTTGAGTCACATCTAGGGCAATTTAGAGCTGCTTCAGGCAATGGGACTTTTGCGATCCGAGCACGTTCCACCATTGAATTCACTCTAGCTTGACTCGAACCTGCAACCTGAGAAGTCGGTGGTGATGAGAGCTGCCGTAAGTAATTATTAGGGTTCTGGTCAGTTGTGACACATTCTAGCTGATGTTGGTTCCCTTGCTGCATATTAACATAATTTGTACTAATTAGTTTCAGGTTTATAATAAAGCAGAAACAACTTTTAACGAAAGGATTCGAGTTTGAAACATTGGTCGGAGACAAAAGAAAATAGATAAAAATTGTGACTACTTTGACAAGAATTGCAGATTAATTATAGTTTTTCAACAAAGCTGCAAAAAGAAAATGGATAAATAACTCAGATTAAAGTCATAGTAACTTTAAACTTTTTTATTTTTGAAGTGATAATTCCATGGCGGTGTAAAAATCTAACCAAAGAGAAAATTAATCCTGTAAGAAAAACATTATACATAAGCCCTTGGAGAAGACAAGAAAAAAGGTTTTTATCAACTAAGAATAATTTTTTAAAAAGTCTTGAAGTAGAAAAAAAGACCAAAATTGAAATCATCTTTATATATTTTCGTATATTCGAGAAGACAAGAAAAAAAAAGGGTTTAATCAACTAAGAATATTCATAAGTAATATATATGCGCGTCCACAATAGCTAGGAATTTTGTCGAACAAAATCTCATCAAATTTTCATAAATCTTGATCGAGCTTGGAGGAAAAAGGAACGAATCAGAAACATCTAGCAAATATCATAAACTGATTTTTACCTGCTGCCAATTTTGGGAATCGAACTGATTCACTGGAAGAGATGAGAAAACCATCTTTGAATCTCTTACTTGTATCCTTTTTAGGTAAGAGGTCGCAGATATGGTGGATAATCACATCATAGAAGAAAGAATTGATCTAGAGAGAGAGAGAGAGAGAGAGAGAGAGAAGGGAGGAGCTGAATGGGATAAAGAGAAGAAATGAAGTTTCCTTTGTTTAATTTATTGTGTTTCTTAATTCTCTTTACTCTCTCTTTTTTTTCTTTTCTATAACAATGCTCTTTTTTCTCTTTCAATTTTCATCATTCTCTTAGGCTCTTTATTTCTTTTTGTTTTCATAAATAAAAGCCTTCTTACTTATTACTAACCTTTTTGGAATTAAGTGTCGATTTGAACAGGTATTTTGTTTGCTTATTTTTGCAAGTCAATCATATACGTCATCGTTCTTGGTTGTATCACTGTATACATATTTATCACGTACGAATTTGTTTCATATATTATACTGATATTCATTTCACGCTGCTTAGAAAATAGTAAAACTATTTTATTTTTTTCCAATTTGTTTCAATCTTTTGTCGATTCGATAAGGTTGTAACCACTGAAAATGCTATGATGATTCACATATCATATTTCAGAGATAAAAGAACATATATCAAATTTCAGAAAAACACCAACATCTCTAATATACGCATAAATTACATAAGCAAGTAATAATTTGGAGCATGTAATAGATAGTTTTTTTTTTTTTTTTCAAAAATTTAGTAGATAGATGTCCGTATAACATAGATCAAATTACTTCACTACAACATTTGGTTGAAGATGGAAATAATTATGCATATGTGTTTATTGTGTATGTTACTTGTCAATCAAAAGACGAGTGAAATCTAAGTTGGTAGATAATTCACTCCTTGTCCGATCCGATCCCACTTCCTATATTGTATTTTTCATCAGCAACGATAAATTTTGGACTAAAATAAGTTTAAATAAATTTCTTTTATGAGAGAAACGACAAGGAAAGAGAGTTTTCTTAGCATGTAAGTTTTTTTTTTTTTTTTTTTTTTTTTTGCATACGTTAACAATGGTGCCCAAAAAAAGATGTGAAGAGCGAGAGTGGCCATGCAGAGAGAGAAACCCTAGGCACCTCCTTTCAATTTTTAATTAAAAGGTTAAAAAACAACGAGAGAAGCGAATAATTGAATTAATTAAAAAAATTAAAAAGATTTTGAGTGAATAAAGAAACAAATAAAGGTGAATTGGTAGTGGGGTGGTCTTTGGTGGAGTTGTCACAATCGAGTGTACCTTTGTTTTCCTCGGTATGACCCAAGTAAAGTTTCGTTTTGCATAGTATTATAGTTATAATTATCGCCATTGTGGCTTTTGTCATGAAAAAATAAATTACCTTTGCATGGCGAGATTTTTTATCCCGAAAGTTCAGTCTAAGAATGATGTAAAATTCCTCTGTTAAGAAAAAAATGCCTTTAACAAAATAAAGAATTCGATGTTGAAGAAGAAGAATATATATATTTTGGTGCTAATTTGCAGCACAAGATATAAAAATTAGAAAGTATAAGCCAAAAAATCAAATCATGATTCGACAAGGTTGTTTTTAATTCTTTCGTGATTCTTGATGTTATACCCCTAATATAACTTACCGATAACATTGAATTAGTGAAAAATATTTCGAATTATGATCACCAGTCTCTATATTATATTTGATGATTTTATGGTTACGAATGTGAGGGGTACGTAAGATTAGTAAAGACGGACATGTTGTAGGAAGGTGTCCCAGTCCGCGATTTCTAAAAGAAAGATTTGTGGTCCAAACGTAAAATTTAATCAGACCTTCTTTTTAATGGACCTCACTATGTCGACACACAACATCAAACATATCCCTAACTATATAGTTCATAATCAAGATGTTTTTTACCAGAAAAATATAACATCAAACATGTCTCTCTCTAATCATTATATTTATAAGTTTTTCGTATCAGACTAAGAAAGTATATATCAACCTGAGACAAAATGATCCGGTAAGAAGAACTTCAATTTAGATGACAAAACTTCCAATTAATTTGAATTACTTAGAAAGGGATGAAGTTGAGACACAAAGAAAGAATATAATAGATATATTGCCTTAGCTTGTAATTCACAGTTTAGTTGTTTCAAAGAGCAATATCATTGGAATTTCGTAGTAACCAATATATATTGTGGTTATATATTTGTGGGGAGTGTGTATATGTATTTGATATGTTGATATTTTTCTTCAAAAGACAGATGATAGAGCTAAAACGATTTTTTGTCGATATGTTGCGCTTCGAAGTAGCTGAACCTGAGTGATAATGTCTTCATCTATTGGACAAGTAGGGAAGAAGCTAGCTCGCCGTATGCAAATACATAAAGTTCCATGTTTCACTTCTTCTAGGGGTGAATAGACGAGGACACACGATACAGTTTGTCATGTTAATCTTTCAAGCTCAAAAAATATAAAAATTGTATGAAAATCTGATACGGTAAATCTATATATTCTTTTGCATGTTTTTAAAGGAGCACTTATCTTTATTTGTTATAGAAATTTATTATTTAAAAGAAATTCGTCTTTATAGAAATGTGCATGTGTTTTTTTTATTAGTAACACATTTTCATGCAACAGGAATCTTCGCTTATCTGTAGTGTACATCTCATGAGCCCATATTCATAGTTGTAAAGCAACACCTTCTCTGCAGCTTTTTCTTTCCTATTGTTTTTTGTATCCATAGTTCACATCTACACACTATATAAGGCTATTACAAACAATGATACAATATATGTTCTCATATAATTTGATCTTAATTTTCAAGATATTTAAGGTGGGAAAATATCGAGATAGTATACAATGGAAATCGTTACCACGTGCATGCCAATCTTTAGTAGAAGAAGATTCCTAGATTCCAACAAGAACATGCGCATTTTTTCACGAAAGGCTGGAAAGTTTAATATATAATGGTCGAAAAAATAGGCATAATCTATTTAAGTACTAGCTTAAGTGTTTTACGCTAGATCTGGTGTTGACACTTGTACACCTGGTTTTAAAGTTGCAGAGAAAACTAGATTAATGCTCAAATTGTAGTAAGTAGATTGGATAATTTACACTCGGAAAAAACAAGTTTTTTCAGAAGAATTAGACTGTTGCTCACTTGAGAAAAATCTAGCTAGCTTTGTTAATTGAGGATAGTTAGTTATAGTATTTGAATGACATTAAGGTGTTTGAATATCGCATGAATTGTCGCCTTGGTATTTGGGCAATTACCGGTCATTATTTTGATCTTTGTGATGTCAACTAATCGATCCCAACCATATATATCATAAACTACTGTCTCTTAATTGATCCATTGTGTTTTTAATTTTATCATTACTTTTTTTAACTAGTTGAGAGAATGATTATCTAACCCCTTTCATATTCAGAAAACTTAGGTTTTGAGTTTTTGCTTTATTTGCTGCTCTCTTGAATTAATAGAGCTCTCGTATGCGATTGACTTTGGGTGATTTTTTTTTGTTGGAAAAGCAAATTTCATTGACCAATATAACTAAACTAACACACTACTTCCATGTGGTTAAGGGCCGGGATCATTTATTATTTGCATCTTTTATACGACAATGACAAGGATTCGTTCTCATTACTCCATCCCATTTTGTGGTATGTAAAATCCTAACTTTTTTACTGCATTGATACAACATTTTATTTTAGCATTAGATCAATACGATGGACATATGTCATCAAGTGAGGGGGTAGAAGTTTGCAACTAATGTTTTTGTGCTCATGAATCAATCTCTTCTAGGTAACATTATTTCACTCTTTTCTATAGCGAATACTGCAATGCTTTTACGTTTTAACTAAACATGACTAAACCAAATACCAAAAAAAAAACGAGTAACACTTTGGTGGTTCCTATCTAAGTTGACCGGATCACTCGATTTGATAAAAAAAATTATAGTAAAAGTTTTTGTTTTTGAATACAAATTATATATTTGACTAAAATTCGAAACTTAACCGAAACTAAAACCTTAGCAGATAATCTATAGTATAGTAGATTCATAAACCGAAAAAACAAAAATCTAAACCTAAACTGAGTAATTACTAATGGTGGATCCTTAAAACAAAGCCATAATTTGCAATTGCAACAAATGTTTTTGTTTGGAGTAAAAACCAAAAAAAAAATGATGGGGAGCAACTAAAAATGTAAAATGGTCCCAATCTAATCGCATAAGTTGGGAAGATAGTTAGTAGTTCTCCTACTCCCAACTACATCCTCTTCAATGCTCAATCTCGTCTTCTTCTTCCTCTCTATTTAATTTCCCTTGTCTCTCTATCTCTCTCAATTTCCTCATCTGGGTCTTCCTCGTTTGCTCCGCTTAAGCACCATGAAGGTCACCGTCGTCTCCCGCAGCGGCAGAGAAGTCCTCAAAGCTCCCCTTGACCTCCCCGATTCGGTACTTTCTCGTTTCTTATGATACTCTCTTCTCCGATCTGCTTCTTCTTCTGATTCGTGGGTTTGTTTCCAAAATGTGATTGAAGGTTTTTGTTCTTTAGTTTGGTCCCTCAATGTAGGGAAAGTTGCATGCTTTATGATTTTTGGGTTGTTGATTTCGATTTCGTGTGTTTTGTGCTTCGCAGGCGACTGTTGCTGATCTGCAAGAAGCGTTTCATAAGAGAGGTAAAGTTTCCAAAGTTTTCATTTTTACTTGAAATTTGACTTGTCGAATGTTGGTATAGATCTCACCTGAGTGTGTAAGCTTAAGCTAGTGTTTATGTGTTTGAGTTCTCCTTATACCATTTGATGCTTATGGGGTTATATAATCAAGATCTGTGTGGAAGCTTAAGGAGTATTTAGATTTGATAATGTTTTCTGCTGATAAGGATCACTTAAGCTTCTAAACACAGTTTTGGATTTGAATTAATCATCACAACCTTTTGTCATTTATGGATCAGTCCCTTTTTAGCTTTAATAAAGGTTCACTTTAGATTGTCCATCAATGGCAATTATCTGAAATCATCTTACTATACAGTACAATGTATATTCTGTATGTATTATATTTATCTCGTTCATTCAAATCTTAGTTTGATTTTCTCTCAGTAGGTATTAAACTGTTTGATTTGGGTTTTGTTGTTTCAACAGCTAAGAAGTTTTACCCGTCGAGGCAAAGACTGACTCTTCCCGTGACTCCTGGATCGAAGGACAAACCTGTTGTCCTCAATAGCAAGAAATCACTGAAGGAGTACTGTGATGGAAACAACAACTCCTTAACTGTAGTCTTCAAAGACCTGGGGGCACAAGTTTCCTACCGCACACTCTTCTTCTTCGAGTATCTTGGCCCTCTCCTTATCTACCCTGTCTTTTACTACTTCCCTGTTTACAAGTTTCTTGGTTATGGAGAGGACTGTGTGATCCATCCGGTCCAGACGTACGCTATGTACTACTGGTGCTTTCACTACTTCAAACGGATCTTAGAAACGTTTTTCGTACATCGGTTCAGCCACGCAACCTCCCCAATCGGGAATGTGTTCAGGAACTGTGCTTATTACTGGAGCTTTGGTGCTTACATTGCTTATTACGTCAACCATCCCTTGTACACTCCAGTTAGTGACCTTCAGATGAAGATTGGTTTCGGGTTTGGTTTGGTTTGCCAAGTCGCAAACTTTTACTGTCACATATTGCTGAAGAATCTGAGGGACCCCAGTGGGGCTGGAGGCTACCAGATTCCACGCGGTTTCCTCTTCAACATTGTTACATGTGCCAATTACACTACCGAGATTTACCAATGGCTAGGATTCAACATCGCTACTCAGACCATTGCAGGATATGTTTTCCTCGCTGTTGCTGCTCTAATCATGACTAATTGGGCTCTTGGAAAGCACAGCCGTCTGAGAAAGGTAAACATAGCGGTCTCACGATATGATTTTAGCGGAACTGAAAATTCTCAAATAATGTTCTTATTGTGGATTGTTTGATATTGGTATTGCAGATATTTGATGGAAAAGATGGAAAGCCAAAGTATCCAAGAAGATGGGTGATACTTCCTCCATTCCTTTAGAAGCCATTGTTGCTTATCAGTAAAAGCTCTTAATAAAGCTGAAAATGAGACTTTCTTTGGGTTCTCTGTATCGTTTCCTTTTTTGTTCGGTCTATGTATTGGTTATAACATGTTTATTCCTTTTGTTTCAATATGTTTTGATTTTTGAAGTTAGAGAGATTTAGAAATGTACTTGTGTAGTTGTTTCTCACGCAAACCAATTCCTCTTTATGTATCGCATACATGAGTCAATAATAAATATGATTACTAGTAACATAAATCAGTCTATGCGGCATTCTATAATGACAATTGCAATGAGTTTAGACGTCGATGAAACATACAAGTTGTATAAATTAAAAATAACATTCATAAGATACACATTTTTGTTTGTCCCATAAAAGAATATGTCAATAGATCAAATCAAACGATAAAATGTTATGCTAAACAAAATTACCAGAAGGAAAAAGAAGCAAATGAAGCTTTCATAGAAAGACCACAAGAACCGGGAGAGAGTAATCAAGCTGATGAATTTTTTCCACACAGTTGGTCAGAGAGTTCATCTCTCAAGACCGATGAAGCCTCATCGGCAAGCTTGCAGCTTCGTTGTCTGTAGTTCATGTCATGTTGCTGAGACAAAGGTTGGTCATCCAAAGTTTGATCCTCCATATCGATAATAATGTTGTGCAGCAAGCAACAGACAAAGATTATCCTTGGTAACCGGTTTCTATCAGGCATCCACATTACCCCGTTTATTATCCTCCACCTGTCTTTAAGCTTCGATAGTGCCATCTGCGCGGCTTTTGTTGCCTCGGAGTGTCTTTTGTTGAACTCGGTTTGAGGAAGCGACGTGGGTTTGCCTTGGTATGGAGTGAGAAGCCATGGAAGAAGAGGAAAACCTGAATCACCTACTATGTATTCTCTTAGCTCGGTTCTTTCTGAGAGCGGTAACTTTTCCCCGTTCAGTCTCTTCCCTTTCTCAACTAGTTTGTAGAATCCTGAGTTCTTGAGGACAACATCATCATTTAAACTCCCAGGCCAACCAGCTATTACATCGAGGAATCTCATGTCCGGGTCTACTACGGCCTGCAAAGTCATGCTGAAGTTCTTTTCTCCGTCCAACCAAACTTTGTTTGACGGTTCCACAGCAGGAAGGTTCATAACAATATGTGTAATGTCGATAGCGCCACAGCAGTTAGGAAGACCTGAGATTTTCTCAAACTTTGATTTTATTTCATCGAGTTTCGAAGGCCATGAGAGATGGTGTATTGCTCTCTCTTCCATTGATTCAACAAAGCGCCAAGTGATTTGGGAGACTGTTGACTGGTTCATCCCAAAGGTCTCTCCAATGACAGAGAGAGATTCACCAGAGCCAAGCCTCCTAAGCGCCACAGCTACACGGTCATTGAGAGATAAAGGGTTCCCATTTGAGTCGCTGAAATTTGCAGGCTTTGCTGTGAAATCGGCTTTCACAAGAGAGCAAATGTAGTCAAATGTCTTCCTTGATATTTTGAAAACTGACTCAAATGTCTTTGGATCCGTTGACCCTCCTGAAAAAGGAGATGAAAAGAAAAAACATGACATTCTCATAGTAACTACAAAATCAACAATGTATCCAAGATCAAGCTTACTGCTCTTTAGTACAAAGACACATTCATTGTAATGAAGTCAGTGTAAAAGAACCATGCAGATCCATAACTGTTTAAATCACATTATATATCAGCTCATACAACATTGGACTAGCTTAAATCCAACACTCGGAAAGCTAAAAGAAGAGTGCAAAAGCAGAAGAGCTAATGACCTATCAATTGATTATCATCGACCTACAAGCGCATTTACACAGGGAGAGACAACGGGAAGAGGGGCAAAAAATGTCTTATCATAATCAGAACATCACTGAAAGAGACATGGAAAACATCTGGCTGACTCTTCACAAAGAGAGTTAATAATGTCATCATCAGAAAGCAATGAGAACTTTTACAAAACAAAATTAACTTGCCAAATTGGAAAAAGAAACTAAGACTAGTCAAAGTCTGCTAATCCCAAATTGGTTCTAAAGAATCATATCATTTAAACCAAAATCGAAAACAGGAAAAAAAAAACATGCTCAAAGTTATCTAGATGAGTCTAAATGGCTCGAAACTGAGCCCCTAGAGCCTTAAGAACAACTTCATCTACACAAAAACCACTTCCATGGATCCATATAGCTCACTTAAGTTAGCCACGACACAACTAGAATCGAATAAGAACTCACAAACCCCCAAAACTACGAATCAATAGATCGAAACAATACTCCAATGTACAGAGTAAGATTAAAGGACATCTCTTGTCTACATTACTAAATTCAATCTGAAACTTTTTCACCTAGAAAACCCAAATAAAAATCAACATTCAGAATTGCAAGTTCCATGAAACAGAATCAACAATTAGATTCAAAAAACAAAAACTCTGCCAATGCAAAAATCACCACCAACAAGAAAGGTAGGAAAAAAAAAGAGATACCATAAATACGGCGAGAGAATCCATCCCACCAATCCAAAGACTGAGATGATGAGTCGTCGTCGTCGTCGTTGTTATTAAGAGCAGCGGCGGCGGATGCGGAAGTAGCAGCAGCAGTAGCAGCAAGCAATACGTTCCGATCAACCTTCTTCTCTGCTCTCTTCTTCTTCTTTATCGTTTTGATTGGTCCCATCTAAAACCAAAAACTGTCAAAGAGATTTTCCTGCGTTTTGGGTTTGGAGCTTAAAGCATGCAATAGAGAAGAGGATTAAAGTTCAAAGAAGAGAGATTTGGGGTAATGTGATTTGATTTCGACTTTCAAAAAAAAAAAAAACGTGGCCATTGCTTCTTTTTTTTTGCCACTTGTTTTGATGATTAATTGCAAAAGAAGGTTTTCGAAATTAAAGATCCTTTGGACCAACTTTAATTATCTAGGTTCGGATTGGTAACAGGCATAATTGGATTGCTTATCTTCTAATTGTTATAGTCCGCAATAGGCATATATTTGATCTACTCTTTAATCTATTGGATTCTCAGTCTTTTCTAATGTCAAGAATCTTCGTTTGTTACCTTTTATCACTCTGTTTGTGCCGACATTTTTAAGATCATGGTCGGAGAACAACATATGAAGAGAAGAGAGAATTGGAGCGTCAAGAAATAATAATCCAATATATTAAGATACTTTTGGTTTTTAGACTTTAGAGCATTCTATGAAAGATCATAAAACAATACAGAATAAAATTTATGGTTTTCTAAAAGAGGACCAAAACTCCACTCTTCTACCAAGTGGTCCACGTCCTTCCATATTCCTCCAATGATTCAAATGTAAAGTTTAAGAACAAAATGTATAAGCTGTCTTTGTAGAGCTTGTGGGATCATCAGCCTTGTTTTTGCAGCTTGTTAGGGCAAGCTGAAGAAAGATGACCTTTTTCTCCGCACTCGTAACAGTTTCTCTTTTTGATCTTACCAGTGCTAACCGCAGATGTTAAGCTTGCATCATTAGCTCCATTTGTCACATCAATGGATATCGGAACAGTAGCATAGCTCTCATCCATGAACGAACCACCATTGTTTTCAGTGTCTCTTGTTTTCTTTTGAAGACTATAGCTTGTTACCTGAGTCGGTCCTGCCTCAACAGTTTGGTGATCCAGCGTTGAGTTTGTGTGAGAAGTGTTTTGAAGCTTTATGGGACAGGCTGTAGAAAGATGACCCTTTTCTCCACACTCATAACAGTTCCTCCTTTTGACCTTACCAGTGCCAACAGCAGATGCTGAGTATCCTCCATTATAAGTTTCATTTGTAGAAGCGTATGTCTCATTCATGTAGTAAGAATCACCACTATTCTTTGGAAGACCATAGCTTTGCATAGCCGGTCTACCATCAACAGTCTCTTGACCCAGCTTTGAGTTTGCCTGATCATCAGCCTTTTGAAGCTTTATGGGACAGGCTGTAGAAAGATGACCCTTTTCTCCACACTCATAACAGACCCTCCTTTTGACCTTACTGCTGCTAACCGTAGTTGCAAAGTAGTTTCCGTCATCAACTTCGCTACGCCCAGCTAAAGCCGGTACTGGATCAGCAGCAGCATAAGTATCTTCCATGTTGTACGAACCAGCATTGTTCGTTTCACCAGGTGTATGATCAGTAGCTGGTCTGTCTTTAAGTGCACAACATATCTTGACAGGTCTTCCGCAAATAACCTGCTGATCCAGCTTCAGCGCAATCGCCACAGACACACTATCCTTGAAATCCACATGCGCATACCCTTTAAACTCTCCTGTTTCTTTGTTTTTACCCAACCGCACAGAGTTTATTACGCAGTCAGAGAAGAGCTTCCGTATGTCACGCTCTGTTGTGTCCCAGGCTAAATTCCCAATGTATACCCTGTTATAGCCATCCACCATTTCTGGAGCGAAACCAGAAGATGTTTTCCTTCTTGGAATGGAAGGGGTGGTGGTTTTCACGTATTGCTGGATTGTCAAATATCGATCACCCCTAGTAGTAAAGTAAAGAAAAATTACTCAACCAATATCAAATGTGACCAAGGAAAGTCTTAAAATATTTGAGTCACAGCTATAGATTACTTACATAGCAGCTCTATCAAAAGCCAAAGCACGTTTTGCGCCATCTTCAGTCTGTATAAATGAAACGAAAAAAAATATCAACACAGTGTATGACACAGTCCATTTAACCAGTCTCTAATCTCCAGCCACCAAGGCAAAAAACTAACTCTAAAGTCTAATCCCAAAACAACAACGATCTATGTTCTTACAAAAACAAAAGGCTGCATCATAACACAGCAACGTTACATGGAAAAACTTACGTCAAAAGTGATGAAGGCAATACCACTGAAAGCCCCATCTTCAGGACGCATCTTGCAATCAACTTTAATGATGACTCCACAGCTTCTAAAGTAGCTACGAATCTCATCTTCTGTACTCTGATAAGGAATACCCCCAACATATAACTTGTTAGGAACAACCCCATCTTCTTCTTTACTGGAAAACAAAACACCAAGTCGATTAATTTACATAAAATTGAAACTAACAGAGCTTTAAAATGAAGTCGGTTAAAACAAACTTACTTGTCTGTATTAACTTCAATCTCTTCTACCTTCACCTTCTCTTCTACATTGCCTTCCTCAGCCTTCTTTGGCGTTTTGTTTACCTTTCTCTTCTTCTTCTTCTTCTTATTTTTCTTCTTCTGGGGTTTTTGCTCTTCCTTAGTTCCTTCATCTCCTTCTAACTCGTCGACTTCCACAGCATCGTCTCTCTTTCTCTTCTTTTTAATCTTCGTATCAGTCTTCTCGCTTGACCCACCATTCCCAACTTCATTCTCTCTGATTTCGTCGTCTTCTCTAGCGAAAGTTTCGCAATTTCTTCGTTTCTCTCTCTTCGACAATCTGGGTTTGTGGCTAGATGAATCAAGGAGCAATTTCAGAGACTGAGATTGTGGATTTGTTTCGGATACAGAGACAGATAGTGATTCAGCCAAATCTTGTCGAATCCTCTGCTTCAGCTTCTTGTTCGACAGCACCATCTTCTTCACTGAGACCGCCAAAAACAAAAAACATAAAACCCTAATTGGATGATTTTGATACCACCTACATATGGGCCGGGCTTCAGATTTATTATGGGCTTTTCATAAAACGTCTACTACTGTAACAAAGAGCCCCAAAATGTTTAACTGTTCATCCTAATTTGTATATTTATGTAAAACACCCATTGAAACTGTGCGTTTTGGTTACATTTTTGTTATCTTGCAAAGATTTATTATTTTGAAGGGCCATTTTTGCAAATTAGTGTTTTTTTTGTCTCTCTGACATTTTTAAAAGGTCAGGAAGTTTCAAAAGTGGATAAACTGAGAAAGAAGTGAATCCATAAGAGAAGACAACAAAAGATCTATCTCTATACCACATATTACACTTTTTCTCCAATGGCTTCTCTGAAGCTTTCACCTTCTTCTCCAATCTCCATTTCTAAGGTTGGTGTGATTCCTTCCTCTAAGAAAGGACTTTCATTTCTTGTAAAAGCAGAGCACCATTCCTCGTCTTCTTCTTCTCATCTTCAAGGTTTGTCTTTTCTTACGTGTTTCCGATTCAAATTACTCTCTATATTCTGCTTCTCTGAGGAAAAAACGAATCTTTCTTCAAACCCTTTTATAAAGTTTGTGTTTTTATTTCGTTTTTTTCAGATAAATGTCAGAGACGTCTGATTGTAACATTTGGTGTTGTTGCTCCTTGGATCTCATTGCTTAGTAGAGCTCCATTATCATGTAAGTACCCTTTTTGTTTGTCACTAATTTTGCAATTTTTGTGTGTAATTTTGAAATGTTTGATATGGCTCAGTTGCTGCAGAAAGCAAAAAAGGATTCCTTGCTGTCTCTGACAATAAAGATGCTTATGCGTTTCTCTATCCATTTGGTTGGCAGGTATCAATTTTGTGATCTTCTTTGCCCACTTTTTAACAATTACAATGTCTTGTCTCATTGTTTTGAATGTGTGTTTAGGAAGTTGTGATTGAAGGTCAAGATAAGGTATACAAAGATGTGATTGAGCCTTTAGAAAGTGTTAGTGTGAATTTGGTCCCAACTAGCAAACAGACTATTAAAGAATTTGGCCCTCCCAAGCAGGTAATGTTCTTCTCTTTTGTTTGGTTGTTGTTTTTCACTCTCTTTAATGATTGAACTTGGTTTGGTTACAGATAGCTGAAACACTGATAAAGAAAGTTTTGGCACCTCCAAATCAGAAAACAACCCTTATTGATGCATCAGAGGTTTGCTCCTTTTGATAGCTTTTTTCGACTAATTGAGTGGAGGCTCTTGAATGTAATAATAAGAGAGAGAGAGAGGGTGGTTTTGATTGTTTGGTTTTTGTTTCGAGTGCTGCAGCATGATGTCGATGGGAAGACTTATTATCAGTTTGAGTTCACTGTTCAAGCTAGAAACTACACTCGCCATGCTCTGGGTACCATCACGGTTTTCAACGGTATATACATCCCCATGAATTCTCACATTCATATCTAATACACACTGACTGCAGTATCCAATGCTCATCGAGA
This sequence comes from Arabidopsis thaliana, assembly GCF_000001735.4. Taxonomy (NCBI): domain Eukaryota; kingdom Viridiplantae; phylum Streptophyta; class Magnoliopsida; order Brassicales; family Brassicaceae; genus Arabidopsis; species Arabidopsis thaliana. The sequence continues at coordinate 20,514,151 of NC_003074.8, read as the reverse complement.
AATGGCGTTTTGCTGTGCAGGAAACTTCTACACACTGACGACGGGAGCGAATGAAAGGAGGTGGGAGAAGATGAAAGATAGGCTTCACACTGTGGTAGATTCCTTCAAGATCACTGTTTGAAAATACTGTAATCAAGTTTGCTTTGGTTGTCTCTTGTTTTGCCCATTTCTTGTATTTTTGTCCATTCTTCTTCTCTCTTTCCCTTAACAATATTCTTTTCCTGTAAGAGAGATTCAATAACTCTTGACTTGCCTCCTTACCTCTCTCTCTGCTTTTAACCTAACTTCATCTTGTTTGGTCAATTTGATCTCTAGTCATAGTTTTGTAGCTTCAGCTACTAACCAGAAAGGGCTTATAAAGTGTCATGTTACAGCTACGAGAAAGTCAGTAATCGAAATGCTCTGTCAAGAATTAGCTCACCAGTAATATATAAAAAATATGCAAACTCGAAGTCGCTGTGTCCGTTAGCAGAACCAGCTCTTGTGTTACGGTAGGTGACGGCACAGTACACTGCAACGGCAACACAAATTATTATAAAAAATCTCACCAAAATTATTGGAAAATAATTAAAAGAAAAAAAAGGCGGAAGAAAATTATTTCTTCTTCTACGATTCTTCTTCTTCTTCTTCCTCTCTACAAACTTAGCAACAGATCCAGCTAATTTTAGAAGAAGAAAAAAACAAAATCAAAATCCCTAAAAATCTGAAAATCTAGGGTTTTCAACACAGAAGGTGTTTTGTGTGGTGCTCCTCCGAAGATGATGATCTCTAGAGGTTTATTCGGATGGTCTCCGCCTCATATGCAACCATTAACTCCAGTCTCTGAAGTCTCCGAGCCACCTGAGTCTCCTTCTCCTTATCTCGACCCTGGTGCTGAGTCTGGTGGTGGCACGGGCACGGCGGCGGCGCTAGCGGAGGCTGATGAAGAGATGGATGATCAAGATGAGCTTGAACCACCTCCTGCTGCTGTTCCTTTCTCTCAGCTCTTCGCTTGCGCTGACCGCTTTGATTGGGTGCTTATGATTGTTGGCTCTGTTGCTGCTGCTGCTCATGGTACTGCGCTTATTGTCTACTTGCATTACTTCGCCAAGATTGTTGATGTTCTTGCTTTCTCTAATGATTCTAGTCAGCAGAGATCTGAACACCAGTTTGACCGACTCGTCCAGGTTAGTGAAACTTCTGACAACTCATGATTTTGCTCGGAATTGGCATTTCTGGTTTTGTACTCCAATCATGTGTTCCTCTTTTAAGTTACTTATGCTCTCATTTTTGTGCAGCTTTCGTTGACGATCGTGTACATTGCTGGAGGTGTTTTCATTTCTGGTTGGATTGGTAAGTTTGTTTTTCGCTTATTGTATGCATCTTTTTTCCACAACTGAAATGATGATGCTTAACAGTTACTAAATGTTTCTGATAATAGAGGTGTCTTGCTGGATACTGACTGGAGAAAGGCAGACTGCTGTGATCAGGTCCAAGTATGTCCAAGTATTATTGAATCAAGATATGAGTTTCTTTGATACATATGGTAATAATGGAGATATTGTGAGCCAAGTGCTGAGCGATGTCTTACTCATTCAGTCAGCTTTAAGCGAGAAAGTATGTTCGTCCAACTCCATTTCTAGTTTTATCATTCATATCTTTCTTTGTAACTGTGAGTATTACTTTGTTGCTATTTCTCTAATCTTCTTCCTGATCCTGGACTTTGCAGGTTGGAAATTATATTCATAACATGGCTACGTTTATCAGTGGACTTGTTATTGGATTTGTCAACTGCTGGGAAATTGCATTGATTACACTAGCCACTGGTCCTTTCATCGTTGCTGCTGGAGGCATATCAAATATTTTTCTACACAGACTTGCTGAGAACATACAGGATGCATATGCTGAAGCAGCCGGCATTGCTGAACAGGTATTACAATTGATAGGTTTATTGGGAGATTATGGAATTAGCATCAAGATTTTCTCTTGGCCACTATTCAAAACTTGGAAGTTTGTTGGTGCCAATTGTGATCGCTGACCACTTGAACTATGAAATCTGGAAGCTAAAAACTAAACTCTTTAAGCATTTGAAATTAATCAATTTTCTTATAGTCATATGTGCCTTGTTGGCATGGAACTTCTTTTTCTGCATATATAACGTAGAATTATGCCTTACAAAGTTCAATATCTTTTCTTGTTTTTTGCTCTTATTAATCACTCTTCTCTTGTTAAGTTCAGAAAATGGTAGGTAGAATTGAAGAGGGTTAAGATTGTACTTAGGCTCTAGGTTACTTCACTAGATACAATGAGGTTTTATTGTGATCAAGAATCAGTTAAACTTCTGCCAGTTTCATCTCAAAATGTAGACCAAGGGATAGCCTTGTTTTTGTTTTGCTAGGATGTACATCACTGGGAATGCCTAGTAACCACACTCGATAGTCTATGCATGATTACAAGTGGTTTTGTAATGTGTACCCTATAGATCCCATTTTCTAGTGCTCCCTTCCGACACTAGTTTATTGCCTCAGTTAGAGTCTGGTGTCAATATTCTAATTCTTAGAAAGATTTATCTTAAATGTGCAGGCGATCTCTTACATTAGGACTTTATATGCCTTTACAAATGAAACTCTAGCAAAATATTCATATGCAACCTCCCTTCAAGCAACCCTGAGATACGGCATATTAATTAGTCTTGTGCAAGGCCTTGGACTTGGATTTACTTATGGGCTTGCTATATGCTCGTGTGCGCTGCAACTTTGGATTGGACGATTCTTTGTTCACAATGGAAGGGCAAATGGTGGAGAAATCATAGCAGCTCTTTTTGCTGTTATTTTAAGTGGCCTGTAAGCTTTTCTATTGAAACTGATGTTTCTATATCTATTTTCTCAGTCTCTGTTACATAATTATGCACATATTTTTTTGATGTTATCATTACATATACAGGCAGATATATACATATTTTACATAGAAATAATGTCTTGATTATGCATAAATTGTTTGGCAGGGGGTTAAATCAAGCTGCTACGAACTTCTACTCTTTTGATCAAGGAAGGATTGCTGCGTATAGACTTTTTGAGATGATAACTCGTTCATCTTCTGTGGCTAACCAAGAAGGAGCTGTGCTGGCTTCTGTTCAAGGAAATATTGAGTTCCGGAATGTATATTTCAGTTATTTGTCACGACCTGAAATTCCAATCTTGAGCGGATTTTACCTCACGGTTCCTGCTAAAAAAGCAGTTGCACTTGTTGGTAGAAATGGTTCTGGAAAAAGCAGCATCATTCCTTTAATGGAACGGTTTTATGATCCGACATTAGGTACTTTGACTTGTGATTTAAGATGCACCACTCACCTGTCAATGGTGACAAATATGAGCTGACTACATCTGTGGTTTTCTCTTATGCAGGAGAAGTTCTTCTTGATGGAGAAAATATTAAAAATCTAAAACTGGAGTGGCTGAGAAGCCAAATAGGGTTGGTTACCCAGGAGCCTGCTCTGCTTAGCTTGAGCATAAGAGAGAATATTGCATATGGTCGTGATGCTACTCTTGATCAGATAGAGGAGGCAGCTAAAAATGCGCATGCGCACACATTTATCAGCTCACTTGAAAAAGGATATGAAACACAGGTAGACATCATTTGAAAAGACTTCTGAAATCCTGTTTTGTCAGTTGATTATTCAACATTGAAGTGGGAAATGCCTTGTTTTTCTTCTAGGTCGGGAGAGCCGGTTTAGCAATGACAGAGGAGCAGAAAATTAAACTTTCGATTGCTAGAGCTGTGCTTTTGAATCCAACAATTCTTCTGCTTGATGAAGTAACTGGAGGACTAGACTTCGAAGCTGAAAGAATTGTGCAGGAAGCTCTTGATCTTCTGATGTTGGGACGGTCAACCATAATAATAGCCCGACGATTAAGTTTGATAAAAAATGCTGACTATATTGCTGTGATGGAGGAGGGTCAGCTCGTTGAAATGGGTACACACGATGAATTGATAAATCTTGGTGGGCTGTATGCTGAGCTTCTGAAGTGTGAAGAAGCAACAAAGCTTCCAAGAAGGTATGATAGCTTAGAACTTAACAATTAAGTCGTGTAGTAGTCATGTGGCAAATTATATGTTTTGGGTATTTATTTTCTGGTGTTATGATCTCCCGTAATGTGGTTTTTTGGTAATTACTTGTTTAAAAACTCTTATGTTGGTCCAGGATGCCAGTTAGGAACTACAAGGAGTCTGCGGTGTTTGAGGTCGAGAGAGACTCTTCAGCTGGCTGTGGCGTCCAAGAACCATCATCACCCAAAATGATTAAGTCTCCATCTCTTCAAAGAGGTAGTGGTGTGTTCCGTCCCCAGGAACTGTGTTTTGATACTGAAGAATCACCTAAAGCTCATAGCCCTGCATCTGAGAAAACAGGGGAAGATGGCATGTCTCTGGATTGTGCTGATAAAGAGCCAACTATCAAAAGGCAAGATAGTTTCGAGATGAGGTTGCCACACCTTCCTAAAGTTGACGTTCAGTGTCCCCAACAAAAATCAAACGGCTCAGAGCCAGAGTCCCCTGTTTCACCCCTTTTGACATCAGATCCTAAAAACGAGCGTTCCCATTCGCAGACGTTTAGTCGTCCTCTTAGTTCTCCTGATGACACTAAAGCAAATGGTAAGGCGTCTAAGGATGCTCAACACAAGGAGTCACCTTCGTTTTGGAGGTTGGCACAGCTTAGTTTCCCAGAGTGGCTTTATGCTGTATTAGGGAGTCTTGGTGCTGCCATCTTTGGTTCTTTCAATCCTCTTCTGGCTTATGTCATTGCGTTGGTAGTTACGGAATATTATAAAAGCAAAGGAGGCCACCTGCGCGAGGAGGTTGACAAATGGTGTTTGATCATTGCCTGCATGGGGATTGTGACAGTTGTTGCCAATTTCTTGCAGCATTTCTATTTTGGCATAATGGGAGAGAAAATGACGGAGAGAGTTAGGAGGATGATGTTCTCAGGTATTGGAAATTTTTTAAATTCATTATAATTTACTTTATCCCATTTTAACTACTTTTACTTGCCTGAGTTCATTAATTTCTCTGATGTTTCAGCAATGCTGCGTAACGAAGTTGGATGGTTCGATGATGAAGAGAACAGTCCAGATACATTATCCATGCGTTTAGCAAATGATGCTACTTTTGTCCGAGCTGCCTTCAGCAACAGGCTTTCAATATTTATTCAAGATAGTTTTGCTGTTATTGTTGCTCTTCTGATTGGGTTGCTGCTTGGTTGGCGTTTGGCCCTTGTTGCATTGGCAACTCTGCCAATTCTCACTCTTTCTGCCATTGCTCAGGTTTGCATCGCTTCTTCTATAAAATTGTTTGAAATTATTTATATTTTAGTCAATTTGTTTTCATTTTCCCCTGTCACATGTGTTTCTGACTTTGCAATACCTTTCCAGTTCAAGTAGCGATTTTAGCTTATGCTTCTTTGTTTTCTGCCATCTCATTCTCAATTCATGTAGCTCAAAAATGTTTGTTTATTCAGCTGACACGACATTCTAATCATTCTCAAAACGAATTTGCAGAAACTGTGGCTTGCCGGATTCTCAAAAGGCATACAGGAGATGCACAGAAAAGCATCTTTAGTTCTCGAGGATGCTGTTAGAAACATCTACACTGTTGTTGCTTTCTGTGCTGGTAACAAAGTGATGGAACTGTACAGGATGCAACTCCAGCGGATACTCAGACAGAGCTATCTCCATGGGATGGCTATTGGTTTTGCGTTTGGTTTTTCACAGTTTCTTCTTTTCGCCTGCAACGCGCTCCTCCTATGGTGCACTGCGTTATCTGTTAACCGTGGATATATGAAATTATCGACAGCTATAACGGAGTACATGGTTTTCTCATTTGCTACATTCGCCCTTGTGGAGCCATTTGGATTAGCACCGTATATCCTCAAGCGACGTAAGTCTCTGATATCAGTGTTTGAAATAGTCGATCGAGTCCCTACGATTGAACCAGATGATAACTCTGCTCTCAAACCTCCTAATGTCTACGGAAGTATTGAATTGAAAAACGTAGACTTCTGCTACCCAACTCGACCCGAGATACTAGTGCTGAGCAACTTTAGTCTCAAAATCAGTGGCGGACAGACTGTAGCTGTTGTTGGCGTTTCAGGTTCTGGAAAGAGCACGATAATCTCACTAGTAGAGAGATACTACGACCCAGTTGCTGGCCAAGTCCTACTAGATGGGAGAGACTTAAAGTTATATAACTTGAGATGGTTGAGAAGCCACATGGGTTTGGTTCAGCAAGAACCCATAATCTTTTCCACAACAATCAGAGAGAATATCATATATGCAAGGCATAATGCAAGTGAAGCTGAGATGAAGGAAGCAGCAAGAATTGCAAATGCTCACCATTTCATCAGCAGCTTACCTCACGGTTACGACACACATATTGGGATGAGAGGCGTAGAACTTACCCCTGGACAGAAACAGAGAATAGCAATAGCACGCGTAGTACTGAAGAATGCTCCCATCATCTTAATAGATGAAGCCAGCTCGTCTATCGAATCTGAATCGAGTCGGGTTGTGCAGGAGGCTCTTGATACATTGATAATGGGGAACAAAACAACAATTCTGATAGCACATAGAGCGGCTATGATGAGACATGTGGATAACATTGTGGTACTTAATGGAGGGAGGATAGTAGAGGAAGGTACACATGATTCTTTAGCAGCAAAAAATGGGTTGTATGTACGTTTGATGCAACCACACTTTGGTAAAGGTCTACGCCAACATCGACTGATATAGAGTTTTGAGGCTCCATCAATGATAATGATTTTGGCATCTCTGATCAATGATTCTCCGGAGGATTACAAGATGTTCAAAAAAAACCCTATACAACCACGGGTAGTTCTCTAGCAGATAGGGCCTGTAGATGTAGATTTCCATAGTCTTCGAGCTGCTTATTCTTTTTTTGGAGACGAAGCATCAGAAGTAGGTCATGGTCATTGCTTCGTTCTCCAAAGTATATCGATTTTGTCTATTGAATCTGAATATTTTAGGAGGTTGGTAAATCATTTTGGAGGCTGTTTATTTGCCTTTCCTTTATATGTGTCTGTGCTGGTTTGTTCTTGCAAAAACATGGATGATGTATGTAAAGCTTAAGAAAATAGTTGAGAATGTGTAAATGTATTCATTTATCATTGCACAAGCACAAGCACAAGATACAGGGTTCAACTTTCAGAGAGATGAAAAGATAGGCACACCGGGCAATGTAGCACCGGAATCAACAATGTATGTATTCCCGGATATATATTGAGAAGAGTCATGAATGAGATAGCGAACCAGAGAAGTAAGCCCTGGATCAATGGTCTGTTGCACCTTTAACGGCACAGTCCTCTCGGTCACATTCTTGAGCCACTCCTTTTGCATAAGAGCTTGTGTGATCTCTGACTTGAAAAGCCCCGGTGCGATCGAGTTCACTCTGATCTTGTGAACACCTAACTCAATTGCCATCATCCTTGACATGGTGTCAACACCGCCTTTGGAACAAGAATATGCAAGTCCACCGGGCACGATACTGCGGACCCCAGCAACCGATGAGATGTTTATCACCGAGCCACCACGTTTAGCGTCACGCATTAAAACACAAACATATTTGGCTACTAACCAAGGTCCCTTTAAGTTGGTATTGAAGACGTTGTCCCATTCGTCCTCGGACAAATCCAAACTCAACTTGACATTGCCTCTGATTCCAGCATTGTTGATCAATGCATCGATCTTTCCAAAGATGTCCCAAGCTTCCCTGACCGCTTTTTGAATGGTGGCTGCGTCTGATGAAACGTCTAACTCAAGAGCTGCGGCTTGGATTCCAGTTGAACTGAAGCTGTTGATTTCAGAGCAGAGAGAGTTGAGTCGATCAACACGACGAGCTGCTGCAATAACCTGGCAACCAGCTTTGGCAAGATCAAGACAGATCTCTCTTCCAATACCAGAGGAAGCTCCTGTCACAAGAACCACTTTGTCTTTAAGTTCACACCATGGCTCCAACTGCTTCAACACCTGCTTAAAAATCCAAAAATCAAGTAATTGCAGATTAAAATGACATAAGAAGCTACTTAACATTGATACCAAGAAAAGACAGACAGACGAAACACATGATTGACATGTAACAATCAGATTTTACGATTAAAATCACGGTAATATGGAGAGTGATCATATCCATCGCAAGGGGTTTCAAATGGTCATCGTCTGATAGTTTTGAAGATAAAAAATAAAGATGGGAAATGTGAGCAAAAGGAATCTCACCGTTTGATGATTGCTCATATTGTTTGTTTTCTATGTGTGTGCTCGATGGAGGAGAAGAAGAAGCCCATAAAATAACTAAGATGTACAAATAGAACTTAGATATATAATACATAACAAAGGGCGGGTTTATGCCCAACCCGTAGGTTCTTCTATCCTAGTCAACACTCTTCTTCATCACCAAATAGACAATTTAACGTGCCAATGTCTCCGCTGATTCTTTAGGTTTGATAATTTTTATTTATTGTTATCCTTAGTATTATTTATTTACTTTTATTCTTTTGACAACTATGAATACTTCAAGCAAAAATATTATATAACCATGAGTTTCTCGCGGATTGATTGGTTTATTGATTCTTTACTTTAGTACTTGTGAAGAATCTAAACAAATACTGTATATAATTATTTTTTCTTTTGTTTGGGGACCAAGTTTGTTATTTGGGTTTGACTAAACACATCCTTTGGGCCTTAGTGGGCCTGACGAAAATGGCATGAAGAGAGAATAACAAAAGTGGTCCATCACATATCACCTATATAACATTTCTATTACAACGTACAAAGAGAGGTGGTGGTAGTTGTGTGACAAGACAAGCTAAAGAGAGTTCAAGAGAAGATAGATAAAGAGCTTCCGAAGCAAGCTTTCTTCTTCCTCTTTGTTGTTCTTGAATCTTGTTCTTCTTGTGTGTAAAATCTGAAAAAGAACCAAGGACATCACAAGTTAGTGGTGTGTGTAACCTCTATGATCATATAGTGAAGCTTGGAAATAAGAGTCCTTCCCCGAGACGTAGCGGTTAGCCGTGAACTCGGTTATCAAATTCTTGTGTTTGTTTCTTTTACAAGCTATTATTATTCTCAGTTTTCTCTACAAGTGGTATCAGAGCAATCCAGGTTTGATTGTAAGGAAGACATCTAGCTATGGAACCAACAAATGCAAGATTTGAGATATTGAGAAGTTTGATGGCAAAGGAGACTTTGGGTTGTGGAAGCATAAGATGCTATGTCAGTTGGAGATTCTAGGCTTAGAATCTGTCTTGGTTGAAGATGCTACACCATCAGACCCGGGAAGTCAAGAGGAAGGATGCGAACCTAGGGTAGATCCAAAGAAAGCAGAGAAAGATAAAATAGCTAAGAGTCTGATAAGCATGAGTCTAAGCGATCTGATTCTAAGGAAGGTTATGAAGGAAACTACCAGACAAAGACCTTAGCCAACATGATCTATTTGAAGCACAAGTTCACAAGCTTCAAGATGGTGGAGAACAAAAGCATTGAAGAAAATCTGGATACTTCTCTCAAGCTAGTTGCAGATCTAGCAAGTTTAGACATCAACACTAGTGATGAAGACCAGGCTCTACAATTCATGGCTGGCTTACCACCACAATATGATTCACTAGTTGATACACTCAAGTATGGGAGTGGGAAGGATACCCTGACACTAAATGCAGTCATAAGTTCAGCATACTCTAAAGAAATTGAGTTGAAAGAAAAGGGATTGCTGAACGTGTCAAAACCAGATTCAGAAGCATTATTGGGTGATTTTAAGGGCAGATCAAACAATAAGGGAAATAAAAGGCCATGTACAGGAAGTTCAAGTGGAAATGGGAAATTCCAGTCAAGGCCAAGTAACAACACAAGTTGTTTTATCTGTGGAAAGGAAGATCACTGGAAAAGGGAATGCCCTCAAAGAAAGAAACATGCAGAATTGGCTAATATTGCAACTGAGCCTCCGCAACCTTTGGTGTTAACTGTGAGCACTCAAAGCACATGCAAAGAATGGGTTATGGACTCTGGTCGTACATTCCATAGTACATCCGATAGAGCTGTCTTGTTTGACTTCAAGAAATTCAAAGATAGAGCATAACAAAGAGATGATAGTCTCTAGCAAAACTGAAGACTATGGAAGGAGAAAAACCAGAAGTCTGTTTCAATCCCAAAAGTGAAATCACCGAGTGACGCATGATCAAATTAGATGATCCCGATTTTGTTAGCCACAACCAAAGCATCACAATCAGGAGGCTGTTTATTTTTCTGTCCTTTCTTTTTGTGTCTCTGCTGGTTTGTTATTGCAAATTTTTGACGATGTATGTAAATCTTAAAAAGTAGTAGAGAATGAGTAAATGTATTCACTTATTATTGCACAAGATAAGATATTATAAGGTTCGATTTTCAGAGAGATGAAAAGATAGGCACACCGGGCAATGTAGCACCGGAATCAACAATGTATGTATTCCCGGATATATATTGAGAAGAGTCATGAATGAGATAGCGAACCAGAGAAGTAAGCCCTGGATCAACGGTCTGTTGCACCTTTAACGGCACAGTCCTCTCGGTAACATTCTTGAGCCACTCCTTTTGCATAAGACCTTGTGTGATCTCTGACTTGAAAAGCCCCGGTGCGATCGAGTTCACTCTGATCTTATGAACACCTAACTCAAGTGCCATCATCCTTGACATGGTGTCAACACCGCCTTTGGAACAAGCATAAGCAAGTCCACCGGGCAACATACCCCGGATCCCGGCGATCGATGAGATGTTTATCACCGAGCCACCTCGTTTAGCGTCACGCATTAACATACAAACATGTTTGGATACTAACCAAGGACCCTTTAAGTTGGTCTTGAAGACGTTGTCCCATTCGTCCTCTGACAAATCCAAACTCGACTTGACATTGCCTCTGATTCCAGCATTGTTGATCAATGCATCGATCTTTCCAAAGATGTCCCAAGCTTCCCTGACCGCTTTTTGAATGGTGGCTGCGTCTGATGAAACGTCTAACTCAAGAGCTGCGGCTTGGATTCCAGTTGAACTGAAGCTGTTGATTTCAGAGCAGAGAGAGTTGAGTCGATCAACACGACGAGCTGCTGCAATAACCTGGCAACCAGCTTTGGCAAGATCAAGACAGATCTCTCTTCCAATACCAGAGGAAGCTCCTGTCACAAGAACCACTTTGTCTTTAAGTTCACACCATGGCTCCAATAGCTTCAACACCTGCTTTTCTCCCCCAAAAAAAAAACAAAATACAAAAATCAAGTAATTTCAGATTACAAAGACAAAAACACATGATTGACAATTTTTCCATATGGAATCATATGGTAAAGAAGATAACAGAAATCATATTTAAAGGTTAAAAGCATGGTAATTTGGAGAGTGGTCTTATATAAATGGTTATATGAATAGTTTTGAAGATAAAAAGAAAGATGGGAAATGAGAGAAAATGTTATCTCACAGTTTGATGATTGCTCATATTGTTTTCTCTGTGTGGTGTGTTCGATGGCCAATGGGGAAGGAGAAGCCAATAACATATAACATATATAAATACAAGTGTCAAAAAGATATAATCTGATCCATCTGCCAAAGACCGCGGTTCTAGAGATACCAAGTAGAACACGTCCCATAACAAAGGACGGTTTATGCCCAAATCTGTAGGGTCTAGGTCCTAATTAACACTTTAGTCTACTACATGTAAAGCCTACTTCATTACCAGATCGACAATTTAACGTGCCAATGTCTCGAAACTGATTCGTGGGAAACAATTTAGGTTTGATGATTTTATTTATTGTTATCTTTATTAATATATAGATACTCCATCTGTTCTTTTTTATTTGATTTTCTAAGAAAAATATTTGTTTCAAGAAGATTGATTTTTTAGATTTTTTTATACAATATTTATTAGTTATTACTGATAAATTATAAACTTTAATAAAAATAATTGAATATTATTGGTTTAAAATTATAGAAAATTGTAAAACACAAAAAAAATAATACATTTAAAATCAACTTTAATATATTTTTTTAATATATATATCTTTTTTTAGAAAATCAAACAAAAAGGAACAAAAGGAATATATGATTTCTTTTTTTTTTCTTTTTTTTCCAACTATCAATCAATGGTTCAATAATACCGACGTTAGTTCAATGATACCGACGTTTTCTGTCGTTTTCCGGCAACAAGCAACAATAATTCATTTAGTAAAAGTTTTTTACAACCACGAGTTTCTCGCGGATCGATTGTTTTGTTGATTAGATTGGGCTCCACAGACCACAGTGAACTTGTTCTGTACTTTGAAAGCATCTAAACAAAGAGATGGGTCCAATGGACCACTTGAATTTTGGGTTGGGTATTACTTATTAGTTATTTACGAAGGTACGATATAACCAGGTTAAACCGGGATTAGAGAGGTAGCATTAAGAATTGGAACACGATCTGAATAGAAACTATGACGCATCAACAAATACCAAACATATAATCTTTTTGAATCCAAAGATAAAAGCATAACAAAGAGATGGTGATAGTAATATCTTAACTTCTCTAGCAAAACTGAGACTATGGAAGAGAAAAACCAGAAAAAGTAAAATCACAGAGCGACAATGATCAGATTAGATGATCCCGATTTTGTTAGCCACATCCAAAGCATCATAATCAGGAGTCAACCTCACATACGCCTTCTTTGTTCCATCGGGCCTGCATACAAACATACACTCATCACTCCATGTTTACATAAACCCATATCTCAGTGAAGTTTTAGTGTTTACCTAATGAGGGTGTTGACTTTCTTGGTCTGAATGTCATACATCTTCTTGACAGCATCTTTGATCTTTTTCTTGTCAGCACGGATGTCAACAATGAAGACTAAGGTGTTGTTGTCTTCAATCTTTTTCATGGCAGATTCAGTAGTGAGAGGGTACTTGAGGATCTGGTAATGATCCAATTTGTTCCTTGGAGTAGCACTGATCTTTGGGTACTTAGGCTTTCTAGGAACGGTCAATGTCTTTGGCCTGTGGAAAGTAACCTTTGTCCTGATCTTCTTCGCAGGCTTTTTAACGATTTGGCCAGATTTCACTGCTTTCGCAGCTTTCAAAGCCTTAGCCTTAGGGTCGGCTTTCTTGGTGACATCAACTGCAAAAATAATGGAACATTAAACCATTTACACTACTGGTAACAAATCTCATTCAAGGAAAGTTTGATCATTGGCAAATAACAGACAAACAAGCACATAATCAGATGAATCCATAACAGAGTAGGTACGAGCAAGAGAATATAAAAAATACGAACTTTACAGAGCCAGATAAGAATCATACATTTCAGAAAGCTGTATACAGTAGTAAGTTCAGTCACAGTATTGAATAATGATAAACAAAGTAATTACACGCAAAAGAGAAATAGAAGACGATGTAGAATCAAATCAGATAACAATGAAAGAAAAAAAGGCGTACCTTTAGCTGGAGACATTGCTCAAGATAGATTCTTTTCACGAAACCTGATAACCCCAGAAAAGAAAATCAGTAAACAGAGCAATAGCAATTAGCAATACAAAGATTTCAAATCATGACATGTAAATCAATCAATCAACAAATACGAAGCACGAGAAAAATGACACAAAATCAATCGTATTCAGAGACAGTTAACAACAACATTCAATACTCAGAAAGCTGAGGAGAAGGTAGAGAAAGGATATCGAGAGATTGACGAACCTGAGCGGCGAAACAGAAACCCTAGAGTAGATCCAAGTTGCTTGGTGGTTTTTATTTATTCTAAGGGAAGTGAAAATGAAACAAAACCGTAAACCCTAGATCGATTTATTTTGGGCCTTAAATAATATATAATTGGGCTTTCTCTACCAACTGATTACAAGCCCAGTTGGTGTAGAAAGAAGGTCCCAAACCAAAGTCCAAATCGTGATTCTGATTAGAATGTTGGTTTATGAGTTTGAGTAAAAACGTCACTAGACATTGCTCAATTTTGTACCCAAAAAATCACTAAAATGAATGAAACCTTAAGGATTGGAAAATGACATTTTGTTTGGTTTTGGTGTTTTAGAGAGGAAATAAAAGAAGAGAAACTATGCGCAAAACCAAAATTGGATGACAAGTGAATCAAGTGTTTAAGACTATCATTAACTAATTCTTCAATTAGACTTCAACATCTACATAGTACTTTTACTTGAATAACATGTAAGTTTAACAAAAATCTATTGTGCTGCTGAGTGTATATGTAAACATTGTAACAAGTCCATCAAAATCCTCATAAAGCCCCTAACCTTACAATTTTATAATCTGATCATACTAATAATGGCCCTTGAGGATTTTCATGTGATAGAAAGAAGAAGAAGAAGTTTTTTCCCCACTGTACAAGAGAGTTGTTTCCCCCAACATCAACTTCCATAAGCACAGAGAGTCCTGCACCAGAAGTAAATCAAAAGAATCAAATATGGTCTATGAGAATTTGGTAAAAACCGGTCATTCGAGCTTCTAAGTTTTTTTGTTCCAACCATCCTCTAACTCAAATTCATGATCAGATAGCAATTAAACATAATCCAGAACTAACGATTGTATTCGGATGCAACTGTGAAGATGAAGTGTTACAGACTGCTTTCAGAGAATTCTCACCTGAGCTGAATGAATACTCTGTCTGAAAATGGAAAAGTGTTGCGGTTGAAGGAATCTGTGAAAAAAAAACAGAGTAAATGTGTAGAGCTTGCGGGTGGGTGTTATAGCGCGCTCAGCAGTGCTAGCAACTCTGTCTGATCCTCAGATTCCCTAACTATCTGTTAACAAGAAAGAAAAGCAACTTATCAGTTACAAACAACAAAAGGATCATAACAAGTTGGAACCATGCAAACCACTAGAGAATAAACCAATACATACAACTGCTGAAATCATAAGGATTCTACCTAACCGTCCTCAGTAGTCAGTAATGAAAGTGCTGAGATTGTAATTTTCATCTTCGAAATATAGTTTGGTTGGATAAGACATGACAAAGATGAGCACGCAGACTTTACAATTAGTAAAAAGTATCAGAGCCTCCAAAGTTTAGGCTATTATTACCTTTATAGGGGTATCTTTTGGCAAGTCCATCTGACACAAAATGGATTCACCAATTTGTACCCAATCAACATTCTCCACAGTGTCTGCCGCTTTGTTGCTATCTACTAGAGAACAGTTGTTATCCAAAGAGAATGACTTTCCGATCCAAATGTACAAATTCCTACTACCCGTTTCTCCTACAGCATCACTTGGCAACGGGATTGCTATAACAGATTCTGAATCTAAGTAAGCTCTGCTCAGTTTTGTAATCATCTCCATACTTGGCCAACGACATGCTAAAGGCTGGCCAGAGCTATCAGTATCACCTCCCGATTTGTGTCTGTCAGATTTACTGCAACTGATTAAGGATATAATTTCCTTCTCTGGCAAATCTGAATCTACACTTGTCCCTTTGCAATCACTTGGTGGATATAGATCGCCGTTTCTAATACCCTCCAGATTGAAGACTATGTCATTACTATCATCCGGATGTAAAGTAAAAGCAGGTGTGCCTCTGTTGGAATCAGCCAAACCTGGCAACTTCAGAGATCCTTTCAGGCTGCCTCTACGCTCAGCAAGAGAAGGTGAAGCCTTTCTATTTGGTGACGGTTGAAGAAAAGTATTGACACCACGAGATTCTTTAGGAGAAGTTTGGGAAGGGAGGAGGGATAGGCTGGAAAATTTAGGCAATGTCAGCGATGGTGGAATAGAAGGTCTCAAGGACGAACGTCCAGAGGATTGAGAGAAACTCTTTAAGCTATTGCCTGAATTTGTTGAACATACAGAATCGGGAGAGAGAAAAGGAGGCGACGCAGTGGATGATGAAGAAGTTGTTGAGGAAGGTGAGCCTGATGAATGCACGATCATCATCGAATCTGAATAGACCCTAGATAGTGGCGTTTTGGAGACATACCGAAAACCTTTGTCAAACCTTGATGCAAACTTACATTTCAGTGAGCTCCAACTGTTTTCCCTTGCAGGAAGATGAGTCTCATGTTCGTTGTTGGATGATGCTAAAGTTGGCACAAAACCTCCCTCTATGGCTTTCTGAAAAATCTCAAAATCCAGATTATATGCGTCGACCTTCCTGTCACCTGGTTGAACTTTAATTACCGAGCCCCCAATCATAGGCAAAATGCTTGCAAATGCATCCCAGTAATAAACAGGCTCATCACCTTCTCTGACCACCATAATAGGTGCTTCGACTTTCTCATATCGAGCAATCTGACAAACAGCAGCTTTTGCATCTTTCTCCATGATGGTTTCACACTGCCTACCAACCCAAATGTAAATTGCAGAAGGTAACTGAATGATAAATGCACCTCTTGAATCCAGAGAACCCGGGCATGGATCATTCAACAGTTTTGGAACAAGATGCAAAGGGTCATAAGGAGAGTGTGGAGACATTTTGTACATTCTAAGTAAGGAGGTAGGGCTAAGCGGGAACGCATGAACCCTCTTTTGGCATTGTAACAATTGGCAAGCAAAGCCCATGTTAGGATCAGCAATACCTCTAGCAGACTTCACATACTGAAATGCATCATCAAAACTTTGCCCTTCTCTCCACATCAGATATGCTATTACCAACGAGGTAGATCGTGAAACCCCTTGACAACAATGAACAAAGATCCTTCCACTTTGCTCCCTCACATCTTCAAAGTAGTCAAACACATCGTACAGAATACTAGTTATATCCTCTGACGGACTATCCTGTAACCACAAGGATCTGTAACAAAAATCAGACTTGAAATATTCCGGACAGATAAACCAACGCAGTTCAAGATATGCGTGATTCCATTGTTTTTCAGTATGCTCTTGTCTTTCGCCACAGCATCTCCACCCACATATATATGATCAGCAACCTTTGAACATTCTTTATCAAAGAAAGCAATCTTCTCCCTCTTAGCTAGACCAGAGCTCTTATCTGTTACCCGCTGCTGCGTTGATGATAAATCGAGCTTCAATCTCTCCCCGGTTTTGTTCCCGCTAGGTGTTGGTGGATGAGGCCACTCACCGACATCATCCGAACCCGCCTTAGGCCACTCGTCTAAGCTCCTCCTAGAAATGGCAAGAGGCTGCAATGGTGGCAAACAAGCTCTAGCCTTGCTGTTATGATGTGAACGAGGTGTCAAAGGAGCAGCTGGACATCTTCGACTCGGCCCAGAACTAATAGCACACGGAATGTTCAGGCTTTGCTCATCACCCTCAGGAACTTGTGATGCAGTCCGTGAAGCAGACCAAGAGGCAGACCGCCAAAACATTTTCTTAGAACCAGGAGGAGCTTCATCATTCCCCATCGCATCCTCTCTTCCCACCATCCAATCTTATCTCAAAATTACAAACTCAAAGACTTCACCTTTATCACCCAAAATCAGACAAATTCCTCACAACATACAGTGTAAAACAAGGGTCTTTGCTTCTTCCATAGACTTGTTAGTTCAGCGAAGGCTTTAAATCCACATCTGATCTAACAATAACCATCAAGCTCCCATCAGTCTATTCCGACTTAAAACCCTAAAAGAAACCAAAACAGAGGGAAAGAGAATAACCCAGCATCAGATCAAAGACGACATAGCCAAACTAGAAAAGAAGAAAACGCAAAACAACATCAGAATTAACAAATTCAGCTACCATGAATAACTCCGAAACACAAAATGAATAAGAAAATTCAATAAGAGCAAAACAGAAACTGAACCCAGAATCTAGAAGACGGAAACAGAAACTGAGAATCTGAGAAAATGATTAAAAACCCAAAAAGGGGGTGAAGCAATTCTCCTGGGTTTTGTTCGGACGATATAGATATGAGAGTAAAGGAGAGAGATTTGGAACTTACGGAGTGAGTAAGATTAAGAGAGCCGTCAAAGTTAGATCTTTTATTTATTTTTCTTCAGAGAGAGAGAAGAGAGAGATTGGGGAAACAAAGCGGAGAAGAAGAAGAACACAAAAGGAAAAGAGAGATGGGAAGTGGGAGGAAACAGTAATTCTTTATTATTAAACAAATTACAATAAAATAAATTCGTTTTCGATTATTTTGGGAGTATTATAAAGTAGTAACGATTAATTTAATTATGATAATTATCTCCTGATTAGCTGCACGAAATTGAATTCTTATTATAAGAAACGCGTTGAAACTTTGAAACCAATTTTTTGTCAGCATTTCATTTATTGCTTGTCAAAGATAATAAATTCTTGTTTTTCTCATGTTTTACGGTTTTTATTCACTACGTTTAATTCTGACATTGAATGTAATTATAGTAATTACCTTGGGATTATGATTTTTTCTAATTTTACATTTACCAAAAGAAACAAAGTTTATTACCTATGTTTATTCAGTCTTATTTTTTTATTAAATTCATGCTAATCAAACCATTTATTATTCTTTTGAACTAAAATTAATTACCATACATACAATACAAAAACAATGCTAATATATCATAATCAGAAAGATATCAAATATTTTTATCAGAAAAAAAATTAACGAAGTAATTGTTGATCTTAAATTTTATCGTTACAATAATGTAGGGAAAAAATTGTAGAATTGATTCATTTAGAATTTTACTTCAAATTTATAAACAAGACTAAATCTTGATGAATTAAAAAGAAGGGTCTAAAAAAGCATGATGATAATGATACTCATTGGTTGACATTTCTTAATAACTTTTCCCTCTGATAATTGATTTGACAGTAATGATTGTTGTTTTATTTATTCTTTTTTTTTGTCTTGTTTGTAATATTAATTTTTTTTATGTCTTTTAACTATGAGAAAAAAAAAGAAAAAAAAAAAAAGACTTTTCCTCATCAAAACAAAATATTGGTTTGGCATTAATATGAAACATATACTATTTATTTTGTTTTATTTTAACTACTGGCTTTAAGTTTTGAATAGTAATTACATTTTATCAATCATGTTTTGGAACGATAAGCTATTTTGATTTTGATATATATGAGTGAATATATATCACAATTTGTTTTATACCGCATCATTCACATCACTTCTAACAATCATCACTCGAAATTTCGAATCATAATGTTAGTGGTTTGATTAACATAATAATTAGTAAATAAAAATGGACGTCAAAAGTTTAAAAAGGTAGTTTTAAAAGCAGTGGCAGTTCATGTGTTTGACCAGGTCGTATGCAGTAGTTTTATTTCCAAAAAATGCTCATTGGTCAAAATGGTCACATATTTTAGTTTAGGCATCAAATTTACTGATTACCTTAAATGTTGTTATACGATTTTTAGGCATGAAATATGTATCCCAAGTGTTGTTTGACACTTTTCATGTGAATAAAATAAACACATACAGTATACTTATTGAATAAACTCTTCTTGTCGAATTTAACTTTTTGTTAATGTTAAGTTTTTAACGAAGAGATAAATTATGTAGTTTTAAATGATCGTTATGTTGAAAGTCTAAAACATCTTGTTGAGAAAATATTTATATCCTCAAAATGACACCATTTTTTTTTCTTTCTCAAAATGACATTTAATATTTATACTGGCCTAAGTGAATGTTTCATAAACACATAAAACAATCTTTTGATAGCGTCTTTTGTATCTTCTAGGTTTACTCTTCTCTTCGCTCTCTTAGTAATTTCTCTCCAATCTCCACGTTTTTTCTACACAGAACTATGAGCTTTCTTCTCTTACGCTCAACATATATTATATTGATTCTTTTTAGCGAACCAGGATTATGCCCACACTGATCCAAACTTTGAACCAGATTCATGCTTACTACCTATCGTTCGTTGTAAAAAAAAAAGGGAAAAAAATAAGATTGATGAAAGATCCCGTTCTCTAAAGTTTACATGCATGTCTTTGACTCTTTGAATAGTTCTTGCTTAAAAGCAACACATAATCTTAGATTAAAGAAAAGTAATACTATTGCATTTGCATGAAACATAAGAAAAAAGACTAATTAAAGTAACATTGATCTTTTGAAAATTGTTATATGTATGATGATTTTTATTTTTTACGTGTTTCTTTCTTTCTTTTTTTCTTATACTCACATCATTTTATTAAATTTTTATGTTTTCAGATATTTAAAATTTCTTTTGTTGTGTTATACTATACACATGATAACGATGAAACTAGTAAAACTCTATAACACATAACTTTGTAGAGTTATAACAATTACCAAAACAAAAATTCTATAGCATTTATTTTTTAAAAATATGGTGACTTATAGTATTTCTGATGTTCTATCATTCTACTATATATCTCATATACCAATCGTCACCAGATCTAAAGCATTCACTTAATCATAAGACAACCAATCCGGCCGTGTTCAAAATATAATTTAGAAACTCTCTCTAGAAGCCTCTTTTCTAATACTGAAAATAACACCACCTTGAACCACGCACAATCCTATGCATGGAATCAACGACTTTAAACTATTGGAAAGAGAATTAGTAAATTACTCATGAAATTGTTTGTTAGAAAAGATAAGAGTGGAACTAGTCAAGCTAGACCAGATAATTTTAATGTGATAATAATCTAACGTTGGATTTTCTTGAGAATTTAAGGACGCAGTCGCTATAGATGATGTTCTTCTTTGGTCAATAATTGTAACCTACACGTCGTCGTCAATGCAATTATATATTATATATTTTTTCTTTCCACAATGCTATAGAGATGTCTCTACGAAAATCATTTAATACTAAGAAAAAGTATAGCTTGCTACTATCAATATTTAACAAAAACGTCACGGCTGAATATGGGACTTGACTAAGTTCGTATTTGAGCTTAATATTTACGTTGATGTATATAGTAAAATAGAACGTTTGTTTTCATACGAAACTACACTGTTTAAAACTTTTATCGTTTTCTAAAGTTAGAACACGATACACACGAAAGCATACGTAAAAACACCAAAACAATTCAACGTGATCTAGCTATCTTTTACCACTATAAAATATTACATATTCTGATATGAGATTAATAATCATGTCGTTTTGCTAGTTCATATTTCAACATTATGTAATAGTATATAGGACCGGTCGAGAAACAAATATTACAATAGTGAGGAATCTTTTTTCCTTATGTCTACAAAGTCAAATGTTTTTTACTAATTAACAATGTGGTAAGAGCGTCGTGTGTTTTAGATCGTAATTTCAGATGTTGTCATGATTTGAGTAAATTGAGAAGCACACAATTTAGAACAGAAAAAGCAACGTGACAACCAGATTTCAGACGAGACATTACATATAGTACAATGAGAAGAAACGTTTTGGATCACTGAGCATAGCAAGAGCCAGGTCCCAAGGGGGGTCTTCGTGCGTAAAAGTTATCCACTGGAGCCGCTGGAACGCCACGGTTATTCAGTAGACATCTGAAGTAGTGTAGACGTGGCAATGCGGTTAACGTTATGTTCCCCTTTGACACGGCCTCTCTGGTGCTCCACATCCGTTCTGTTTCACCAACGATAACGGTTTAGGAAATATCAACAGTAGAGGTGAGCGTTTAAGCAAAACTAAACCAAATCCAAACTGAGACAAAATAAAAGATCATGTAGAGTTACCTGCAGCTGCTGCAGCACGAGGCCAAATGGTCTGAAGGACAACGGATGTATCAGCTGTTTCACCCCACATGCAAACTTCTCCTCCGATGACAAGCTTTTGGAGAGAAGGATCCTCGATTCCATTTAGAGGCTCGGTGTTATAAACCTCTTCCCACGGAACATCTAAATGGTCGAGGTACCAATATCCTTGGTTACTGAAAATGCACCTGAATCCTTTTGCTACTGCTTTTTGACATATATCAGACACTAGCCTGCAACGAGATTTAGTGAGCAGATTTGACCTATATAATGAAAAAAAAACTATGACAAGAGACGAAGATTTCTGTTTTTCTATGGTACTGTATGATCTTACCAGTTTTGAATCACAGTCCGCGGATCAAGATCTTTTCCAAAGGAACTGAAGGTTTCTTCCCTGGGATTATTACATAGTATTCGTGTCAATCTTTTGGTCTTCAAAGCCAAACAACAAGAGAATATAGAACTGAAACCCTTTGCAACAGTTTGTTAAAGGAACTAGAGAACTTGACAGATAATGCAATCTTTGTCAAAGATTGTACCAGTTGACAGGTGTCCAATTTTTCGATATAGCTATCTGTTGCGCTCGGAGTACAAAGTATTTATATGCGTCCTTAGTCGTGAAGTTGCGACCCTGAAGCCTGCAGTTGAGAATGATGAACATATCAAGCAAAAGGTGATAAAGAAGCAAGAGTTTTCATATCAATTAACTAACTCAAATAGTATTAGCTCATATAATGATCAACAAGATAACAGTGGGAGAGTCATGAGTGTACCATTCTTTAACATGAGTTGTGTTTTTCCAGCAATCTGCCAGACAAGAGACCGACTAGTGAAGAACTTAAGAGATGCAAACACAAATGAGAAATGGAAGCAGGGATTTCAGGTGTTAAACAACTAACCTGTATTAACTTCATCACCACCCAAGTGGAAAAGCTCAAATGGGAATATCTTTCTCATATCTGTTACAAACCAAGATACAAGAGAAAATATGAGAATCTAAATAGGACATACAGATAATAATACACAATTTAAGATGCAATACATTTCCTAATAACCTTTTACCGGATCTCTATAAGCTTAACTTTTCCTTTACAAGATTGAATACTAATTGGATTCGAACACTAGAAAAGGAGCTATGCTTCAAATGTGTACACTACTTGAACTAGACCTGCTAAAATGCCAGAAATCACATCGAATGTAAAGTTTTTAGTAACATCAAGGGGCTCTCGGCAAGACAGAGACGGCCAAAGATCAGGGTATCCAGTTCCCCTGCATTGGAAACAAACCTTACGCTCAAAGAGGATAGTTGTATCAGTAATCAAAGTGAAAACTATAAAATACCCCAAAAAACATGACCATGAAGAAAATGCTAACTTAAACCCTTACACCATGACTTCCTCTAAGCATTAGGAGTATAGTAACACAAAGTATATCCACATTTGTGTGTTTTTCAAATCTTAGAAAGGTATGGTCCTATGCTACTGGGATATTACAATCTTGACTATCAATAGTGTGACATTAAGAGAGGAACAATTTCAAATTCTTCCTAATCTTACCACGATTCCGCATGGCCAGGGACATCTACTTCAGCCATGACATTAATACCTGTAATCAATCTCTCAACCATGAGAAGCAGGTCGTTAAAATAGAAATCTGTTAAAGCATTCTCAGCTTAAACCATTCAGAATTGCTTGACATAAAAATCATGTTAGGCTCCATATTTAATAAATAAGTACCTCTCATTTTGGCAAACCTTCACAGTGGAAATCAAAAACAGGCCGTGAAACACAAAAAGGAAAAAAAACACATATTAGTAAGTAAAAGAATAGTTGATGATCAAATGATCATGGAGGGTTGGAATAAATAAGATACTTCTCTAACATAAAAAACTTCAAGGCTTCAAGCGATTACCTGACAATCTCAGAGGCATCCTCAACTGTATAACGTTCCCATCTCGAATAAGCTCCTTTCCACAAATTAGGATATGTAGGAGTTTCAAGAGGAAATGATTGCTCGTCTACAATGTGCCAATGCAGGACATTCTACCTCACAATAACCGCCCATGTGAAACAGAAGGGAAGAAATTAGATATCAGATAAATCTTGAAAGAAAGTTTAACTTTCTGTATCCTCAAAAAACAAGCATGTAAGCTTACAAGTTTGGCAAAGGACATGGATTCGATTATTTGCTTAATAACATCAATTGGTAAATAATGTCTTGATGTATCTGCAAATGGAACAAGTAGTAAGTAATAGCCAGCACATGATTACATTCTCTTTCCATGTGATGGACAAGAAAGCAAATGAGAGAAAGAGATACGGACTTATTACCTATCAGCAGACCGCGGTATCCAAATCTAGGTTTATCTTGAATATACCATGGTGCTTTATATATTTGCACAGATTTGGTTATATAATCAAAGGCACACAACTGGCTAAATGTCTGCAAACAAATTTAAGAAACAACACAAATTAGCAAAGATTCCATAACACTCGTGAACTACAACTCGATGAAACAATTCAAGGCTCACGAATCATGATCAAATTAACACTCAACATAGTCTTCAAACTATACTATTAAGTTACACACCTCCAATCCTCTAAGTGCACCATAAACTGTATTAGCCTGAAACCACAAGAAACAATAACCTATAAGATTCCCACAAACACATTCCTCATATGAAGAAGCTATAGTAGCAAAAGTAAAACCTCGATCGTGGCTGCTCCAACAATCGATTGCTCGTTCTTCTTCGACACCATCAATGTATAACTCTCATCCACACCCAATTGAAGCTGAAATTCAACAGAAAACAAACCAATTTAACTATTTGCCGCTATCAGCTCCTAAAAGATTGAAACTTTCCAATTGAAGGAATCAAAGTTTTGGTTTTTACCTCCTCAGAATCAGAATGAACAACGATCTTCAAAGAAGTGATATCATACTCAACCATTTTCAGAAATCTAATCCTCGACAATAGAGAACCTCTACCAGAAGCGTGTTTAAAGATTATACCCATATACCTATCAAACGCAGCTCTAATAATCAGAGATCCACCGCCATTTCCAGCTACGATTAGAGTCACGGTGGGATCCACCGAGAGCGTTTCGTTTCCGAACGAAAACTCCGCCGGTAACGGCCATAGATAAGGAGGAGAATCAGCCGGCGACGGAGTTGACAGAGATGAAGTGATAGATAAAGTGATGAATAGGAGAATAAGACGAAGAAGATTCGTTGACATTTTCGAAATTTGGGTCAATGGAGGATTGTTCGTTCTTGTCACATAAGAAGAAGAAGAAGATAAACTTTGTTTTAGTCGAAAGATTCAATTTTTATTTATTACACGAACAACCAACTTGAGTTGGTATCATGTTTCTGTTAGTTCGGTGGAAACATATTTCTTAACTCTTACTAAGGTGTGTGTGTTTAGTTCCGATGAATTCAAAATCTTTTGTGTTCTGATTAGTATCAGAATGTGCATTGATTGATACATTAATTACCATATGATATTTCTCACTAGCAAAAGCTGATTTGATGTTCTTTTATATACAAGTTGATCGGATTCATAAAGGGTCGAAGAACGAACGTATAAAGCCCAACTGCAAAGCCCATTTTACGAAGTCTGTTTAATATATTTATCATCTTTTCACCCAGACCAGTTAATTTGTGTTTTGTGTAAACTAAACAATTTCATGGGTCTTATGTAAATTTAATAAAAATAAGACTTTGAGATCTTTTAATAGTTTTACAAAGTCAAAGCATCAAAAAGATTTTTTCTTTTTATGTGACAGTCAAAAAATGATTAACTATTTTTCCAAATATTGTAGATTATAATATATAAAACATAACTAAAAATATTTTTTACCAAACACATATTTATTTCTTATTAAAACTAATAAATCTATAACTCAAAAGGAAAAAAAAAAAATTATGTCGTTGAGTTGAATACTAACATAGAGTAAGTACATGTATTTAACGTTACATGAATGTTAGTCAACTTCACTCTCAAATATATTGACATGTTCTTATCTCTATAAATAGGGTGTCTCTAAGTTCTATCTAACCACACCTACATAATTTACCTAGTTATGACTTTTAATAATAAATCTCATTTTCCAATGTTATTTATGATCTTTTCTATTCTTATTCTTTTTGTGTCTGCATTGAATTTTTCTAATGCTCCCGTAGAAGTACCAAGTTCGGACCCTGACGACTACTTACCTCTAGCCAAAAAACATGTTGTAATCCGCAATGTGGTAAAAAATAGAGAAATTTTGAATGTACATTGCAGATCGAGTGAAGATGACTTTGGGATGGTCCATATTCCTTGGAATGGTACATGGGATTTCAGCTTTCACGTCAACTTTTGGAAAAATACCAAATTTCGTTGTCACTTTACTTGACATAATGACGGATCTCATTACTTTAATATTTTTAAAGTATACAGAGATGATAATCCAGATGGACGTTTTCCAGTTTGTAAAAAATGTATATGGGAAGTAGGAAAATATGGTGATAACGGCCATATTTGTCGTATTGATCGTGATGGGAGACATTTGCCTTACTGTTTTAAATGGGAAGATGGTCCTTAAGAAGAAGAAAAAAAGTTTTTGTTATCACTATAATTTATCAAATAAATGTAACCATGAGAATGATTGAATAAATATAATACCATTTATAATGTTCGAATGTTTGAATGCTTATAAGCTTTCTTTATGTGAAGTTGTTATGTATACACATAAGCAAACTAAAAAGAAAATTAGATGGGTTATACTATTCATTATATTGTAGAACCATATAAATCCTACGATTATCTCTCGCTTACGTTGTGAACTTACATTACTAAGTAACACTCATGAGTCATGAGTCCTGATTCTACATCATAAGAAGATTATACTAAGTTTGCATGATGTGCTTAGAGAAGATAATAATGTCTTGTTTTCCAAAACGAAGAGACATAAGTCCCTAACGTACGTATAGACAGTCTTTTGACTTTTGAGATATCTCGTGAAATGGTCTTTAAAATTTGATGGTATCTTTGGGTCTATTTCCTAGAACATAAGTTCCTCTAAAATCATATTAAATCATGCACGTTTATCTCCTGTTTGTACAAACGCAGCTCTAACAATCGGAGATCCACCACCATTTCCAGCTACGATTAGAGTCACGGCGGGATCCACCGAGAGCGTTTCGTTTCCGAACGAAAACTCCGCCGGTAACGGCCATAGATAAGGAGGAGAATCAGCCGGCGACGGAGTTGACAGAGATGAAGCGATAGATAAAGTGATGAATACGAGAATAAGACGAAAAAGATTCGTTGACATTTTCGAAATTTGGGTCAATGGAGGATTGTTCGTTCTTGTCACATAAGGAGAAGAAGAAGAAGATAGAACCTTTTTTTAGTCGAAAGATTCAATCCTACTATATTATTTGGGAAGTACATTTTAAATGTAACCTTATTTTTTGTAAGTAAGTACATAGGTATGCCATTAGAAGTAATACTTTAAAAAGTAAATTAATTCATCTCTTTAAGAATTAAAAAGTCAAATACTAATTTAATTAATTAAAAAACGAAATACATTGGTAATTTTTAAAAGTAACCAATTACAATCAACAAATTAGATTTGATATCTAAATTATCATATTAATTTTTTATTAATTATTATAGTTCACCTCTCATCTTTAAATGATTCTGTTTTTGCGAAAAATAATATCATCGTTATAAAAAATAATTAGAGTTTTTTCGCATATGCTATAATTTGAATTTTTTTCAAACGAATATAAACTGTTCAATACATGAAAAATATTATAACGGGTCAAAAATAGATTTTCATTTATGGAATCATTATTCCAAGGGTTTTGGGATGTTTTATATAATGATTTTGGCAGAAGAGGATGCAAAAAATTTCGAATAAAAAGTAATTAGCGAAACATATGTTTTTTTTGGGAGTTTTTAGATAATTAAATCAGAGAATAGGGCTGGACATATGAGTAACCCATTCGAGTTCGGGTAGAACCCGTTCAGGTTTAGGATTAATGGTATATGATTTACTACCCAATAGAATAATTCTAAATATTCGGTTCTGGTTCGGGTCGGGTCCAGGTGGGTTTGGGTCAGTTTGGATAAAAAGTTTCAGGCCGTAAAAATACCCAAAAATTAGAAACGGGTATTTTGTATGTAGATAGCGGGTCTCCAAACAAAAAAAACTTTTAAATTTGTTAAGTTTTAATAAATTTAATTATATTTGAATATATTTTACTAAATTTTGACAAACATAACAAATAATTTTTGAATAGTTTAGTTGTTTTGAATATTTAGGTCCAAAATTAATTGACATATTTAGATTTATAATTATAATCTAAATATTACGATTAAATATAATTAATATTTTGGATATTAAATTAATGTTTGGGTTTTTGAATACCCTTTTTGGGTAACGGGTAATTTCTGAACCAATCGGATATCCACGGGTTTATTAAAACTCTACCCAATAAGAAAATTTCCTAAAATTTAAACCCGCCCTAACCCCGTTTTTTGGTTTGGGTATTGGGTTGGTTATCGGGTCCGTTTTTCGTCAGCCCTATCAAAAATAATTTAATATAGGGCCCAATTAGGTCCACAAATATAACTGAAAGACTAATTCTAAGTTAGGCCAAAAATTAGATCCTCTAATACAAAGAAAACTTGTTTCTTACCAAAACAAATTGTATACAAATTTTACTCATTTACTTAAAAGTACATATGTTGTATTTAGTATAAAAATAACATTTTTAAACAAAGTCAATCCAATGCAGCATTATATCCAAATAGTAAAAATATTGAAAAATATTATAGTATCACTTTTGTACTATAATATTTCCTATATAATTCAAACAAAGTATATAATTTAATTTATACAAAATATTAATGCCCGTGCTAGCACGGATTATGATCTAGTTTTGATTTTATTACACGAACAACCAACTTGAGTTTCTGTTAGTATCATGTTTCTGTTAGTTCGGTGGAAACATATTCTTAACTCTTACTAAGGTGTGTGTGTTTAATTCCGATGAATTCAAAGTCTTTTGTGCATTGATTGATACATTAATTACCATATGATAATTCTCATTAGCAAAAGCTGATTTGATGTTCTTTTATATATAAGTTGATCGGACTGATAAAAGGTCGAAGAACGAATGTGTGAAGCCCAACTGCAAAGCCCATTTTACGAAGTCCGTTGAATATATTTGTCATCTTTTCACCCAAATCAGTTAATTTGTGTTTTGTGTAAACTAAACAAATTCATGGGTCTTAAGTAAATTATTAAAAATAAGACTTTGCGATCTTTAATAGTTTTACAAAGTGAAAACATCAAAAAGATATTATTATTTTTTTTGCGACAGTCAAAAAAATTAATTATTTTTCCAAATATTGTAAATCCTACTATATTATTTGGAAAGTACATTTTAAATGTAACCTTATTTTTTGTAAGTAATTACATAGGTATGCCATTAGAAATAAAATTTAAAGAGTAAATTAATTCATCTCTTTAAAAATTAAAAAGTCAAATACTAATTTAATTAATTAAATTTAATTAAAAAACGAAATACATTATTAATTTCTAAAAAGTAAACAATTAAAATCAACAAATTAGATTTGATATCTAAATTATCATATTAATTTTTTTATTAATTATTATAGTTCACCTCTCATCTTTATATGATTCTATTTTTGCAAAAAATAATATTATCGTTATAAAAAATAATTAGATTTTTTTCTCATATGACATAATTTAAATTTTAAAAAAGAATATAAACTGTTCAATACATGAAAAATATTATAACGGGTCAAAAATAGATTTAAGAAAATTTTCTACTGAGTACTGAGTCATAATTTGAATATTTATATTCAATTTCATACATATTATTTTTAAAATTTATAATCTTATATATTACAATAATTAATAACATATTATATTTTTTTTATGTGTATGATGTGATTTAATTTTTAATACAAGCTGGAAAATCCTAGAATTGACGGGTTTAAATCGATATTAATACAAGATGGTATACTACAAGTTAAACTCTAAAATTAACAATCAAAATACAAGTGTATAATTTTAAACACTAAACAATATAAATAATATCAACAAAACATATACAACTCGCAGTTTACTATACATTTAAAATCAAATAAAATAATATCATATATTTATAATCATCTTTACAATAAAAGTTTTTAGTTTAACTAAAATATAAGCCTACCTGCGGTATACTGCAAGTTAAAATTATAAATAAGCAGATTACCATCACGGTGTCTGTACCTTCTCACATACACACCTATAAAAAACTTAAAACCTTTCAAAACCTCTTGGTATATTCAAATTAGGATTCTTCATTCATGGAATCATTATTCCAAGGGTTTTGGGATGTCTTATGAAATGATTTTGGCAGAAGAGGATGTAAATTTTTTGGAATAAAAAGTAGTCAGCAAAACATATGTTTTTTTTGGGAGTTTTTAGATAATTAAATCAGAGAATAAGGTTGGGCATATGAGTAACCCATTCGAGTTCGGGTAGAACCCGTTCGGATTTGGGATTAATGGGTATATGATTTACTACCTAATAGAATAATTCTAAATATTCGGTTCTGGTTCGGATAGGATCCAGTTGGGTTTGGGTCAGTTTGCACAAAACGTTTCAGACTCTAAAAATACCAAAAAAAATAGAAACGAGAAATTTGTATGTAGATAGCGGGTCTCCAAACAAAAAAAACTTTTAAATTTGTTAAGTTTTAATAAATTTAATTATATTTGAATATATTTTACTAAATTTTCACAAACATAACAAATAATTTTTGAATAGTTTAGTTGTTTTGGATATTTAGGTCCAAAATTAATTGATATATTTAGATTTATAATTATAATCTTAGATAATTAGATAATATTACGATTAAATATAATTAATATTTTGGATATTAAATTAATGTTTGGGTTTTTGAATACTCTTTTTGGGTAATGGGTAATTTACGGACCAATCGGATATCTACGGATTTACTAAAACTCTACCTAATAAGGAAATTTCCTAAAATTTTAACCCGCCTTAACCCGATTTTTTGGTTCGGGTATTAGATTGGTTATCGGGTCCGTTCTTTCGTTAGCTCTATTAAAGATAATCTAATATAGGCTCCAATTAGGTCCACCGATATAACCAAAATGCTATACAAAGACTAATTCTAAGTTAGGCCAAAAATTATATCCTCTAATACAAAGAAAACATGTTTCTTACCAAAACAACTTGTATACAAATTTTACACATTTACTTAAAACTACATATGTTGTATTTATTATAAAAGTAACATTTTTAAACAAATTCAATATAATGCAGCATTATATGCAAATAGTACAAACATTGAAAAATATTATGACATCATTTTTATACTATACTATTTCTTGTGTAATTCAAACAAAGTATACAATTTAATTTATAAAAAATATTAATGCCCGTGCTGTATAGCACGGGTTATGATCTAGTTATAATATATAAGACATAACCGAAAATATTTTTTACCAAACACGTATTTATTTCTTATTAAAACTAATAAATCTATAACTCAAAAGGAAAAAAAAAAAATTTATATCGTTGAATACTAATATGGAGTAAGTACATGTATTCAACGTTACATGAATGTTAGTCACCTTCACTCTCAAATATATTGACATGTTCTTATATCTATAAATAGGGTGTCTCTAAGTTCTATCTAACCACACCTACATAATTTACCTAGTCATGACTTTTAATAATAAATCTCATTTTCTAATGTTATTTATGATCTTTTCTACTTTAATTCTTTTTGTGTCTGCTTTAGATTTTCTTAATGCTCCCGCAGAATCACCAAGTTCGGGTGCTGACGGTTTCTTACCTCTAGCCAAAAAACATGTTGTAATCCGCAATGTGGTAAAAAATAGAGAAATTTTGAATGTACATTGCAGATCCAGTGAACATGATTTTGGGATGGTCCATATTCCTTGGAATGGTACATGGGATTTCAGCTTTCACGTCAACTTTTGGAAAAATACCAAATTTCGTTGTCACTTTACTTGGCATAATGGCGGATCTCATTACTTTAATATTTTTAAAGTATACAAAGATGATAATCCAGATGGACGTTTTCCAGTTTGTAAAGAATGTATATGGGAAGTAGGAAAATATGGTGATAACGGCCATATTTGTCGTATTGTTCGTGATGGGAGACATTTGCCTTACTGTTTTAAATGGAAAGATGGTCCTTAAGAAGAAAAAAAAAAGTTTTTGTTATCACTATAATTTATCAAATAAATGTAACCATGAGAATGATTGAATAAATATAATACCATTTATAATGTTCGAATGTTTGAATGCTTATAAGCTTTCTTTATGTGAAGTTGTTATGTATACACATAAGCAAACTAAAAAGAAAATTAGATGGGTTATACTATTCATTATATTGTAGAACCATATAAATCCTACGATTATCTCTCGTTTACGTTGTGAACTTACATTACTAAGTAACACTCCTGAGTCATGAGTCTTGATTCTCTATATGATTTTTGAGATATTTCGTGAAATGGCCTTTAAAATTTAATGGTATATTATGATCCATTTCCCAGAATATAAGTTCCTCTAAAATCGTAATAAATCTTGCACGTTTATCTCTTACTTGTACAAGTTTTGATTCAAAATCTTTCTTGTTCTCTAATTAGTATCAGAATAATCATTGATTGATATAATACCACGGTAACCCTCATTAGAGCTAGTTTGATATTCTCATAAAACAAAATCGAATCGATACAGAGATCATTAGGAAAATTCACCATGTCCATTGGTTGCAAAAGAAAAACTTTCTAAACCTACAAAATAAGGTTTTGGATTTTAGTAGTTTTAGAAAGTCAAAGTCACAATCAAAAAAAAAAAAATTCTCGTTTCGACAGTCAAATAGATTGATTTATTTCCATGTATTGTAAATTATAATATATAAGACACATTCCGAATCATAATTCTTATCAAAAATGATATATAATTCATATTTTAAAATTAGTAAATTTGTAAACTTCCAAGGAAACAATATAAATTTAGGCATGAATCTACAACTTTGAATACTAACATAGACTAAATACATGCATTATACGTTACATGATGTTTAGTCACTCTCACTGTTAAATATATTTACAATTTGTTACATCTATAAATAGAGAACTTATAAGTTTTATCTAACAACACTCCTACATAATTTACTTAACCATGGCTTTCACAAGTAAACCTCATTTTATAATGTTGTGTATGATCTATTATACTCTTATTCTTTTTGTGTCTGCATTAGTTCTTTCTGATGCTCCAGCGGAAGCACCAACTTCGGGCGGCGATGGCTTGTTACCTCTAAGCGAAAAACATGTTGTAATCCGCAACAAGTTAAAAAATAGAGAAATTTTGAATGTACATTGCAGATCTAGTGAAGATGATTTTGGGCTTAAACATATTCCTTGGAATGGTGCATGGGGTTTCAGATTTTATGTTAACTTTTTTAAAACTACGAAATTTCGTTGTCATTTTACGTGGCATAATGGTGGATCTCATTATTTTTATATATTTAAAGCATCAAGAGATGATAGTCCAGTTGGAGAACTTCCGATTTGTAAAGAATGTATATGGGAAGTAGGACAAGACGATGTAACCCCTATTTGTCGTATTTCTCGTGAGAAGAAAAACAATCCATACTGTTTCGAATGGGAGGATGGAGCGTAGAAAAGCAAAAAGAAAATTATTGTTATCACTATATCTTATCAAACAAATGTAACCATCAAAATTGATTGAATATAATAATACCTTTTCTAATGTTTGAATGCTTAGAAGCTTTCTTTATTTGAAGTTTTTACATATTCATATTAGCAAACTCATCCTTTTTTTTTAGATGGACTATATTATTTTAATGTCTTACAAAAACATCTTATTGAAAACTAAGTTTATAACTCTATTACCTATAGTTTCAAATGTTGTTCCAATGTACTGGAGCAAATTCACACATCTACCATACGGCAAACACCATCTAAAAAACTGAATGAATCAATCCAAGTTCTCAAAAGATATGATAGGAAGCAACCATATCTCGAAACCTATGCAGTAACAATTACTTGCTCATGACTGAAAAAAGTTGATTGCATTTTTTAAAATAATCCGTACTGAAAAAGTAAACATGTTTTGGCATCTCAACCTCTATTGTTAAGACTCTATGTTTTGTTGTTGAAGGAATTCAAGATCCTTCATCTGCATTTGAATAGCTTCTTTAGGCAACCGTTTCGCCATAACATTCTCTTCCTCTCCTCCTTCCTCAACCCTTGTCGCCTTCTCTTTGATGATTCTCTCTATCTCAGACTTCTCAACCGATGGGAAAACCGCTATTAACATCACTTTAAGAAGCTTCTCATCCTCCTCTTCAATAAGTCCTCTCCGAAAGCAACAAGCATAAATACCTTCAAGAGCCTTTTCAACTCTTAGTTCCATCGGTATTGTTGGCGCATCAATGTTCAACTTTGCTCTTCTCTGTATAACCCAACAAAAGTATCAACCTTTCTGACACATGAGTGACATTTAGTACTTGAACCAAATACCAGAACAAACCTGTCTAGCTTCAGTCATCAAAGCAATGAAGTTCTGTTCTTCAAACTCGAGATCATTGGAAATGCTAACTCTAGTAACACCTTCAAGAATCTCTTCAGATTTGAGAAGACCTGCACCTACTGCAGCAACCCAACAACACAGAAGCACATACAAAGGCTCACCTGCCTAACAACAAAACAGAGCAACAACAAGGCTATAATTCAACACTGATCACACATTAACAAAAAACCCAACAATTCAATTTCATGAATCTAAGCTCAAAATCAGAACTTTTACCTTGCCTCGTCGCTGTTGGAACTCATAGAAAGCCCTAGAATCATCAGGAGTACATTTATTCCCAACTCGTTTCCTAAACTCAGCGAAATCGACGAGATCTCTACCAACGCCGCCTTCATCGCTGATAATTCGAGCGAGGAGTCCGATAACGGGAAGAGAACCGATGACTTTGTTAGCGAAGGTGGAGAAAGAGTTTGGTTTCTCTATGTAAGCTCGAATTGACAAAGCGAAACCACCGTCGAGTTTGGGACGAGACGAAGAAGTGGTGGAGGGATTACGAAGACGGAGATGGAAGAAGGAAGGAGAGATTTGGTGGAAGGAAGTGGAGATGTGAGTGACAACCACCATGGCTGTGATATATGGAAGCTTCTCTTTATGCTGTTTGGATGAATCTCATCTTTATATACGTTATCTTCTCCATTCTATATTTTATTATGTTTTTTTAATTCTTCCATAATTTTTAGTTTACTAGTGAGTGACTAATTTCATATGTAATTTTTCTTAATTTACCTGGTTATTTTTGTTGATTAGAAAATTAACCGTGAAGATCCTAAGTCAAAATCATTATTTATAAGTCTTTGTTAGCAAATTAATCAGAATTTCAGACAAGAACAAATACTGGATAATGCTAGCAGATCTGAAAGGAAAAGGAAAAAAGAAGAAGCGAAATACTCATACTGGGCTTACTTATAGGCCTATGACAATTTTGTAAAGCCCACTTTTAACGATATCGTGAAAAGAAGAAGGATAGCCAAAAATTTGGTGATATTTTTTCTTTTGTGGCGGCAAGCGATATTTCATATTTGTATCTTATATTATATATAGCCAAAAATTTATACATATTTAAGAAATAGTTTGATTTTTCTTAGAAAAATACATCTAGTATTTGATTATTTAAGAAACCGAATGCCACACAAAAGTAGTATGTATTAACCGTGTGTGTGCATAAGCACGAAAATGTCGAGGATAAGATACATTGTATTTGTCCAAAAAAAACAGATACATTGTATTAGCTAAATTCATCATATTCTATGTAACACACGGCAAAACATTTGAAGACTTGAATGATAATAATAATATCATCGTTATTGAACAACGGACGTTTGATACTTCAATATTTGCAGCATTGAGAAGCGTTGAAATTGAAACGTCCAAATATTGTTGTCCACGGACAGTTTATACTTGTTCACAATGTCTAATCTTGATATGAAAAAAAATATATACAGAGAAATAAGGAATCCTAAGTTGAGGCAGACCAAGATCTTCAAAATAGTATAAGGCTTTCCTAAATTGTCCAAATATCGAATTATAACCTAAAGTTTGGATCCACTCTATGAATGGACCCGGATAAAGTTGTAGTTTTGTTTCGTAGCTTGAACAATTTGTGTATTGTACAACATGGTGAGTTTTTTGTTTTTTTTTGTGCTTTCAACCAAACTCGAGCGTTTAGTAAAACATTTGAGTATTTGCTAACTTGAGCAATAAATATCATTTAATCGGTTGATACTTGATACAAAGTAATCGAAACGAAACTTTCGATTCCAATCGTGATCTAATTGGGCCAACCAACTAGCTTAGATTTATTAGACAGAAAAAATCAAGACACCTAAAGTATTCATAATCCAATACGTAGCTAGATGCCCCTATAATATCATTACGTCTCTGATCACTTGTTTTGGCTCAAAGGAAAAAATACAACAAACATATTCCGTTATGCTGACACGGCATGATCTCATTGGATAACAGAAATTCAATCACATCGTACACTTTAACCCAAAAATTTAAAGATTTTTTTTTGGAGCAATTTGGCTTTAGAGAATAGGAAAAATCAAGTGGAGTGGGTGTGGTCAATAGAATCTCCACTTGTCCATGGGACAAATGTGGGTTTGCTTTCTGAGAGCTTTTGGTTTGAAAATTGAGTTAAGGCAATAATAATAGTGAGTCTACTGCACCACCTTTGTCTCTTTTTGCACTGTCTCGTCTTTCTGCTGTCTCGTCTTCTGTGATATTATTTCGAACCTCTTAATGACTTACTAGTATTAATCAGAAACCCCACCAAAGTTTCATTCTTGAGAAAAATCGAACGATAGACATTCAATATGGGTAGGGTAATCAATAATTCTTGATGGCTTTGTCAATTTGGACAAAATGTGATCCATGAATAATATATAGTCTCTTTGCTAAATTATGAATATAGTTGCAAGAGAATAACCATAAATTACACCAGTATCTAATAGCTGATTTAGAAAAAAGAAAGAAAATAACTATATGAAGTCATGTAAGACTCAGCTTCCACGACCACAAGATACCAAGCATAATAACCATGGAAAGTAGTTATGATGTGCCTTAATTTATTTGGTAGAAAAGTTAAAAACTGAAAGTTCATATTTAACTGAATGCGCTTTAGAAGTAAAATCCGGTATACTATACGTATATGATTATCTCTAAGCCAAAAGAATATAAGTATGAACACAGAGAAAATAGAACAATGAACAGACAGAAGAAAATAGAGTAAACTCCGTAGTAATTTTTATGTAATATATACGTTACTCGTTACAATACATACACTATTTTCTTGTAACACATAAACCGTTTTCAAATTCCTTATAAATGAAATATACGCTCATTATAACTACATAATCACTCATACGGATTCGAATGAACTTTGATAGCATGATCTTAAGAGCTGGATAAGGAAGTATCTTAGGTAAAAGAAATAAGTGGATGAGAGAGAATAGGCGTCTTGGTTTGTAATCTTGTTGACGAGGAGAGGGAATGAGAGAGAAAGTGATCATGAATAGGGTTTGAATTTGATTCGAGGGAATAGTTGCTGTTTCAGGACTCAAATTGAGAGGTCCACATGATGAGGAATATGTGTAGTTTTATTTAATGTCTGAATTTGATGGATCCTTCTGAAACCTTTGATTTCGACAAAACACCCACAATGTGTTTGTCTCTCACTTCTTTACGTAACCTTTGTAGATTCTCTCACTCTCTCTCATGTCCATTTGCGCCACGTCACTCAGATGGTTGTACCATTTGCGATTATTTGATCTCAATGTGGATTGTTATACGTGACATGTCATCGTCCTATTGGTTTAGAATCAAAAACTTTAATCTCCCGCGTCCCCTTACCCAACCAAAAAACTATTGATGATCACTTTGCCTTTTTTTTGGCCGTCCATTATTGTAACGTATACTACACTTGTCATGGTGGTACGACTATACCCAAATTAATACTTTGAGGAGTCAATTACGTAGATGATTAAATTATGAATATTATCTGGAAGAGATCGACGACATTTGGTTGGTGTAATCAACTTTTTCGGGGGTTTGTGTCATTCATAAATAACAAAAATTTCAGAAGAAAAAGAACTAAGTTAATCATTAGACAGAAATTTCAATAGCGTAACTTCAAAAAACTAATTATAAAAAAACAAAATCAACTGTGTAACTTACGTCAGATGTAATGTTTATTAGATGTAATAGGTTC
Organism: Arabidopsis thaliana; assembly: GCF_000001735.4. NCBI lineage: Eukaryota > Viridiplantae > Streptophyta > Magnoliopsida > Brassicales > Brassicaceae > Arabidopsis > Arabidopsis thaliana. The sequence continues at coordinate 20,476,156 of NC_003074.8, read as the reverse complement.
CACTAATCCATATCAATATTATCATTTATGAGATGGAGTGGGATTTTGTCTTTTATGCTACATTAACAAGTACATGATAATTTCTGGGTTTCTTTTACCGGTCTTAATATTAATAAACATGTTGGTATGCATGGTTAAGAGTTAGGACTTAATTAGGAGGAGGCTCATACATATATGACAGAACTGAAAAATTCAGTAGCAAACATTTATCTATAACATGTCGTGTAAATTACGTTGGTTCTTTTTACGACAGAGGTTTACTAATGTATATGGATTATCTCATACTCATAATATGTAGTTACAATATATATATATATATATATATATATATATATATATTATAACTTTTTTGAATCTAGATTATATTCAAAGAAAAAAGAAACATTTATACATGTGAATGCAAAATGCAAACTTTTTAAAAAACAAATTACAAAGATTTTCTATCCTTAATGTTGCTCGATGCAAACCACGTTTGGATCTCATCCGCATATTTCTTCACTTCTCCTTTTCTTAAAGTGCTCAAGTGATTTCAAATGTTCTTATCAATCAACTTACCAGTTATATATTTTATATGCATGGTATTCCCTATTTAAACAAGTTCAACATTCCTTTAACAAAAAGAAAAAGAAAAAGGAAAACAAGTTCATGCCTCTCTTGCCTCACCTTAAGAGTAGACGTACCGATGTTCAGGGGCGACCTAGGCCTCTAATACGTCTTCTTATGATATTTCAATTGTCAAATCGATGGTCACACAACGGTAGTCATCGTAGATATACATTTGATATGTTTGTTACAACAGTTATCTTTTCTTTATTAATGGTAAGCCTTAACATAAGTGTTAAGACTTATGATTATATGCCTTGTATATTTCGCACTATGGTTTTATATTGTTTCAAAAGGAATTCGGTGAGTTACAATTGTTGAAGTCATTATTTTATTTGCCATTTTTTAAAGTATCAATCCTTTAAAATTCCGAATTTATCGTTTACTCTCCTTTTATGTAATCATGTGCTCTTAGAGCCAATACAACTAACTTTCATTTTCTTATATAAGTTAAAACATTAACAAATAGGTATAGATTTAATTTCTAGAAGATTATGGAAATTAAAACACGACTAAGTGTTTTTTTGCAGAAAATGTATAGAGAGAGAGGGGCCATGGATCACGTGGAGGATGCGTGAGATGGAAATGAAAAAACGAAGGGAGAAGAGAGAAAGAGTGATTTTACAAATCTCCTCTAATCCTTTCTCAGCCAATTATGATCAATCTCCCACGTGGGGCTTCTGGCCCCATGCATGCATATCATCTTTCAACTATTCACTCTTTTGTCTCCTTCTTCATCTTTTTGCGTGATCTTCTTCTATATATGGCTGTCTTTATCTCCACAAGTGGCTTTTAGAAAGAAGACTCTCTTTTAAGTTTGGGTGTTAATTCTAGGGTTTCCATTAACAATGGCAGATTCTTCTTCTGCTTCTTACATTCACATGGTAATATTATATTGATTCAAGAACCTCATGTACTTCTCCGGCCGTCGATTCTATGAATGATCTTATCTATTTATCTTTTACGTATGTACCTCAATATCTTTGGATGTGTGTATGTATGTATAGGTGCAGCACATGATAGAGAAATGTTTGATCTTCCATATGAGCAAAGAAGAGTGTGTGGAAGCTCTCTCTAAGCATGCAAACATCACTCCTGTCATCACCTCTACTGGTTTTAATTCCTCTCTCTCTCTCTCCTCTTTTTTAATACTTTTTACCTTTCCGTAATCCTTATAAACACACAAACATATCTGTACCTATGTACTCTCTAACGGGATTAATTATATGTATAAATTATGGAGCTATCATCATATTATGATACCATCATTTAGAATTTGATCATGTAATATGTACTTAATTAGCTACAGATAGGATCTAGCGTGATGGATCGATCTTCAATATTTCTATTCATATAAGTGCTCATGCATAATCAAATTAATGATTATATACACTGACTTGACTACCTGGCGACTAGAACTTATACATATACAAAAAAAGCCAAAGAAAATATAAAAATCCTTGCAACATATATATCCGGCCTATATATTTTGTTATCATAATATTAATGAATTGGAACAAAATAAATGACAGTGTGGAAGGAGCTGGAGAAAGAGAACAAGGAATTCTTCAAGGCGTATGAGGAGAGGCAAAGCAAACAAGAGCAAATGTCGGAGGAAGAGACAAACCAGATGATCCAGAAGATTATCTCGGATTCATCTAAAGAATCCGACGACTGATCGCGATGTTCGATCGTTAGATTTCGAAAACCTTATAGTTTATATATATGAATCTCATGAAAACGATTTATCCCTGACGCATGCATGTTTATAAGTAAATCGTTTTTTCATCTTAGCATCGGTCCAACAAGCAAGACAGCAAAAAAAGGAGTGATGACACTCTTTTTGGTACGTTATACGTACGTGGTCCACATAATATTGCCTCTGTTTAATTATATATAATGAAACGGACGCTAGCTCATACATGGATCGATGGTGTGGTGTTTTAATTGAATGTATCGTGTGTATATATTTTCAAATAAACTATTTATTTCGGGTTTTGGTCACCTTAAAAGGCTTTAGCACTCTTGGAAATTTTGTATCATGGTTTCCATATGCTTGCAAGTTTCGGAACCCAAAAGTCCAGATTTTAGCCAGATCAGTAAAAACGTTGATCAGCTGTTTTTTGGTCCATGATCGGCTGTTTTTTTTTTGGGGAACGTCTATGCAGCCATTTTTGTTTTTAATAGAAATTTCTTCAAATTGAAAATTTACATTAATTAAACAAAAACAATAACATGGAGAAAAAGTTCTTGAACAATATCCAATTAATTTGCGATTAAGTGGTCAAAATGTGTCCGATCCTATGATCAGCCCATAACTTGAACGTTGTTAATTTGTTATACCTTGTGCAGAAATGTCTTTTTGGGTCAAAGTTCATAAGAAAACTCTCACTTAACATGCGTTGTTAAGTGAGTGACTACTCACAAGAGTAGTAACACGTTTCAATTTCCAGCCCACGTAAATCTAGACTACATGGCTCCTATGTAATAATTCTTTCTTTTTGTTGGTAAGTAAACAAAAAATTATAAAAAGGATTTATTCTTACGTTAACTTGATATAAAAATGGAATTTCGAGAGTATATAGTATATACAAACGAATAAATAGACCGGTTGAAATGCAAAAGGTATGTATTTGCCAAAAAACAGAGAGTTTTGAATATAAAGAATTAAAGACAAAGATTGTCATTTAACTTTCTTTTTTTCAGTACAGTAAACGTGCACAACACAATATAGACCACACATTAAACTTATAAAGAAGAACATACAAACGAAACAGAGGAATTTTCTTTCAACAAATGCCATAACTCTTCAAGCTTTGTAGTATGTAAGATAAACACTGAAATGGAGAATGGTATCATGACCATCAGTAACATGTTGGTCTTCCTGGTTGTGTAGAGTCTCCACGACAGCATACCCTTTAGCATGCTCGAATCTCCCAGTTCCACCCACAACAGCGATATGCGACGCATGAGAAGCGGTTCGGTGAACCCCAAAGAAGCTGATGGCATCATCAAGGGTGTCATGATGATCATGATCTTCGTGGAGTAACACTGTCAACGAAAGGGTCTGGCTAGTTCCATCCAAAGAGCTAGCGAGATAAAACCCTTGGGCTCTCCCAATGATCGCAGAGCCCAACTCATGGCCCTCGGTGAGCTCATCGTCAACCACGGTGATAGAGCCAAACATAAGCTGTTGGAGGGCAGCTATGGGAGGGAGCTGACCCGTGGTTACAAAGGGAAGGTTGTTGGAGCTAAGGGATCCTTGAGAGTTACCGTTACTGTTTTGGATTACGGTGTTGGCTTGAGAGCCACTAAGTCCTGTTAGGAGTGGAGCTGTGTTTGGATTGATTAAGTTGTTGATGCTGTTTGCGTTCACAAGCGGCACTGCGTTATCTACTGGGAAAATGTTGTTGCTGGATTTAGAAAACGGTATTCCATTCACCTCTGTTTGTGCTACTATCCCTGTAACCACACGTGCTGATGGGTGTGACCCGCCTAGCACGTCATGCATAAAGAACTCTAGGATTGGCTCGGGTCCTCCCGTGGCGGGTCCTGGGAGAGGAATTGGTGTTGGAGTTGTTGTTACGGCTTGTGGACTATCATCTTCCTCTTCCGGTACCTGGGGGACTAATTGTGGCTGAGTTTGAACCTCATCGAGAAGTCGAGCGGATTGGACATTGGAAGCTATCAAGAGAAAGAGAAAGATTGTAAGGCTAAGAGCTTTGGCCATTGTTCTTTCTTTTTGTTTTGGTTTTAGGTTTGTGTTTATTTTCTAAGGCTAATGGGTTTGTTTATATAGGAAGCGCGGAGGATGATGAGATCATGGAGTGGAGTTGTTGTTGTTGTTATTGTCGTTGCATTCTCATACTCTAGTTGATTAATGGATTTAACTAAACCTCTAGGTTTTATTCATTTTAATTTGCTACTTACTCCTCTTGCTTCTTCTAGCCTTCTTGATTTCTTTGACCTATTTTTGTTTCTTTCTATCTATTCGTTAGAAATTAGAATAAATCATGTTAAGAAATTAAATGGAAGAGAGATCTTAATTAGCCATGTTAATTTCATACATAAGTAACATAATTATATTTGCAATATTAACCAATCACATAATTATGCAATACCACTCTATTTTTGTGACTTCACAAATTTAATGAGAGAAAATGTTGTCATTCTATAGTTTATCTTTATATTAAGTTCAATTTCTTGTTTCCACCAAAAAAAAAAGTTCAATTTCTTGTAATCAATTTTTGTTAATGAAAAATGATAATCGGAGACAAAACCAGTCTTGGACTCTTGTCATTATTTGGGCTTAAATCTAAAATAAGATGGGCCAATATTGCTATATTAGATCCAAAAGTTAGGCCCATGATTGAATCACCGCCTAGCAGAGGAACACCACTTCCGTCGTAGAGCTTTGGAGCTATGGCGGTAATTCATTATATAGGGTTTATTCTTTCCGTTCCTCACCAAAATCTGCCAAATCCGAAGTTGCAGATGCGCTAGGAGTTCACTTAAACTCGGAGCCAAAACCATCCTCAAGTCCTTCCAGTTTCGGGGATTCTCCTAAATCCTAGCCGTTGCTGGTGGTTGTAGCTTGCTAGTTTGAGAGATGTATCTGTACAGTCTTACTCTGCAGCAGGCGACCGGAATCGTCTGCGCAATCAACGGGAACTTCTCCGGCGGGAAGACACAGGAGATTGCGGTAGCTCGTGGCAAGATTTTGGATCTTCTCCGTCCCGACGAGAACGGTAAGATCCAGACGATACACTCTGTAGAAGTATTTGGTGCAATTAGATCCCTAGCTCAGTTTAGGTTGACTGGTGCGCAGAAGGATTATATCGTAGTAGGCTCAGATTCGGGTAGGATTGTTATACTTGAGTACAACAAGGAGAAGAATGTGTTCGATAAAGTTCACCAGGAGACTTTTGGCAAGTCTGGTTGCAGAAGAATTGTGCCAGGCCAGTACGTGGCTGTTGATCCCAAAGGAAGAGCTGTTATGATTGGAGCTTGTGAGAAGCAGAAATTGGTTTATGTTTTGAACAGAGATACCACTGCTAGGTTAACTATTTCTTCTCCCTTGGAGGCTCACAAGTCTCATACCATTTGCTATTCTCTCTGCGGTGTGGACTGCGGTTTCGATAACCCGATTTTTGCAGCCATTGAGCTTGATTACTCCGAGGCAGATCAGGATCCTACTGGCCAAGCCGCTAGTGAGGCTCAGAAGCATTTGACTTTCTATGAGCTCGATTTGGGGCTCAACCATGTCTCTAGAAAGTGGTCTAACCCTGTTGACAATGGTGCCAATATGCTTGTTACTGTTCCTGGAGGAGCTGATGGCCCGAGTGGAGTTTTGGTTTGCGCCGAGAATTTTGTTATTTACATGAATCAGGGTCATCCAGACGTGAGGGCTGTGATTCCTAGACGAACTGATTTGCCTGCTGAACGGGGAGTTTTGGTTGTTTCTGCCGCCGTGCACAAGCAGAAGACAATGTTCTTCTTTTTAATCCAGACTGAGTATGGCGACGTTTTTAAGGTCACCTTGGATCACAATGGCGATCATGTCTCCGAGTTGAAGGTTAAATACTTCGACACCATTCCCGTCGCATCCTCTATATGTGTGTTGAAGCTGGGATTCCTCTTCTCTGCTTCGGAATTTGGAAACCATGGTTTGTATCAGTTTCAGGCCATAGGAGAGGAACCTGATGTAGAGTCTTCCTCCTCTAATCTGATGGAAACCGAAGAAGGTTTTCAGCCCGTCTTTTTTCAGCCTAGACGACTTAAGAATCTTGTTAGGATTGACCAAGTCGAGAGTCTGATGCCGCTCATGGACATGAAAGTCCTAAACATTTTTGAGGAAGAAACCCCTCAAATCTTTTCACTTTGCGGCCGGGGTCCACGATCCTCTCTAAGGATACTGAGACCTGGTTTGGCCATCACTGAGATGGCTGTCTCTCAGCTTCCAGGTCAGCCAAGTGCTGTGTGGACGGTGAAAAAGAATGTGAGCGATGAGTTTGATGCATACATCGTTGTCTCTTTTACCAATGCTACTCTTGTTCTTTCGATTGGTGAACAAGTTGAAGAAGTTAATGACAGTGGGTTTCTTGATACTACCCCATCCCTGGCTGTCTCTCTGATCGGCGATGATTCTCTCATGCAAGTCCATCCCAATGGTATCCGCCACATAAGGGAAGATGGACGCATTAACGAATGGAGAACTCCTGGCAAGAGGTCAATTGTTAAAGTTGGGTATAATCGGCTTCAAGTGGTCATTGCATTGAGCGGGGGAGAGCTTATATACTTTGAGGCAGATATGACTGGCCAGCTGATGGAGGTGGAGAAGCATGAAATGTCTGGTGATGTGGCTTGCCTGGACATTGCCCCTGTTCCTGAAGGAAGAAAAAGGTCTCGCTTTCTTGCTGTGGGATCTTATGATAATACTGTGCGCATTCTATCTCTGGATCCTGACGACTGTCTGCAGATTCTCAGCGTGCAAAGTGTCTCTTCAGCTCCGGAGTCTCTGCTATTCCTCGAAGTTCAGGCATCGATTGGTGGAGATGATGGTGCTGATCACCCGGCAAATCTCTTCCTCAATTCTGGGCTGCAGAATGGTGTTCTTTTCAGAACTGTGGTGGACATGGTGACTGGTCAGCTTTCGGATTCTCGCTCCCGGTTCTTGGGGCTGAAGCCTCCCAAGCTATTCTCCATTTCTGTGAGAGGCCGGTCTGCAATGCTGTGTTTGTCTAGCCGACCTTGGCTTGGTTATATTCACCGGGGACACTTCCATTTGACGCCTCTGTCTTACGAGACTCTGGAATTTGCTGCCCCCTTTTCATCTGATCAGTGCGCTGAAGGTGTTGTCTCTGTCGCTGGGGATGCTCTGAGAATTTTTATGATTGATCGTCTTGGTGAAACATTCAACGAAACAGTGGTCCCTCTGAGGTACACGCCTAGAAAGTTTGTTCTCCATCCCAAGCGGAAGTTGTTGGTTATTATCGAGAGTGACCAGGGAGCATTCACCGCAGAAGAGCGTGAAGCTGCAAGAAAGGAGTGCTTCGAGGCTGGTGGAGTGGGAGAAAATGGCAATGGCAATGCAGATCAGATGGAGAATGGTGCGGATGATGAAGATAAGGAAGACCCGCTTTCTGATGAGCAGTACGGTTATCCAAAAGCAGAGTCTGAAAAGTGGGTCTCTTGCATCAGAGTTCTTGATCCCAAGACAGCTACGACAACTTGTCTCCTGGAACTTCAGGACAACGAAGCTGCATACAGTGTCTGTACGGTGAATTTCCATGATAAAGAGTATGGTACACTGTTGGCTGTTGGTACGGTCAAAGGGATGCAGTTCTGGCCCAAGAAGAATCTAGTGGCTGGGTTCATACATATTTATAGGTTTGTGGAGGATGGGAAATCTCTTGAGCTTCTTCATAAGACGCAAGTAGAAGGTGTTCCTCTTGCTCTGTGCCAGTTCCAAGGAAGACTGCTGGCAGGGATCGGACCTGTCCTCAGATTGTATGATTTGGGGAAAAAGAGACTGCTTAGGAAATGTGAAAACAAGCTCTTTCCAAACACCATTATCTCTATCCAAACTTACCGTGACCGTATATACGTTGGTGACATTCAGGAGGTGAGTGGTAGATCCTTTTTCCTATATATTTTACTTACTACTGTGTGCTTTGTTTTATAGAAATATCTCATGTAGCCTTTTCATTATCGTTTTGCAGTCTTTCCATTACTGCAAGTACAGGCGCGACGAGAATCAGCTGTACATATTTGCGGATGACTGCGTGCCGAGGTGGCTGACAGCATCGCACCATGTGGATTTCGATACCATGGCAGGTGCAGATAAGTTTGGGAATGTGTATTTTGTGCGGTTGCCTCAGGATCTGTCGGAGGAGATAGAAGAAGACCCGACTGGCGGGAAGATCAAGTGGGAGCAAGGAAAGCTGAATGGAGCACCGAACAAAGTGGATGAGATAGTACAGTTCCATGTTGGGGACGTTGTGACGTGCTTGCAGAAAGCTTCGATGATCCCAGGTGGATCGGAATCGATAATGTATGGAACAGTGATGGGTAGCATAGGGGCATTACATGCTTTCACATCCCGTGATGATGTGGATTTCTTCTCTCATCTGGAGATGCACATGAGGCAGGAGTATCCTCCTCTCTGCGGGAGAGACCACATGGCTTACAGATCTGCATATTTTCCGGTCAAGGTAATAAACCAAAACCCATTTGCTTTTCCTCCAAATCAAAAGAAGTCCCTTGATTTTGAATTTGACACTTTTTGCATCTTGTAACAGGACGTGATAGATGGAGATCTGTGTGAGCAGTTCCCGACACTCCCAATGGACTTGCAGAGGAAAATAGCAGACGAGCTGGATAGAACACCTGCGGAGATTCTGAAGAAGCTCGAAGACGCAAGGAACAAGATCATTTGATAACACACGAAAAGAGAGAGAGAGAGTCATTGTTTTGTTGAAGGACAAAGTAGAGAGTAGAGAAGAAAGAGGTTATAATAGATTTTGTAAAGCTCTTCAATGGTTTGTTAAACAAAACCCCGCTCTTGTGAAAACTGATGAATTAATTGCAAGTTTACTTTTGAATCTACAACAGCATGAAACAGTTGCACCGGTAAGGTTTCTTCCATATTCAGGATTCCTAGTAGCTATGGTAGTTCTTGATTCGTTCATGAGAAGCATTGAGAATTGTGAAGCAGCAGACAAGTGGGAGCCTCGCCTGTCTCAACAAAAGATCAGGAACTGCAGACGAAGAGATCTGAGTTAATTCAGAGGCTCTTAACACCAGCCATTCTCGTTGAGAGCAAAAACAAAGATTGAGGATGCAGGTGAGCTAAATGTTTTGTTGAAGGACAAAGTAGAGAGTAGAGAAGAAAGAGGTTATAATAGATTTTGTAAAGCTCTTCAATGGTTTGTTAAACAAAACCCCGCTCTTGTGAAAACTGATGTAACAAAGTCCAAATTTACCTTTAAATCTACAACTTTGTTTAGAGTATATTTAGTTAGGCTTTGAAGAAACTTATTTGTTGGTTTTAAGATCTAATGTATTATATAACGAAAATCTTTAACCCACCCACAAATCAAAACACAAATTTTTTATATTTGGGTAATCTGAAACTGGAATACACCGGTGTTTTATATCTATATCTGTATGTGTTAGTTTATAAGTCTAAGACGCTAAGAAAATGTTGGACAAATTGAGTATAAATGTTTTATATCAAGGCATCAAAAGCAATAAAGACAGGGAGAATTATCTCTGGTTTTGGAGAACATTGCCGATAGAGGAAAGAGATCAATTAGCATCCTTTTCCTTGGTCTGGTTGATGCAAATCCAGCTGCTCAACGTCTTCTTCTTTCTTCAGCTTCTCATTATGCGGTTGCTGATTCTCCATATCATGAGGCTGCGGTTGATAAGAATCCAGTGGGCCTGGACAAAACTGCTGCTGTTGATACGCCAAATCATGAGGCTGCGGTTGGCAAGAATCTAGCGGTGCTAGCGGTTGATGATACTCGACATTACAAGGCAGCTGCTCTTCCAATGCTTCCACAGGTGCAACTGAAACAACGGCTTCTCCTTTCTTCTGCTTCTTCTTCTCTTCTCCCACTTCTTTATTCATCTTTGTTGCTTGTGGAGTAAGATAGATCTTGCACAAAGTGTAATCCTAGACGCACAACAAAAACAAGACTCAAAACAGAATCCAAAACTTGAAAACCTAAATAACTTGGGAACCAAGAAACACTTCTTACCTTGTCGTTGTTGTGAGAAGAGTGATCAAGAGAGTATTCTTGCATTAACCAATCAGTTTTGACGCCTTCTGATGGTTTCCCAACGTAGTATGCCAGTGGCCTTTTGTTGCGAACGACACCATCTCCAGCGTTGATCTTTTGGGCAGCCACTGTTGCGTGCCAATATCCTCCGTTAGTGTCGACACGTTTCTGCCTTTTCGCACCATAACCAACTCTCTTTGTTTGGCTTAAACCTTGATCAACTTTGTTCCTCTCCGTTATAATAAACCATTCTTTATCGTTACCCTTCTGGAATTCCTCTGTTTCAAAAATATATATATATAGATATATGTTAATAACTTAATAAACTAAAGAATTCAACTAAGTAAACAATACATATGGACGGAGACAAGTTAACCTGAAAGTGTTTGTGGATTCGACTCGTAGATATTGACGAGATGAATAGGAACATGGAGCAATACGTTCGTGTTGCCGTCCGAGTAAGGTTTCAAGTAACAATGGATGACTTCTTCATCGTTTGGCACAAACTTAAAACCTGGCGGTAATACGTAAGCTATCGTCGACGGAGGAGACATGTTAACAGCTGCCAAAGAAGACAAGAAGGAATCTCTGACTGTGGTTGCGTTTGCGGTTCCGGCCAGGATCTTTCTTTGCGCTTGTTTCTTCCAGGCATCGTCATCAAGTAACTTTGGAGCTTTGACAAAAAGAAAAGTATGTTTCGTAAGAGATATAGTTAGTTTAGTTAGTTATATTGTCTCTTATTTATAAGAATGTAATAAGACGGTGTATATAATGATTTATAAAATTTATCGAATTTGAGATAATATGGGATTCAGATAATATCGGATTTGTTGAAAATCAATTTGTGATTGAGATTTGGAAAAGGAAAAGTTTCATGTTTAGCTAACAAAGTTAACAAAGAGATAAATGTTGATTACAGAAAATGTGAAATAATTCTTTGTTTTTGTATCTTACCAGGTACTTTTTAAGTCTGATGTTGCAGAAGATTCATTTAGCTCACCTGCATCCTCAATCTTTGTTTTTGCTCTCAACGAGAATGGCTGGTGTTAAGAGCCTCTGAATTAACTCAGATCTCTTCGTCTGCAGTTCCTGATCTTTTGTTGAGACAGGCGAGGCTCCCACTTGTCTGCTGCTTCACAATTCTCAATGCTTCTCATGAACGAATCAAGAACTACCATAGCTACTAGGAATCCTGAATATGGAAGAAACCTTACCGGTGCAACTGTTTCATGCTGTTGTAGATTCAAAAGTAAACTTGCAATTAATTCATCAGTTTTCACAAGAGCGGGGTTTTGTTTAACAAACCATTGAAGAGCTTTACAAAATCTATTATAACCTCTTTCTTCTCTACTCTCTACTTTGTCCTTCAACAAAACAATGACTCTCTCTCTCTCTTTTCGTGTGTTATCAAATGATCTTGTTCCTTGCGTCTTCGAGCTTCTTCAGAATCTCCGCAGGTGTTCTATCCAGCTCGTCTGCTATTTTCCTCTGCAAGTCCATTGGGAGTGTCGGGAACTGCTCACACAGATCTCCATCTATCACGTCCTGTTACAAGATGCAAAAAGTGTCAAATTCAAAATCAAGGGACTTCTTTTGATTTGGAGGAAAAGCAAATGGGTTTTGGTTTATTACCTTGACCGGAAAATATGCAGATCTGTAAGCCATGTGGTCTCTCCCGCAGAGAGGAGGATACTCCTGCCTCATGTGCATCTCCAGATGAGAGAAGAAATCCACATCATCACGGGATGTGAAAGCATGTAATGCCCCTATGCTACCCATCACTGTTCCATACATTATCGATTCCGATCCACCTGGGATCATCGAAGCTTTCTGCAAGCACGTCACAACGTCCCCAACATGGAACTGTACTATCTCATCCACTTTGTTCGGTGCTCCATTCAGCTTTCCTTGCTCCCACTTGATCTTCCCGCCAGTCGGGTCTTCTTCTATCTCCTCCGACAGATCCTGAGGCAACCGCACAAAATACACATTCCCAAACTTATCTGCACCTGCCATGGTATCGAAATCCACATGGTGCGATGCTGTCAGCCACCTCGGCACGCAGTCATCCGCAAATATGTACAGCTGATTCTCGTCGCGCCTGTACTTGCAGTAATGGAAAGACTGCAAAACGATAATGAAAAGGCTACATGAGATATTTCTATAAAACAAAGCACACAGTAGTAAGTAAAATATATAGGAAAAAGGATCTACCACTCACCTCCTGAATGTCACCAACGTATATACGGTCACGGTAAGTTTGGATAGAGATAATGGTGTTTGGAAAGAGCTTGTTTTCACATTTCCTAAGCAGTCTCTTTTTCCCCAAATCATACAATCTGAGGACAGGTCCGATCCCTGCCAGCAGTCTTCCTTGGAACTGGCACAGAGCAAGAGGAACACCTTCTACTTGCGTCTTATGAAGAAGCTCAAGAGATTTCCCATCCTCCACAAACCTATAAATATGTATGAACCCAGCCACTAGATTCTTCTTGGGCCAGAACTGCATCCCTTTGACCGTACCAACAGCCAACAGTGTACCATACTCTTTATCATGGAAATTCACCGTACAGACACTGTATGCAGCTTCGTTGTCCTGAAGTTCCAGGAGACAAGTTGTCGTAGCTGTCTTGGGATCAAGAACTCTGATGCAAGAGACCCACTTTTCAGACTCTGCTTTTGGATAACCGTACTGCTCATCAGAAAGCGGGTCTTCCTTATCTTCATCATCCGCACCATTCTCCATCTGATCTGCATTGCCATTGCCATTTTCTCCCACTCCACCAGCCTCGAAGCACTCCTTTCTTGCAGCTTCACGCTCTTCTGCGGTGAATGCTCCCTGGTCACTCTCGATAATAACCAACAACTTCCGCTTGGGATGGAGAACAAACTTTCTAGGCGTGTACCTCAGAGGGACCACTGTTTCGTTGAATGTTTCACCAAGACGATCAATCATAAAAATTCTCAGAGCATCCCCAGCGACAGAGACAACACCTTCAGCGCACTGATCAGATGAAAAGGGGGCAGCAAATTCCAGAGTCTCGTAAGACAGAGGCGTCAAATGGAAGTGTCCTCGGTGAATATAACCAAGCCAAGGTCGGCTAGACAAACACAGCATTGCAGACCGGCCTCTCACAGAAATGGAGAATAGCTTGGGAGGCTTCAGCCCCAAGAACCGGGAGCGAGAATCCGAAAGCTGACCAGTCACCATGTCCACCACAGTTCTGAAAAGAACACCATTCTGCAGCCCAGAATTGAGGAAGAGATTTGCCGGGTGATCAGCACCATCATCTCCACCAATCGATGCCTGAACTTCGAGGAATAGCAGAGACTCCGGAGCTGAAGAGACACTTTGCACGCTGAGAATCTGCAGACAGTCGTCAGGATCCAGAGATAGAATGCGCACAGTATTATCATAAGATCCCACAGCAAGAAAGCGAGACCTTTTTCTTCCTTCAGGAACAGGGGCAATGTCCAGGCAAGCCACATCACCAGACATTTCATGCTTCTCCACCTCCATCAGCTGGCCAGTCATATCTGCCTCAAAGTATATAAGCTCTCCCCCACTCAATGCAATGACCACTTGAAGCCGATTATACCCAACTTTAACAATTGACCTCTTGCCAGGAGTTCTCCATTCGTTAATGCGTCCATCTTCCCTTATGTGGCGGATACCATTGGGATGGACTTGCATGAGAGAATCATCGCCGATCAGAGAGACAGCCAGGGATGGGGTAGTATCAAGAAACCCACTGTCATTAACTTCTTCAACTTGTTCACCAATCGAAAGAACAAGAGTAGCATTGGTAAAAGAGACAACGATGTATGCATCAAACTCATCGCTCACATTCTTTTTCACCGTCCACACAGCACTTGGCTGACCTGGAAGCTGAGAGACAGCCATCTCAGTGATGGCCAAACCAGGTCTCAGTATCCTTAGAGAGGATCGTGGACCCCGGCCGCAAAGTGAAAAGATTTGAGGGGTTTCTTCCTCAAAAATGTTTAGGACTTTCATGTCCATGAGCGGCATCAGACTCTCGACTTGGTCAATCCTAACAAGATTCTTAAGTCGTCTAGGCTGAAAAAAGACGGGCTGAAAACCTTCTTCGGTTTCCATCAGATTAGAGGAGGAAGACTCTACATCAGGTTCCTCTCCTATGGCCTGAAACTGATACAAACCATGGTTTCCAAATTCCGAAGCAGAGAAGAGGAATCCCAGCTTCAACACACATATAGAGGATGCGACGGGAATGGTGTCGAAGTATTTAACCTTCAACTCGGAGACATGATCGCCATTGTGATCCAAGGTGACCTTAAAAACGTCGCCATACTCAGTCTGGATTAAAAAGAAGAACATTGTCTTCTGCTTGTGCACGGCGGCAGAAACAACCAAAACTCCCCGTTCAGCAGGCAAATCAGTTCGTCTAGGAATCACAGCCCTCACGTCTGGATGACCCTGATTCATGTAAATAACAAAATTCTCGGCGCAAACCAAAACTCCACTCGGGCCATCAGCTCCTCCAGGAACAGTAACAAGCATATTGGCACCATTGTCAACAGGGTTAGACCACTTTCTAGAGACATGGTTGAGCCCCAAATCGAGCTCATAGAAAGTCAAATGCTTCTGAGCCTCACTAGCGGCTTGGCCAGTAGGATCCTGATCTGCCTCGGAGTAATCAAGCTCAATGGCTGCAAAAATCGGGTTATCGAAACCGCAGTCCACACCGCAGAGAGAATAGCAAATGGTATGAGACTTGTGAGCCTCCAAGGGAGAAGAAATAGTTAACCTAGCAGTGGTATCTCTGTTCAAAACATAAACCAATTTCTGCTTCTCACAAGCTCCAATCATAACAGCTCTTCCTTTGGGATCAACAGCCACGTACTGGCCTGGCACAATTCTTCTGCAACCAGACTTGCCAAAAGTCTCCTGGTGAACTTTATCGAACACATTTTTCTCCTTGTTGTACTCAAGTATAACAATTCTACCCGAATCTGAGCCTACTACGATATAATCCTTCTGCGCACCAGTCAACCTAAACTGAGCTAGGGATCTAATTGCACCAAATACTTCTACAGAGTGTATCGTCTGGATCTTACCGTTCTCGTCGGGACGGAGAAGATCCAAAATCTTGCCACGAGCTACCGCAATCTCCTGTGTCTTGCCGCCGGAAAAGTTCCCGTTGATTGCGCAGACGATTCCCGTCGCCTGCTGCAGAGTAAGACTGTACAGATACATCTCTCAAACTAGCAAGCTACAACCACCAGCAAGGGCTAGGGTTTAGAGTTTAGCCTTCAATTTACGTTTTTCGCAGGGCGTCCGAGTTTAGGTGAACTCCTAGAGCATATTTCAACTTTGGATTTGACAGATTATGGTGAATAAACCCTAAGTATTACCGCCATAGCTCGCTCGAAGGTCGACTATGAGAGTGGAGTGGTGTTCTCTAACGGCGGAGATTCAATCATGGGCCTATTTTTTTAGAACGAAACCGGCCCAAAACAAGTTTACTCTAAGCCCATATAGAAACAGTGAGGAACTGTAATCATGACAAGTTTGTAAAAAAAAAACTTATCTAGAAACTATTGAACTACAATTTTGATTTATTTTTTCCTCACTTGTAAATCATTCTTTTTTATTAATTGATATTTTTCAAAAATAATTCAAATTGTATTTAGTTAAATCAGTAGTGCTTTAGAAGAGACAATCACAAGAACATCCAAAAAATTAAAAATACAAATCTTGTTTACAAAAAAAAAAAAAAAATGGTTTCCAAAAACCATCTATAATCTGATAAGCTATCATGCAGCCTTTATCTATTCAGACCTTGGAAAGAAAAAAATATAGTCTCACTTGGAGCAAAAAACAAGACGTGGTTATAGTCTAAACCGAATCTGAGGTAATCAGATTTGAGGTTTTTGCTTCATGATTATTAGCCTTTACTTGAAGAGTAGTGATTCTTGTCTGCATCCATTGGACAATGTCATTGAACACAATCTCTGAATTCTCCGGAGGCTCTCCAAAAAGAAGGCTATGCCACATTTCTGGATACAACTTCAAAGTCTTGTCATTAGACAAAGCCACCTCATAAAGCAGTTTGCTCCCTCCTTTATCTGTCACTTTATCATCTTCTCCATGCAAGACTATGAATGGCATTGTCACCTATATCTCACATGAACATATCCCCAAATTAACATTTATTTTGCCTAGACATGTAGATTAATTGTGTGTGTGTGTGTTTGTGTAATTTTATTTATTAAGTGACTGGAACAAGCCAATGGAACTTTGCCTCAATGCGTATATAGGATATTACCTCGTTCAAACGGTTCTCTAGATCGAGGCTGATTCTGAAAAGCTCGCTCATTGTCTTCATACGAGGCCATCCATTGTAGCAATTTGGATTCGTTCTTATCTGTGTTTTAAACGGTCAGTGGATATCGACTCTGGTCCGAGAAGGTCCAGAATTTATTGGTTACCAAAAACAAAATCTCTTATCTTATAGCCGAAAGAGAGTAAGATACCTCATGTCTCTTTTCAGGCAGTTTAATCGCGCTATTAAGGATATCGGGTCCATGAATTATCGATTTCCATGATGGGATCAGATTTGTAACCATATTTATCATAGATATAACCATTCGTGATGGTTTCATCTCCTCAGCAATCTGACTCTCATCAAATTAGTAATTATACATAATTCTTATATAAAATGATATATATCTGAATATATATGTTCACCTTACACATGGGTGCAATAAGGATTCCTCCATCCCAGAACTCGGGTTTCTTGCGGTGCAAGAGAAGGACTACTGCTCCTCCCATCGACTCTCCCATCAAAAACCTCTTCTTCTTTGTGTTATCTCCCATCTCTGCCTCGCACAACAAACACAATCCAAGTCACACGGTTTAGTATTAAGGATAACTAGTGCATTAATTTGCATTAGACAAGTAGACAATGGACAATGGTTTAGAACAAATTATTTTTGAATATGTATAAATAAAAACCTTTTATTTGAATATGTATGAATAAAAACATTTAAAATTTTTTAAGCAGACCTTTTCTTTGTTTGCAAAAAAAAACTGATAATGTTTTTATAAATTTTGTTTTCTCATGTAGTAAACGCAGAAATTTGGTTTTAAAACAGTCTAGGCTTATATCTAACGTTATGACAAGTAAGTTAGCAATGTCAATGTGTAATGAGGTCAAAGAAGAGATGGACCAGATATTTTGGAGAAATGTGAAGAGACATCATCGATGAGAAGATCGAAGTTATCAATGTAGACAGAGAGACCGCTTGATCTCCCATGCCCTTCATATTCAATTCCATGCACAGCAAAACCTTCTTTTGCAAACTTAGGTGCTATATCTGTAGGTAAGAATAACCCACATTAATATTCACCCCTTTCTTCTTCAATGAATGCATATATAGGTATATGTAAATAGATACCTTTAAAGGTGGTGCTGCAATCAATTGCATAGCCATGGCAAAAGAAGATGAGAGCTCTTGGTTCTTGATTGACTGGAAACCATTTGCATGTTAAGAGTTGCATTCCCCGCGAATTCTCGATGAATTCCTAAATCATCACATAATCATCGACTCTTATTCATATGAGAGATTAGAAAAACAATGAATCTTAAAAATCAGAGTAATGATATTTACCTCGCTATATCCAACTTGCCCATCCACATGAGCCTGTAATTGACAAAAGTCAAGTCACATGACATGTAAAGATTTTTGTAAGCCAGAGAAGAAGAACGAAACTAACCATATTTGATCCCAGATAATGTAATGTGAGAGTAGCAACTAAGACACAAAAGAATATATGGCTTCGTTGTTGTTTCTTGTGGAAGAAGAAATGTTTGAAAAGGGTTGAATAAGACAATAGTAATTTCCTTTTTCTTCGCTCGAAGGAGCTATTACTAATTTTTTAGAGGTGACCTAAATTTAGCAATTTCATAACACCAAAAGTAAAGCACTAATGACGGGATGAGTTTTCTTTTTTTTTTCTTAAATGTCATTAGTGAAGTTGTAACTTCATAATAATGTGGCCAATTAACTCTGTAAAACCAGAAGGTTGGTTACTTTTCGTTCTTAAATTTCAGTTTCTCACTTAGACCTTATCATTGATACGTTTGTTCTGTATAAGGCTGGTGGGCTTAAATTGATGAAAGCGCATTATCGATTGTTTTAATGTTTTAAAATCAGATGCCATTTGCAGCTAGTAAACGCAGGTAAAAAGACCGAATGCAAACTATAAATGTTGACTCAAATAAATACCACAGTTCATGTTTTGTTTTCCAAAAATATCACACGTTTTTTCAATAAAACTCAAAATGCCACAAACTTTAGGTCTAAAATTTGAACAAAATGAAATTTCGACGTGCAATTCAAACCATGATACATCTGTAGACGGTACGTAGGATGTGATAAAATCTTACAACATAAATTTCTGTAGTCTAGATTTAGTGTAGCCAACCTTTCATAGATGCTTTATGGTCTCGCTAAGTTTTTTTTTGCAAGCAAAAGTTAAGGCGATGTTCTAAATCTCATCCTTTTATTAATGGTTTTCATGTTTTCCATCAAACTCAAACAATTTACTGGATATTGTTCTTAAATTCGAGTTTCCCCTTGGATCACGCAGAGTAGATTGGGGGGATCATCTTGGGTGAGAAGCAATCTTTTTTAAGTACTATTCTTGAGAAGTAAAATCTTCGAACATGAATTTGAGTTTTTTGTATGTTCAAAAAGAAAAAATATTGATGCTTCAAAATTACGTCAAATCAGCAAAAGATTTTGGGTTTAGCATTTAGCTTGTTTATAATTGGATGTTTTGAATCATAATATATATATATATATATATATATATATATATATATAAACAAAAAAGTGTATTGGATTGGTTTTTCAGGTTCCCCAATGGATTTAAAATTAATCAAACAGACTTTTATTTCATTTGAATGGTATGATAACAGAAAAAGATTTACGAGCCTCTATTATGACTTGTACTGTTTGGTGTACATAACTTACAACATTCTTCGATCTAGTAGTAATACATAAAACCCATCGTTGTAGTTCACATGCAAATTAAACACTCATTTTTGCATAGAAAAACCATCATCTACATGCTTTAACTCAGTCTCCAACTTTTGGTTTGTGACAGAAGCTCTCTCCTTTAACCAGCTTATGATATCACTAAACACAATCTCCAAATTCTCAGGAGATTCTCCGTATAAGAGCCCATGCCACATGTTCGGGTATAACTTAAAAGTCTTGTCCGAACTTGAAGCTACCTCGTATAATAGTTTGCTTACGTTTTTGTCTGTAACTTTATCATCTTCACCGTGAAGGACAATAAATGGCATCGATACCTGTTTTTTTAAATTCAATTTCTTAGTATTTACTCACCAATTTTGTTAATTAAATAAAAGCAAAGCTTGGAGATATCAAAGGAGATCGATAAAATAAAAAAAATAAAAAAATTAACCTGATCAAGATTCTTCTCAAGATCCAAGCTAACCATTAAAAGTTGGTGAGCGGTTTTCAAGCGAGGACGGCCCTTGTAGCAATACTCATTGTCCCTTACCTTTAAAATCATTTCTTTTTTAGATAAAGAAAATTAAACGTCGAAAACTATACTAAAATGATGATAATCAAATATGTTACCTGTTTTCTTATGTGGGTTTCTTTAAATGCTACGTCAATAATATCGTTGCTAGGAACTATCTTCCAAGTTGGAATAAACCGAGTTAGCTTTGTGAGAAATGAGATCACCATTGGATGTGGCTTTATGTCTTCTGCTAACTTTACTCAAAAAAAAAAAAAAAAAAAAATCAAGTGATTCATATCTAATTACTAAAAATAGTGAAATAGACATTATATTACATGAAAAATAACTCAATTTGGTAAAAATCTCAATCTTAAAGTTTAGAAGTCAACACTTATATAGTAAGGATATAGTATACTAAGGGCTACCCTAAAACTTGAAGAACACGAGACCGATCGATCATACACATACCTTACACATGGGAGCGACTAAAACGGCACCGTCCCAAAAATTGGGCTTCTTTCTCTCCAAGAGTAACACAACTGCTCCTCCCATGGATTCTCCCATTAGAAACCTCATCTTCCCCTTATTCTCTTCCAACTCTTCACATTCATCATTTCCAAAATATATTAATAATTAATAACATTTTCAAACGGAGGAAAAAAAGAAGAAGAAGAAGAGAAATTCTCAAAAGACCACAAGATTTAGGTTTACGATATTTTCAAAAATAGTGGTCTATTCGGAGGTAAAACTTATTTTTTTTTGGTGGTTCTTAAAAAAAAACATTCTTACCGCAAATTGAAGAGTAATGAGAAGAGACGTCTTGAACAAGATCATCAAACTTTTTGACGTAACCATTTAATCCCCCGGATTTACCATGCCCTTCATAGTCCATTCCATAGACCGAGAAACCCGCATTGGCCAACCTCACTGCAGTGCCTGATGAATATGTTTTAATATCAATTAAAATGTAATCATGAATGTATATATATTGACGAGTATATTATAATCATGATTTTAAAAGACGGAACTGCTCATGGTGATGCTTGATTCCATGGCGTAGCCATGACAGAGAAAGATTAAAGCCTTTGGTTCTTGCTGCTCCTCTTGTTTCCATGAACACGTGAAAAGTTGTATCCCTCGTGAGTTCGAAACATAATCCTAAACAACGACAAACGAAACCCCAAATTTTTATATAAGCTTAAAACAATAATTGTATCATGAATCTTCGTTTTTAGATACAAAGCAAAGAGCTTTGCATGACAAAAGAGCTAACTCGTAATTGAAAAGAGAGAAAGATTAAGACATACCTCTTTGTACATAACCATGATGTTCTATTTTTGTTATACGTTTCAAGAAAGAAAACTGGATTTGTTTCAATATATAGACGACGAGGATCACGAGATAAGAGAGTTTTATATCTGACCAAAAAAAAAAATTAGTAAGAGGGAGAGATCAAAGAGTCAAATCAGATTAAGCTTTTAACGAAAAACCGCTTAATGCGTTTTACTTATGGGACCAGCTGACTAAAATAAATTTATCCTGTTAATTACCTAACTTTTCTTTAGGGGAAGATAACATTTGACCTCAAATTACCAAATTCGATATATATGGAAAATTTGCAAGACACATTGCCGGCAAAAGAAAAAATATATTTGCAAGACACACGAAGGTCAATTTTGAATCAATCCTACAAAAACATTATACATAAAGTGACATATTACAATCTGATTAATTTTGTAAATACCACATGGTGAGTCAGATTAACGTATTAACCATGACTAAAAAGAATAAATTATTCACTGTCTGTACTAAACTTAAGGCCCATTTATATCATTGAGGCCCATTTAGAACTCTTCATCTTCTTCAGTTTAGGGTTTCAGGTGTCTTACTATAGCAGTGCAAAGAGACTGAGTCAGAGAGGGCTCGAAGACGCCATGGGTAAGTCCCTACTCTTGAATCATTTCCACCATTATTGTTTGAGTTGCTTATGTTTGGCTCCATTTTCTTATTGTGTTGTGTTGAAATGGATCCGTGAACAGCGAGAATCAAGGTTCATGAGTTGAGAGATAAATCAAAATCGGATCTTTCTACTCAATTGAAAGAATTGAAGGCAGAGCTTGCTTCCCTACGTGTCGCTAAGGTCACTGGTGGTGCTCCTAACAAGCTCTCTAAGATGTAATTGTTCTCTACTCTCAGCCTTATTATACAAATGTTGGAATATTTTGAGCTGCTTGATATTGGAATCACTAGCCTCTTTCTGAGTATGATCTAAAGCTACTGAGAATAGTAGATTACTAGATTGTTGATTTTTTAATTGTTAATTGCATTTATATTGAATTGTTTATGGTGCCAGTGTTTACAAATTAGGCATTTTGATACATTCATGTGATTAGTGTGTTGCCCTTTGCATGGTATTGGTACCTGGCTTATGGAATTGTTGATTTCTAGTCTTTAGTCATCAGTTTTTTTTTGCTTGTGTTTGCTTTTATGTTCATTGTTTTTAGATATCTTTAGCATCTTAAGCAAAATCCCTATGCACACAGACGCCAAAACATTGGTGTTTAAAACAATCGAGGCTTAGATTAGTCTTGGGTTTATTGTTGCAGTTTTTGGGATTTTTAGTTATCTTGTATGTCTGCGAAATGGGAAAAGAAAGATATTTATATAATCTATTTGAATCTCTGAACAAGCAAGACCATTGTTTTTGTTTAGGACTTTTAGCAATCTTGGTAAGGCCTCAAATTAAGTTATTATGGATCTAATTGTGGTCTTTTGTTTTTGGGTTGTTGCAGCAAAGTGGTGAGGAAGTCGATTGCGCAAGTGTTGACTGTGAGCTCACAGAAACAAAAGTCTGCTCTTAGAGAAGCATACAAAAACAAGAAGTTGTTGCCACTCGATCTCCGTCCCAAGAAGACTAGAGCCATCAGAAGGAGACTCACTAAACACCAGGTATTTTGAATTCAGTGACATGCTTTGTTTTGGTCCATACTTCATGACTTTTTCTCTGCATTGGATAGGCGTCGCTGAAGACAGAACGAGAGAAGAAGAAAGACATGTACTTTCCAATTAGAAAGTATGCCATCAAAGTTTAATTATCTTTCTACTGTCAGAGAGTCCTCCCTCAGTCTTCTCTAATATATCTGAATTTTCTTTCAATTAAAGATTTGATTCTTCAAACATGATTGTATGATCTCTCACGCACGTTCTTTGTTATAAATTTGAGATTTACCCTATTTGACTTTCGAGAACTAGCTCGTGGGCTGATCTATTTGGTCTCGGCAATAAAATCTGCAAAAACGTAAGATTCTGCGAACAAAAGCCACTTAACATCATCACCTGTTTATTATTCACTTTGGGACAGTCTAAGAACCTAGCTAATTGTTTTATAAGCAATCTGAGACAAGAGCATTACCATGTTCGAACTGTGTTGATGAGCTATGCAACCAGTTGCAACTGAAATTTACACTCAAATCAACTGAAATATTGGCTTCAAGAACTCATTATAGCACAACTAAGCAGTCGTCCTAGACAACCAAAATGTTTTCTCATTTGTCTAAAAATCAGGCCCATTAAAAACACAAGTAAGGCCCATATCTTCTCCAGTTGAAAGATTTGAAGGCGGGTGCTTTCTTCCGCCTCCGCCGCGTCGCCTCTTAGGTTACTCACTGGTATTGCTCCGGCCTCCTAATAAGCTCTCTCGTACACTTAGCCGCTTTTCCCGGTATGATCTTTAATCTGTTTTACCATATTTTCTATTTTTCATTCAAGTGAAAAAAATAAAGTTCAAATTTTTATTGTTTCTCTGTTTTTCCTCAGCTCACTGAAACATGTCTGCGAAGTGGCGAGCTCTGCAGCATCGCCATCGTTATACTTACAGTGCTGTTCTGTTCCCCAGCTCGTTCACTGCTTCTTTGAGCCAATCTAGTTTGTCTCAGTCTTGTCCCAAGTTTTACTCCAACATTGAAGAATTGGTTTCGTTGAATTCAATCTACGCGCAAGTTAATCACGCCAAGAAAGTTGTTGCTTCGTTCGGAGAGTTTCTCGCCAAGGCCAATGAGAATGAAGGAGGCGAGAGAGAGACAGTTTCTGTAAGGGAAGCTATTAGGTTTTACTTGGAGATACTCTTCATGGAGAATTCTTTGCCTCTTCATAAGACCCTTGTTTCAGCCTTGGCTAAAACCACTAAGTTTCATTCAGTGATCAGTTCATGTTTTAAGGAGCTTTGTGATGAATATGGCGGTTTTGAAGATGGTGGTAATCGATTCTGTGTGTCTAGAGTTGCTTTATCAGTGATGGGCATGCCAAAGTTGGGATATTTAGTTGATATAATTGAAGATTGCGCGCTTCTGGTTGGTTATGATATCGTTTCAGGGTTGAATGGTATAGTCTTAGACACTGAAGCTTGTGATAGGCCTCCTCCTACTGTTATGGAGCAATGCCAAGAAGCTTTGTCTTGCTCGTATTACTTGTTTCAGCGGTTTCCTTTGAAGTTTAAGGGTTTAGTTGGGGAGGATGCAAGTTTTATGGAGAGTGTTTTGGCTGTTCAAGTAAGCATTTTGAAGTCGCTGGCATTTTCTAGGGACTGTTATGTGGCTGCTGGTGTGAGTTTCTGTGCTGCTCTGCAGGTCTGTCTCAAAGACGAAGAGCTTGGATTGTTTATAGCGCAATGTATATTTTGCTGGAGTAGCGTCGTTAGGTTGGCTGATATTGTTAGCAAAATTCCATTTGCCGGGGACATTTGTTCTGAGATCTGCAGTTTTTCATCTTTGAGTAGACTCTGCTTGATCCGAGGCATTCTTACTACAGTTTCTAGGGGTATTCTTGTTTCCTCTTTTGCTCGATTGAGCAACAGTGATTGTGATCACAAAACTATTCTGTATGACGGAATTTTGCTCGAACTTTGTGATTTATGCGAGAACCCCATTGACAGTCATTTAAATTTTCACGTACTAACTGTGATGCAGATTTGCATGCAACAGATCAAGACATCTATGTTAACTGATTTATCAGAAGGTTATGATCCAATGCCAGACAGCATGGCAGCTCGAGTACTCAGAATTATATGGAACAATTTGGAGGACCCTTTGAGCCAGACAGTCAAACAAGTTCACCTCATGTTTGACCTCTTACTAGACATCCAAACCACTGTTCATCAGACAGATGATAAAGTGGGAATGAGGGAATCTTTGTTGAAAATTGTCAACTATCTTCTTCGTTTAGGATCACGTTGTAAAGGAAGATATGTTCCATTAGCATCCTTGACAAGGCGGTTAGGTGCGAAGACTTTGATGGATATGAGTCCTAACCTGTTGTTCGAGATGGCAAATGCATATATTGATGATGATGTCTGCTATGCTGTAACATCATTTATAAAATGTTTCCTTGAACTGTTGCGTGATGAAAGCTGGGGGAGCGAAGGTGTTGACCAGGGTTATGCGCGTTATCGAGAACATTGTTTGCCTCCTTTCCTTTACGGGCTTGCTTCTGGCAAGTCGAAACTCAGGTCCAATCTAAATACTTATGCAGTACAAGTTTTGCTAGAACTGGATGTAGACAGTATATTTCTTTTGCTTGCGTATATATCTATTGGACCGAGTGAGGAAGAAACCAAGCTAAACTATACTGAGTTGAGTAACATGAGTATGGAACTAACAGTTGAACAGAAAGTGGTTGTTTTAGTATCATTGCTGAAAGTTTGTCGTACACTTGCATTCCTTGAAGGGGATATTGAACAAAAAAGAAGTACAGATGCATTTGCAGTTGTTCAAATCAAGGGTATTGAGTTAAAAATTCCCATTGAGTGGCTAAAAATGGCCTTAACCCATGTTGATGAGTCGGTTCGTGTGGATGCTGCAGAGACACTCTTCTTAAACCCCAAGACTTCTAGCCTTCCATCTCCCTTAGAGCTTTATCTCATGAAGGAGGCTGTTCCCTTGAACATGAGGTCATCGTCTACAGGTTTTCAAATGAAATGGACCAGTTTGTTCAGGAAATTTTTTCTCCGGGTCCGTACGTCGCTGGAAAAGCAGTATAAGCTAGGGAGCTTGCAACCACTTAAAAGCGACAAAAATGCAGTTCTACGAGCAGAGAGTTTGTTCAAGTTTATGAGGTGGCTAAGTTCCTTTTTGTATTTATCTTGCTACCCTTCTGCCCCTTACAGGAGAAAAATAATGGCGACAGAACTTATACAGATCATGATTGAAGTCTGGCCTGTTGTGGCTTCTAAGGATCCCACTTCTCATCAAGGCCATCTTTACCCATACTGTGATATTGTCACTTCACATGATTCAACGTTATTGCTAGTTGGATCGATTGTTGATAGTTGGGACAGGCTTAGGGAAAATTCTTTCCGTATTTTGCTACATTTTCCAACTCCATTTACTGGCATTTCAAGTGAAGACATGGTCCAAATCATTATTCCTTGGGCCAAACAACTAGTCTGCAGTCCACGGGTAAGAGAGAGTGATGCAGGTGCTTTGACTCTTAGGCTTATCTTCAGAAAGTACGTATTGGACCTTGGTTGGATAGTCAAGGTTTCCACTACTGTTTTTTGTTGTGAAAGAGAGTGTGAAAACATAGATTGTCGTAATCAGAACTCTAAACCGAAGTATCCTGTGGTTGAGTATATTAAATCACTTATTCAGTGGCTTGATGCTTCTGTGACGGAGGGAGAGCGTGATCTCTCTGAAGCATGTAAAAACAGTTTTGTTCATGGGGTATTATTAGCTTTGCGATATACTTTTGAGGAATTGGACTGGAACTCTAATGCAGTGTTAAGTATATCAGAGATGAGAAAGGAACTGGAAAAGCTTCTGAAACTGGTGACGAGAATAACTACATTAGCACTTTGGGTGGTTTCTGCAGATGCTTTGTGTTTGCCTGAGGATATGGATGACATAATAGATGATGATAGTTTCTTTTCAAATGTTCAAGATGATTCTGCCGCTGTTCTCTCAGAGGAACACACAAGTACATATCCAAAACATGTGCATGAAACAGTACAATCAGAACAGGTAGTTATGGTTGGTTGCTGGCTCGCTATGAAAGAGGTATTGATTCTGTCATCTTGCTGATAATTGTCCTTACTTTGGTATCACTTGTTTTGCGTTTTCATTTTTCTTAATACTTGTCTCAAGTAGCTGCTCTTTTTCATCCTGAAATGCAGAATATGGTATTTCTAATTTTTTTTGAGAAACTTCATATAGAAACTGCTTTCTTTCTTCAGGTGAGTCTTCTTTTGGGAACCATTATAAGAAAGATTCCATTGCCTACCAGCAGCCTTAGACCTTTAGAAAATGGTGATACAGCTTCTTCAGTCCCCAATGATTTAGTGATAGGAAATTCTGAATCACTGCTTGACCTGAAGCAACTTGAAAAGATTGGAGACCACTTCTTGGAAGTACTTTTAAAAATGAAGCACAATGGTGCAATAGATAAGACAAGAGCTGGATTTACAGCTTTGTGCCACCGTTTACTATGTTCGAACGATCCAAGGTATGCTTTTAACTTTACGCTTCTTGTGTGTCCTTGTAACTTGTTTTTCTATTCACTGACGTATTGTGTTTGTTTTTTCTTTTCATAGACTTTGTAAGCTGACAGAATCCTGGATGGAGCAACTTATGGAAAGAACTGTGGCAAAAGGACAGACAGTGGACGATGTGTTAAGACGAAGTGCAGGAATTCCCGCTGCATTTATTGCTCTTTTTCTCTCAGAACCGGAAGGTTCACCAAAGAAGCTTCTCCCACGGGCGCTTAGGTGGCTAATAGGTCTTGCAGAGAAGCCTCTCATGGAACCCCTGGAACAGAAAGGGTCTAAACATATGGTTGAGGAGATCAATTCTTCTGATATGCATTCAAATGAAAAACTTTCAAAGGTCCGTGATGAAGGAGTTGTTCCGACGGTGCATGCGTTCAATGTTCTCAAAGCTACTTTCAATGACACAAACTTGAGCACTGATACTTCTGGGTTTTCTGCGGAGGCTATGATTGTTTCAATAAGATCCTTCTCTTCACCATATTGGGAGGTCAGAAACAGTGCCACACTTGCATACACTGCCTTGGTCCGTCGAATGATTGGATTCCTTAATGTTCAAAAACGTGGATCTACCCGTCGTGCCTTGACTGGACTTGAATTTTTTCACAGGTATGTCTGATAAGATCTTCACCTGATATTCTTTTTTTTAGGTAGCTGTCTCTACATTGAATTGAAAATGCATTGTTTTCATCCATTATTTAATGTTGTCTTGGTTTTCTTGAAGGTACCCCTTGTTGCACCCTTTCATATACAGTGAACTAAAGGCAGCAACTGATTTACTTGACACATCTGGTTCATCTGATTCAAACCTCGCAAATCTTGTCCATCCGAGTTTATGGCCCATTCTGATTCTTTTATCTAGGCTTAAGCCCTCACCCATTGCAAGTGAAAGTGGAGATGACCTGGACCCGTTCGTTTTTATGCCCTTTATTATGAAATGCTCTACTCAAAGTAATCTCCGTGTTCGTGTTTTGGCATCACGTGCTCTAGTAGGTCTTGTTTCCAATGAGAAACTCCAAAGCGTTCTGCTCCGAATTGCCTCAACATTACCTTCTAATGGGGCCCAAGGTGGGTCCTTCAATTATCTTCACGGTATTTTGTTGCAACTTGGTAATCTCCTAGATACAAACTGTAGAGACCTTGCTGATAACTCTAAGAAGGATCAGATTATTGGAAAATTGATCAATGTCCTTGCAAATTGCTCATGGTTGGCTTCTCCATTGACGTGCCCTTGCCCGATCCTCTGTACATCTTTTTTGAGAGTGCTTGATCATATGCGAGTAATTGAATGGACATGCTCTGAAAGCAAAAATCTCAGGGACATCTATAAATTGCACTTGGATCTATCTACAAATTGCTTGGATGCAGATGCTTCTTATGGTTTCTCCTATTATGACCCTTCAATCGCTGAGCTTAGAGAACAAGCAGCTGTATCTTATTTTGGTTGCGTATTTCAGCCATCTGATGAAGCAGCGGAAGTTTTTCAGATTACTCAAAGACCAAATTTGCAATCGCAGAAAGTTCCTGAAGCATTAGATTTTCCTCACCTTAACGAAAGGCTCCTTCGTTGTATATCTGATCAATCATATGAAGTTCGTCTTGCAACACTGAAGTGGTTTCTGCGGTTTTTGAAGTCAGAAGATTCCAGTTTCTCAGAGTCGAGCAGTATTTGGAACTGGGCAAAAAACGGTCTCCAGGTGATATTATTAGAGCTGTTGGACAAGGAGAAAAACCATAAATGTGAGAACTACATTTTAAGGATTCTTTTCCAGTGGAATCTTCTTATGTTCAAAAAATCATGTAACAAGGAATCTGTTGAAGGCATTTACGTTGGTTCGTTGAACTATGATTCGGTGTTTCATCTTTGGGGCAGGCTGACTTCTCTATATGAGAGCACACGACGTGCTAAAACCCGAGGTACACTCATGTGTTGCCTGGCAATTTGTGTGAAGCATCTCACGGGGTTGTTCATCCACAAAAACGAATCTGAAAAAGAAGAGGAACCAAGATGGAGTTGTATAACTGATTGTGTCTCCTACTTTGTTAACTTGATCAAACAGAAAAGCTTACCATCCGAGCAAGTAAATGTTCGCCATGCATCTGCAGAGGCTATTATAGCATCCGGTATACTGGAACAAGCGAAGCTCATAGGTCCTCTTGTCTCAAATCACCAAATTTCCTCTGAAACTACACCAAGCAAATTTCAAAAAGCTTGTGATGTATACGCATATCAAATTCTAGAGATGTGGTTCACTTGTATCAAATTGTTGGAGGACGAAGATGATGTCATCAGGTCAAAACTCGCTACGGATGTTCAGAAGTGTTTCTTCACTGCCGTGGAAGTTCCTACTCAAGTAGATAAAGTCTTGGAACTGAGCTTCAACCATTTATCTTCCATCTTAGGGCACTGGAATGAGTATTCGCAATATCTCTCGAGATGGGTCTTCAACACCGCAGATTACACATCCCCACCAAAGGGAGGTAGTGATCTAGTGAGGCGGGTTTTCGACAAGGAAATCGATAATCACCATGAAGAAAAGCTTCTGATCTTGCAGTTTTGCTGTTACCATCTACAGAAACTACCAAACAGAGACTTTTCCCTGGCACAACTACTCGACTGGAGGAGTAAATTCCACAATCAGCTACTTGCTTTCGCTAAAGATCATGTCAGCAAACAAAGAGAAAGCTGGGTAGGCGGTGTTGGGAACCACAAGGATGTGTTTTTGCCACTCTATGGTAATCTTCTTGGTCTCTACGTCTTTTCCGACTGCATATTCAGATTCTCAACTGATAGCAATGACAAGAAAACTCTGTTTTCTGATATCATTGAACTTGGGGAGGCACTGAAACCCTTTTTGAGGAACCCTTTGGTGTCTAATATGTTCCGAGTAGTTGTCAGATTACATGAGAAGTTGCTAAATGATTCTTTGATGGATTTATCTACTGTTCTTTCTGGAGAGATTTGGGAAGGTTTTGATCCATATTTTCTTCTCACTGAGGGAGAAATCAAAGTCAGATCTTTTTATTCAGATGAAAGCGGAGCCTGCTCTCCTCCTCTCGGCTAAGGTCACTGGTGGTACTCCTAACAAGCTCTCTAAAATGTATGTTCTCTCACCTCTCTATTACGGAAACATTTATGCTTTCATTACTGATGTAGCATTTGGGATTCTGGGTTTTCAATATTTCAAGCTGCTTGACATTGAGGATTTAGTAGCTCCTTTTCTCAGTATGATCTGGCTAGTGAGAAAAGTGAAACCTTATCTTCCAAAAAATTTGGTTTAGCCTGGCTTATGGATTTCTAATTATTAATTGCACTTCTGTAAAAAAATTCATGTTACCTCTTTCTACAAGATTAGATATTTGACACATTCATGTGATTTGTGTGCGTTTATGTTACCTGCCTGGTGGATTTTATGATTGTTAAATTTTGTGTTGCTTCTATGTTTTGTGTGTGTGTTTTACTCCCAAATGAATCCACATTTTTACCTTCTTGAACAAAAGTCCCTTGTTAATTGTGACCGTAAACAGAGAAATTGACTGTTTAAAAGGATCACCAAATAGAAATTACTCGCATGCTTCTGCTTCTGTTGCACACCTTGCTCATATTTCCAGTTTTTCTTATGGGCTTTGTAATTTATCTTGTCTGCGATGTACCCGTTAGTGTCTTCAAAGGAAAATAAAGTTACTTGAATCTATGGGCAACCAAAGATCTTCTTGCCTTAGACGTTTATCTATCTTTCTAAGCCTCAGTTCTAAAGTCATTATGAATCTGAACAGGGTCTTTTGTGTTGTTGCAGCAAAGTGGCGAGGAAGTCGAATGCGTAAGGGTTGACTGTGATCTACAGAAACAAAAATCTACTCTAGGAGAGGCATACAGAGAAAAACAAGAAGTTGCCACTCGATCTCTGTCACAAGAAGACTTGATCCATCAGGGGAGGACTAACCAAGCACCAGGAAGTGATGGATTTACTTATTCAATTCTAATCAGTTTAGTGGAATTATACTTTGTCTGGTCCATACGAAATAACTTATTCTCTGCATTGATAATACAGAATGAGAGAAGAAGAAAACATTGTAGAAAGTAAGACATCAAAGTTTAATATTCTCTTGTTGTATGTATACCTCTGTTTTGCTGTCAAAGATCTTTGATCTCCTCTGATATATTTAAACTAAAAGATTTAATTCTTCAAACATATCATTATACCGGAGAGGGAGAGGTTCATATTCTAAAACATGTAAGCATTCCGAGCAAAAGAAATGTTTATATTATTCATCCAAAATGTTGGTTCGTGTCACACGATAATACACATTGTAGAAGGAAGACTAGAAGTAGAACCAGCTACATTAGAGTTTAATGTATCTATATAATAATAAGTCAAAAATACCCACTTGGATTATTATGTTCTTATCATTTTTGGGGTTATCAAAGATACTTTATAAACTTTTGACTTTTGCATTGGCATTGTCTTTACTCCGATGATCTACGCCTGAGAGTTGACCGCTTCACAGTCCAGTCTTCAAATTGTTTTCGCACTTACGATATCATTCATTTCTGATTCGTTAGGGCTCCCCCAAGCTTACAATCTTCCTTAGTAAAGTTTGGGAAAAAAACAAATAACATAAACATAATCAATCTC
Organism: Arabidopsis thaliana; assembly: GCF_000001735.4. NCBI lineage: Eukaryota > Viridiplantae > Streptophyta > Magnoliopsida > Brassicales > Brassicaceae > Arabidopsis > Arabidopsis thaliana. The sequence continues at coordinate 20,444,056 of NC_003074.8, read as the reverse complement.
AATCTGAAACGAACTAAACACTACTATAGTTCATTTTCTCTCATATGTATATAACAAGATAATTGTCAAAACAAAAACTGTGAGTTGTAATCAAATGATGGCATTGATCAATAGTCATTGCTTTGTTGATTGAAGAAGATTCCACTTTTAAGGAAAAAAGACAGCTACAATAACTAAATTCTTTAAGGTTCGTTAGCAATGTAACCGAATACGTGAAGTAACACTAGCCATTGTTTAAAGAAAGAGAGTCGTCGAAACAAAACGTTGACTAGCTTATATGCTCTTATAATGATTTAGACAACTCACGTATATACGACGTTGAAGCCAAATTAGTTGAAATGTATATGTAAATGTAGTTGACTTTGGTAAGCGAATCTCCATTTTGGTCTTTTAAGAATCTGTAACGCCTGGAAATTGCCAATACCTCCGGTTCGTATATCTTTATATCATGATTTATGAGTGCGTATATTTGACTTTTTCTTGCAAAACCATACATACATAACATGCGAATGTCTTGTGTCTGTGTATATGATATCTAATGTATGGGAAAACTTGGAATATAGGTTTTATTTTCTTCTAGACAAGATCATGAAGTATAGTACGTATCTTTTATGATCATCTTTTTGGTCAGACGAAAGAATATTAGTTTTATATAATACATAATTTGTGATTTGTTTTTCTATCCTCTATAAGCACAAACATATACTATCAGATTATGACACATCAACAGTGCTAATATAACATTAGGCTGTAAAATCAACTTAAATATTTTGTAACACTTTTCTCTTAACTATTACAATAAACGTATAGCTGTTAGTTTGCAAGGACAGCGTTAACAACTTATTGTATCATAGTATTGATTCAAAACGTTAATTACTGTGATAACTATAACTTATTAACTGAAATGCAGACGTTGACAGACACACAAGAATTGAAATGTAGAAACGCGTTTATATAAGAGAACGCTAAATATATAAATTTCGGACTTTTCTAGTGAAACTCTATTAGTCTTCTTTTTTTTCTTTGGTCAAAAAACTTCCAATACGAAATTCGAACAAGAAGTATAATTAGTGATCAATAATGCGAATGATGCAATAAAAAGTCAAATGAAATGAAATTGATGAATTTAACTGTTATATAAAATTATAAGTTGACAGAATGAAATAGTCATATAATTCTAGTTCTAGACGTGGATAGCAAAAACTTTGTCGCCCATATGTATATAAAATTTGTACTCTAGTTATCTTTTAAGTATATAAGGCTTATATTATACATCGAAGTCAATGGTTCTTTGTGGTCTGGGTCTATAATCACAGGTAAGCACATCGTCATCGATTTCATTTTCAAAGTCAAGACCAATCTCGCTCTCTATATAATTGTTAAAAACCATCTTTCTAATTAAAATAGAAAGAGTAAAAGCCAAGTAACACCATTTTAAAAGGCTTCGCTTTCAATTCAGAAAGAAGAGAATAGAGAGCTTCTTCTTCTTCAATGGCGAAAATGGCGAAATTTTCTTTCTTCTCTTCGTCATCTCCTAAATATCATCCTTCTTCGCCTTCTTCATTCACTTCTTTCCCGGCTTCTCCTCTAAACCAGAACTTTACTCAGGCTATGATGGAGGAAACCGTGGAGACAGCGGACTCCGTCATCAGAAAATGGGACCCGAACACGCCTTCCTTCACCAAGATTGTCTCTCTGTTCAACCATAGCAGGAAGGAGGCTAAAGAGTTCATCAGATGTGTCCGTGATTTGCGCAGAGCGATGCACTTTCTTGTCTCTCAAGACTCTCAATCTCCAAAGCTTGCTCTAGCTCAGACCCTGATGCAGATCGCCATGGCAAGGCTCGAAAAAGAGTTCTTCCAGATATTATCTTCAAACAGAGACAAGCTTGATCCTGAATCAGTTTCCGGTCAATCCTCAATCTCCAGCAATTCTGAATTTGAAGATGTTATGGGATCTGACGACGACGATGAAAGTGACAATGAGATGAGGAAAGCTGGCGAATCGATCACTCAGGTTGAGAAAGCTTCAGCTATGGTGATGTCTGACCTTAAGGCGATAGCAGAGAGTATGATAAGTTGCGGATATGGTAAGGAGTGCGTAAAGATTTATAAGCGGGTCAGAAAATCTATTGTAGATGAAGGGCTGAGCTTGCTCGGGATTGAAATCTACAAAGGCTCCAGATTTCACAGAACGGACTGGGTCACGCTCGAGCATATGATCAAGAACTGGATAAAAGCTGCAAAGATTGGCATTGCCACGCTCTTCCGTGGAGAGAAACTTCTTTGTGATCATGTCTTTTCTGCTTCCAATTCAACAAGGGAGTCATGCTTCTACGAGATTGCAAACGAAGCAGCCACTAACCTTTTCAAGTTCCCTGAATTTGTTGCCAAGGAGAAGAAATCGCACGAGAGGATCTTCCCGCTAATGGATCTGCAGGCTGCAATCTCTGATCTCTGGCAAGACATAGAGATGATATTCCACTTTGATGCAGTAGCTGGTGTGAAATCTCAGGCGCTCACATCGCTGCAAAAACTAAAGGTCTCAATCCACAGTGCTCTCACGGATTTTGAATCAATCATTCAGAAAGATACGACGAAAGCTCTAACACCTGGAGGAGGGATTCATAAACTGACACGATCAACAATGAACTTCATCTCTTCCCTTTCTAAGTACAGCGGAGTCTTGTCGGAAATCCTAGCAGACCATCCACTCCCGAGAAACACTCGCCTGCTGGAATCCTATGTCAGAGCTCCAATTTCGGAAGATGAACAACACAATCACGCACTCTCTGTCCATTTTGCTTGGCTAATCCTGGTTTTGCTATGCAAACTAGACACCAAAGCAGAGCATTACAAGGATGTTTCTTTGTCTTACCTTTTCCTTGCAAACAACCTTCAGATCATCATTGAAACGGTTGGTTCAACTCCCCTAAGGAATCTCCTTGGAGATGATTGGCTCAATAAGCACGAAGATAAACTCTGCGCTTATGCTGGGAATTATGAGATAGCAGCATGGTCCAATGTTTTCATGTCTTTACCAGAAGAACCCACAGACCTATCACCAGAGGAAGCTAAAATATATTTCAGAAGATTTCACACGGCATTTGAGGAAGCATATATGAAACAATCATCACGAGTTGTACCAAATGCGAAACTTAGGGACGAACTAAAGGTTTCAATAGCAAAGAAACTTGTACCAGAATACAGAGAGTTTTACAGGAAGTACTTACCAATGCTCGGCCAGGAGAGAAACATTGAGATCTTGGTGAGATTCAAGCCAGATAATTTGGAGAATTACATCTCTGATCTTTTCCACGGTACACCAATTCATGCATCCTCTTCTTTTTCTTCATCTTCTTCCTCTTCATCCTGGAAATCACTTGGGTGTGTTTCAGGCTGAGAGACTTGATCCATAGTTTTGGCTAAATATTCCATTTTTTACATGATGTGAAGTGAAAAAAATGTAGATACGTGTGTTTGCATTGTGTGTGCAACAGAAAATGAGAACAAAAAAAAAAAAATGAGATTTTCTTTACATAATTTATGACGAGTTCTTCATTATCTAAGAAAAAACAAACTTGCGATACGCTTTAAGAATAAAACGAGTAGTCTCTAATAACCGAAGCTGATATAAATCTGATAAAGAATTCGATTCAGTGATATACATTCAAGAAGCCAATTACAAATCACAAAGAAGAAAAAGGCATAAAAAATCACACACAGCATACTGTAAACATAATGTGCTGAAGAACAAAAGCATTATTCACTCCTTCAATAACTAGAAAAAGAAGGAAATATGATATGCAAGAAAACATTTGAATCGCAACTATTACTTAGGAACTCCATGATCAGAAGGACGGGACAAAGATTGCCAACCGGTACAAATTTGCATGATTTGCTTGAGAGTTTCTGATGGTGGCTCCACAGTCCATGTTGGGTAGTGTTCACTTGGATGGAATACACATTCTTCACTGGCTCCTGTCATCAAGGAAGGTTGAGCTCCATTCAAGAACAAGTCATTTTCAGATCGTACTAACCCAGTTCTCGCTTCTTCCTTGTCAGCAGCCTACAAACAAACTCACACAAGATGATGGTGGTGGATTCAAAATAAGAACAAGATTTTCTCTGATGCAAATGAAAAGCGAGAATTAACCTTTTCTGAGTAGTATTCAAAAGTTTTCTTCTTCACTCCTGCTTCGTATATATTGCATTGAGAGAACACCTGATTTCAGAAACATAAGAATCTTCAGGTGAGACCTCAAGCAATGATCTAAGATCTGCAAAAGAGTTTACCTGCGCTTCTACACTAGCACAAACAGCATATATTCCCCAGTTTCTTGTGTAGTTGTTGTACAAATGAACTTTTCCAAATCTGAGACGAGGTTGTCTCTGCCTAGTTCCATCAAAGAAACAATGGTGAATGGTCACTCGGATACATCTATCCTCAACATGAGAAGGATCTGCTCCAATCAGCATCGTCTTGTCATGCTGTGCAAAATAACATCTGTAGAAACCAGAAGCAACATTAAGCACCAGTCAAGAGCATACATTACCCTAACCATAACCATCCAAAATCATCAAACCTCACCTAGAAACAGTAATATCCGTGCTTTGTCTAGTAATATCAATAAGCCCATCATCGTAATCGCGGAGACTACACCGATCAATCCAAATGTGTCTAGACTTTGGTTTAATCTGAATACCATCAACATCATGACCTCTACCACCTTCAAACTCCAAATTGCAAATGATGATATGTTCACATTCCTTCAATCTTATTCCTTTCCCTGTGAGCTTAATTCGTTGTCCTCGTCCATCAATCGTCTTGTAAGACGATACACTCAAGTATGAATTGAGATTTATAGTTCCAGAAACTGCAAAAACAATCCATAACGGCTCTTTCCTCCTACCTCCTTCACGAAGAGTCCCAGGTCCATCATCTAAAATCCACACATAACCAATCTCAAGATCTTCGAACACAATCAACAAATGCATCTCATAATCAATACGAAGGCGAATTTATCCATACATTCCAGTATGATCATCGGTAAAGCATCGGGCATAGAGATACATATATAGATTCGTAGATAGATTTTACGAATACATCACCTGCAAGAGAAGTGACGACATAGAGATCGCCGTGGAGACCACCGACGGCGAAGCGTCCGAATCCCTCTGCACGGCCAGCTAAAGCCCTGAGGCTACAATCGGCATCGGCGTACGGTAGCGACGTCATCGTTCGTTGTTATGCGACGTCGTATCAAGTGTTTCTGTTTACCGTCGAGCTTCTCTACTTGAGCGAGAAAGGCACAAGTAAGGTTGATTCTCTAGATCGGTGATTCAGTTTACCAAACCGGTTTGGACCGGGTAGATTATTTAGTACATACAGTATTTGGTTTATGTATGAGTCACGTGGACAACATTAACAATTAACATCATCGACTAGTCAATTTTGGAAGAGAAAAACTTGCCATTAACGTCTCCTTTGAAATTGCACTTATTTCTCCTATTTTTAGTAATCTCTCGTTTACCATTGACGGTATCTTTTGTAAGTTTAACGGTCTCTCAATAATTGGTTGAAATATTAAAATTCAAATTTTATTATATTTGTAGAAAAATATTGACTGTTTTTCATATTTGGGACCCCCAAAATCTCAATACCGGTACTGTCATAATTCAGAAACAACAGAGTAAAATGTATTTATTGCCGTAACAACCATGCCGACCAAAAATAAATGATAGTACTAATTTACATGTCTTGTTATAGGCGATAAGGTTTTAAACTTAGACTACTTATTAGAGTACTTGGGACTTACGAGTGACATGTTTGATATAGAAACATCGCGTTAAACACAATTTGGTAGATGTCACAGCAGCTTTGAAGTAACTAGTACAAATTTGGTGTATGGGTTACATCATCCAATAGTCGTCATCCAATAGTCAATTTCAAACAAAACTTAGCCATTAACGTCTCCTTTGAAATTGTACTAAACTCCATTAGTAAATCTTCAATCTCCCCCATGTTCGAGTAACAATAGATGATTTTTAGTTGTTTTTCATAATGTTTTTTTTATATATAATTTTTTAAAATATGCTTTAGGCCACATAAATGTTAGGACCGGCTTCCTCCTCCTATTTTTAGTAATCTCTCGAATTTCATATCTCAATCGGTTCCTTTCCTACATGTTTATCATTTCATTGTCGATCGTTTGACTCGATTCGATATTTTCGTCAATCATTCATCCAACATGTATATAAAAAATGGAATTTCCCTTTGGCTTTGTGTATTGATGTTAAAACTTGAATTGTTTCTTAGGAGTAGAACTGTTGAATTAGCGATTGTGTATACTCGAACCATAATTCCAAAACAAAGGAATGTGTTTGTGGCCGACAAAGAAAAGAAAAGTATTAATTTTACATGTTATGCTTTGAAACTGATTGGTTACTAACGAGAGAGAACATGTTTTATATATACATCGAAACAAGGCTTTAAACAAAATTTGGTAACTATCTTAGCTTTGATAATGGATAATAATGAAATGGCCATCGAGTTGACGAAGCCAAATTGCCTTTATCACGGATTCAAAAAAAAAACAATCACGAAAATCACGATTTTTTATTTCCTAAATATACATTTATGTCGAAAATGAAACTTCATGAAATAAAAGAAAATTAAGAAATTAACATTAAATGAAATCATGTACCGTAATCAGTAAGGGATGGCGATGATGATGGTGGTTGTCAAATCCTACGAGCCACACACTTTGAGATAATTTCGTGGGCTCCTTCATGCTTCACACAAATTTTAGTTAACTCTCTTTATTTGTTTTGTTTATAAACTATAGTTGACTTGAAAAAGTTGTTTTTTGTGAATTAATTTCTAACCTATTATTAGTTATATACTGAATCTCTGATATCACAATTTATCCAATATTCTACGAAGATAGATTAATCATGAATCCAACAAAATTGGGAAATTGGAGTTTAACCAATTAATGGAAACTACGGCCATCCCAAATTACCAACCGTTTTGTGGAGCCACATTGAAGAGAGAGTCGTTCTCTTAGTAGTTTTGACATCCACATCTACTGTATACATGCATATTTGTCAACGCATTCCTCACTAGGTTCAGCATGGTTCCTTTTTTGGATTATTTCATCAATTGATTCGACATATATTAATAAAGGGAGATACATATTTTGTATCATTTTGCGTGTCGGTGTTAATATTTGATTTGGTGATTAGGAGTAGAAAACTGTTTTGGATGATATTAAAACCAAAGAATGTGTTATGGTTACTATGAACAAACGTTCTCTGCTGTATGTACAAGAACACATTCTTCAAATTTGGTTGATGAGACACATATGTCAAATTTAAATGCGACTCGTGGTGCAGAGCAGAAGCCAAAATCAAAGTACTGTATACAATTTTGAATTTTCTTTTAAGACTTATCAAGAATTTAATGACCACGTAATTCACAGTATTTTGCTTTTTACATACATTTAATGTCGAAAACGAAACTTCTGAATTATTGTTCACTCTTATTACTAGCCACGACCCACACGAACGTTAAATTTCTATCTAATATTTTTTTTTAGTTACAGAAGTTACAACACATGTTACATTTTTCTTATAAATAACCAACGTATGAAACTATACGTCCCATCATAAAAAATATCACTACTAAGAACTTTCAGATTCCACCATATATACTTCACAATCAGTTTGATGATTTCTTAAGCCAAAACTCTAAACGACGCCGTCCGATGAATCTATCACTCAGCGGTAGAAAGATTGCCATGACACGTGTTTCGGCGGAAACTCAGTATATCACTCCCATCGGATCACCAACCCTCGACGAGTTGCTGAAAGACTGCGACAGTTTCCGAAAAGGAGATTCCGGCGACGGCGTAAAAAGCGACGATCCTGCACATCACATAATAGATGTCGAAGCCTTGTACGTAAAACCTGTCCCGTACGTCTTAAACTTTAACAATCTTCAATACGATGTCACACTTCGCCGGCGGTTTGGCTTCTCACGGCAAAACGGAGTAAAGACTCTACTCGATGATGTTTCCGGAGAGGCTTCTGACGGCGATATCCTCGCCGTTCTCGGTGCAAGTGGAGCAGGAAAATCAACGTTGATCGATGCACTAGCGGGGAGAGTTGCTGAGGGAAGCTTGAGAGGCTCTGTAACTCTAAACGGAGAGAAAGTTTTGCAATCTCGATTGTTGAAAGTTATATCGGCGTATGTTATGCAAGACGATCTTCTTTTTCCGATGCTCACCGTTAAAGAAACCCTAATGTTCGCTTCCGAGTTTCGTCTCCCGAGAAGTTTGTCTAAGTCGAAGAAGATGGAGCGTGTTGAAGCCCTAATTGATCAATTAGGGTTAAGAAACGCGGCGAACACGGTAATCGGAGACGAAGGACACCGTGGAGTTTCTGGAGGAGAGAGACGGCGCGTTTCAATCGGAATCGATATTATACACGATCCTATCGTCTTGTTCCTCGACGAACCAACGTCGGGGCTGGATTCTACAAACGCGTTTATGGTGGTGCAAGTTTTGAAACGAATTGCTCAAAGTGGCAGTATCGTAATTATGTCGATCCATCAACCTAGTGCTCGAATCGTGGAGTTGCTTGATCGGCTTATCATTCTATCTCGTGGCAAAAGTGTGTTCAATGGATCTCCGGCGAGTCTTCCCGGATTCTTCTCCGACTTCGGTCGTCCGATCCCGGAGAAAGAGAACATATCAGAGTTCGCACTTGATTTAGTTCGAGAGCTTGAAGGATCCAATGAAGGTACGAAAGCTTTAGTAGACTTCAACGAAAAGTGGCAACAAAACAAGATCAGCCTGATCCAATCTGCTCCACAAACCAATAAGCTCGACCAAGACCGTTCATTATCTTTAAAAGAAGCCATTAATGCGAGTGTTTCTAGAGGCAAACTAGTCTCAGGCTCATCTAGATCCAATCCCACTTCCATGGAAACAGTATCTTCATACGCAAACCCGTCGTTGTTCGAAACATTCATCTTAGCCAAACGGTACATGAAAAACTGGATCCGGATGCCTGAGCTAGTAGGAACAAGGATTGCTACGGTAATGGTGACTGGTTGTCTTTTAGCAACTGTGTATTGGAAGCTAGACCACACTCCAAGAGGAGCACAAGAGAGATTGACTTTGTTCGCATTTGTCGTCCCAACAATGTTCTATTGTTGTTTAGACAATGTCCCCGTTTTTATCCAAGAACGATACATTTTCTTAAGAGAGACAACACACAACGCGTACAGAACATCTTCATACGTCATATCACACTCTCTTGTGTCCCTGCCTCAGCTACTTGCACCTTCCTTGGTATTTTCCGCGATCACATTCTGGACCGTTGGATTGAGCGGGGGATTAGAGGGTTTTGTCTTCTATTGCCTCCTAATCTATGCCTCCTTTTGGTCTGGATCTTCCGTCGTTACCTTTATATCCGGTGTTGTTCCGAATATCATGTTATGTTACATGGTCTCCATTACCTATCTCGCCTACTGTTTACTGTTGAGTGGATTCTACGTCAACCGAGATCGAATACCGTTTTATTGGACGTGGTTTCATTACATTTCAATTCTCAAGTATCCGTATGAGGCTGTCTTAATCAACGAGTTTGATGACCCGTCTCGTTGTTTTGTTAGGGGTGTCCAGGTTTTCGACAGTACTCTTCTCGGGGGAGTGTCTGACTCCGGGAAGGTTAAGCTCCTTGAAACTCTCAGTAAATCTCTGAGAACGAAGATAACGGAGTCCACATGCTTGAGGACGGGGTCTGACTTACTTGCACAACAGGGTATTACGCAATTGAGCAAGTGGGATTGCTTGTGGATTACGTTTGCTTCAGGTCTCTTCTTTAGGATCTTATTTTACTTCGCCTTGCTGTTTGGGAGCAGGAATAAGAGGACGTGAGGTTACTACTTACTAGCGCCCACAAATACATTTGTGCGCATTAGCTACATATTTAAGTGAAGCTTGAAGAATTAGCTTCTCGATGTTACTATACATTTGTGAAGAAGTTGTAAAATTTATACTCATTTCATCTTTGTTTCTTTAAAAGAATATACTGTAAAATAAACAAGTATTTCTTCTTAAATATCCAAATTAGCATCTGATTACTTGAATACACATTTAAATTTCGAGGCAGAACAATTGCTTAAGTAAAGCAAGACCATTACCCTCCTTCAAGGTTTCGCTATCTGCTCGTTCCTTTGTCTTGACTTGGCCTCTGTTTTTCTGTTTCGTTTTCCTTACTTATTGCCTATTGGTGATAGTTCTGTTTCGTAGTGTTGCTCTCCTTTGTTTGCTGTCTTGTCCCTTTGGGTGCAGTTCAAAAAATTAAAATCTAGGGGCTGCTGTTGAATGTTTTGCGAATTTTTCAACCATATAGTTATATCAATATTCAAGTATTGGTGATAGTTCTTTTCCACAATGGTCAGCAAAATAAAATATCAACAAAAGTTCAACCACGAAGTTTAGTAGATATGAAATGAATATTGCGCATCCCACGTTGGAGATATAAGTTTTATGGTCCGGACTCCCTTACTTCATACTTCATACTTCATATATAGTATATTTTACTCAAAGAAAAAAAATGGACAAGTGAAAATCTAGTGAATTAATGTATTCACCTAAATTTGAGATATAATATTTTCTGGTGTGATAGACATTACTCACTATTCAATGACTCAAAATTTAAAACATGCATGTCAGAACACAATTAAATTCGAACCAATTGAATACACATTTGAAATTAGTGTCCTTATAATTGAATTTTGATGCGCAAGTCATTTTGATGAGAAAATTAGAAGATCAAAAATGGACAAATCAAGATACATGGAGAATTAGGATATGAAAAATAGTTTTAAAATTATTGTCTATATGTATGGAACATTAGAACATTTTGGTAGAGAGTAAATGATCAAAAAAATCTGGTTATCTGAGGTGTAAAAAGATTGGCTACTGCAATAAACATGGCACAGATGTTAGAAAATTTAAAGTTAAATGATTCAAAGTTTTATATAATTTGGGACAATTCAAAATCTTGTGACTTATATAATGTGATATTAATGTATTCACTAAACTACAAAGTAAATAATTAATTTACTTTTAAATTTGGTAGAGGTTGATTTTGCAATAATGACTATTAAATGAATAAAGTTCAAACATATCACAGTAGACGTTTAATTTCGAACTACTTATGTATATAAATCGACAATACATTTAAAGTATTTAAATGCGCAGTTAAATTGAAGCCATAAAATTTGCAAACCGAAAATTTATGCTTTCAAACTGTAAACCATTTATGCTTTCACACTGATTAAAGGGCCCTTCTATAAACTTTTCCATTAAATATTTTTCATTTAAATATTAGATGATCTTAAATGGTTTACTCAAAGTAAATATATATATATATGAAGAATTAAGAAAGTGTGGAGCATTTTAAAACTTTTTTTTCTCTAGTTTTTTTTGCTTTTTTTTTTGGGCAACGTTCGTTCCCTCGAGTCTATTAAATTTTTTGCCATTTTTGTTTTTTGTTTTTTCAGTGACAAACTCACATGGATTTCATTTCAGATTCAGTTAGATTTTATTATACTTCAGCCCAGTGTAGGAACAACCGGAACCCAAAATCTAGAGAGCATTCATGGTGGGGTTCAATAGCCCATGTAATAGCCCACTTCCCGGCATCAGAACTGACAAATCCAAAATTGAATTGAAATGTGTTTATAACCCGATTAGTTTTAATATTACGGAACAAACAAATCAAAACCATAACTCAAACTAAACGAAGTCATATAATAGATATGATAAATTTATATTAAACGTTTTATTAAATATAAAAGAGTGTTAAAAGTTTTTATTTATCTAAAATGAACATAGTTAAACGAAAACCCAACCAAATCTAAGTACAATTGTTCAAAACCAAAGTGAACCAAGTTGAATTATTGTTTTTAATTCACAAAACGATTTGTTGAAATAAGGGCTGAAGTCGTAGAAGCTTTAATAGATAAGAAAAGAAAGAGATATGTTGATATTGAGAATACCCAAAAAACTAGGATTTCTGAATATTAGAAACTAGAGAACGTAAGAAATTCTTTGATTTTTTCTTTGATTTTCCGAAAGTAAGAATTAGAGAATACTTTTTCTGAAAAGCTATTTTTTTTTTTTTTAATTTTATTGATCAATCAACTGAATACTGAATACAAAAGAAAACCTGATTTATTTATAATAAAACTCAATTTATTTATAATATAATTCAAAAACCTAGATAAACTCTAAAATAATCATATAATTATCTCAAATAACCAAAATATATAAAATCAATAATATGAAAGATAACGATAGAAAATATTTGAAATTATCCTAACTATGTGCTCTGCATATTTAAGGGCTCAAAGCTTCAACCACCAATTGTCAATGCATCTCCCAATCAAAATATAAAAAAAGAGACGAAAACGAAAGTACACGTGCTTACACATCCAACACTCGTAATCGTAACTATTGCTACCTACCCTTCTCTCTTCTACTTAACCCCAAAGGCCCCAAAAACACAATCAAGAAAAGCTCTGTAACATTATTATCAATCGAAATTCCAACCGACTCAACAATGTCTTCATCCAACGCCTGCGCCTCTCCGTCACCGTTCCCCGCCGTCACGAAGCTTCATGTAGACTCCGTCACGTTTGTACCGTCCGTCAAGTCACCGGCCTCCTCCAATCCATTATTCCTCGGCGGCGCCGGTTCGTTTGTTTGCTCTGTTCTTCTTTATCTTCTTCTTTTTCTTCGTGTTGCTGACTACGTTCCGTTTTGCTAACTTACGCAGGTGTCCGAGGCCTTGATATCCAAGGTAAATTCGTGATCTTCACCGTCATTGGAGTATACCTAGAGGGTAACGCCGTTCCTTCTCTATCTGTCAAGTGGAAGGGAAAAACTACGGAGGAGCTAACAGAATCTATCCCGTTCTTCCGTGAAATAGTCACCGGTAACTTTCTTATAAACACCAATTACTAAACGTACACGTCAAGCTAGGTTTAATCGTCTTGTTTTCAATCTTATGATTGGTTTTTTGCTTCCTTTTTAGGTGCGTTTGAGAAGTTTATCAAGGTGACAATGAAACTGCCGTTAACGGGACAACAATATTCGGAGAAAGTGACGGAGAATTGTGTGGCTATATGGAAACAATTAGGGCTTTATACGGACTGTGAAGCTAAAGCTGTGGAGAAGTTCTTGGAGATCTTCAAGGAAGAAACATTCCCTCCCGGTTCATCGATCCTCTTCGCTCTCTCCCCTACCGGCTCTCTTACGGTAATTTTTGCTTGATTTATACTTTGCTTGAATTTTGTTAATCGTTAGTGCAAATATCAAATTGGAATGAGATACTTGACATGCTTTCGCATTTAAACCACTTGCGAAGGTACTGTTTTAGGTTTTTTAAATGTAAGTACTATTGTAAAAGTTGGCGTTTGGAAGTTTGGAACGATAGTAGTTGTAACGTGTAGGTTTGAATACTTTGTTGACATGTGTTTGTTGTGAACTATACTGTTTTGTAGGTTGCGTTTTCGAAAGATGATAGTATCCCTGAAACCGGGATCGCTGTGATCGAGAACAAATTGTTGGCGGAGGCGGTTCTGGAATCTATCATCGGGAAGAACGGTGTGTCACCTGGCACTAGGTTAAGTGTTGCAGAAAGATTATCTCAGCTAATGATGAAGAACAAGGACGAAAAGGAAGTTAGTGATCACTCTGTTGAGGAAAAACTAGCCAAAGAGAACTGAGAATGATAGATTTTTCTTGTGTTTTTGTCATTTTCTATTTCTTATGTTTTCTATATCTAATTTCTTATGCGGTACTCAAGTGGAGAATAAAGAACATGCATTTACATTATAATAAAGTTTAGGAATTTCGGTGTTTTTCTTTGAAATGCTATTCTAACTTGATTTGATGATATATATGTCAAAGATGATTCAACCGTTGAGGTTTAGATGGGAGTTACTCGGAATCAGATTCCAAAAAACTCTGATAAACCTTATTCGCCAAAAACGTTATTAAAGGATGGTGCTTGACATAAGGAAATTATGGTCCAATAAATTGGAATACTCGGTTGTATTAAAGCAGAGAATCTAACGCTTTTTTGTGGGTTGCGTTTAGCATTGGTTTTGGACTTTTCGGTTACATTTTTGGGGAGTCTAATTCTGTTGAAGAAGAGAGAATAGAGAAGAGTGAAACAGATCATAAGCAACAACGTTTCGAGCTCAAAACAAAGAAGCAACGAGCATTTTCAATGAAAATTTGGTCTTACATTGAGGTTGTTGTGATGAGTCAGACAGGTTCAGTCCTGTATGTTATGTTTTGATTTGAATTTGACTTTAAGATATTGATCCGGTCTTTGATTTGGCCTATGGATCCGCAGGCCAGTCCGTGGTTCACTTGTAATATGTAAAGAAAAACATTGTGGAGCGACTCGCTCATTGTTGGACTGGGCTGACATGTATTTTTTGGCCCATTAATACGAGGTTATGCAATTTTATTGTCAAAACATAATTTCATGATTGGAAAACGCAAATTCTGCAAATTTAACGTAAAACAGTATTCCAAATTCTAGTTTCTCCATAGTTATAGTTATCAAATCGATTCCACAATCTAAGCACCAATATACTTAGTTTGCAGTTTGTTTTTTTAAGAACGTGTAATATTCACACAAAATACAGTGAATGTTTGATAGGGAGCTAATTAGATTACAGTTTTAAGGTCAAAATTCGACTATCTAGTTATGAGGAGAATACACGATTCGACATGGTAAATTTGAAATATTTTTCTACATGTTAAATCATAATCGGTTTTGGAACCATATTTCCCAAACAAAATATAAAAAGAAACACGAGATTATCATTTATGGAGGCGTCGCTTCAAGCAAAATTTGGTTGTAAACGTAACATTGTTGAGTGGTAGGTCAGATTTTAAATGCCAAAAACCAAATTGCATTGTCGTTCAACCAAGAGTTATCGCTAGTATACAAGCGCACGTGATTCAAGACTTTGGTTCCTAAAACATAAAAAAAATCGACTGGTGTTGGTAATTTCTTACTTTATACATAAAATTATATTAATTTAAAAAAAAACGGAAATACATTAAAAAAAAAACAGAAATATGCATACAAATTTGTTCTTATTCTAATAGTATACTGTCAGTCTTACGTGCTCAATTTTTTCCTTCATATAGATAAATGAAAAATACACTTTTTATACAATTTTATTTTGATCTATTTTCTCCTTTTCATTTATAGACTTATTATTCGTACTATGGGTGGTGGCACCAATTAGTCCATACCGAAAGAAGCGATGGTGGCACCAAGTCGTACTATGGTGGTGGCACCTATCAGTCTGTGATGAGGTTTTAATTGTAGAGTCATGCGAGCCACAAAACGTTAGCGTCTAAATTCATGGCCCCAGCATGCATGCTTCACACCAATTAAAGCTCTGCATTTATTATCTTTCTTTTCAAAAAGTTAAGATACAAACCTAATTACCTATATACATATATATAACTTCATGGCCCCATTATGTTCCATACAATTATTGTTTTGCTTTTCTCAGTTTTTCCTTCTGAAGATTTAGAGGTAGACCTAACTTATACAAAACAATAGTAACTAACCTCTCTTGATTAATTACTTTATTTTAACATTTAAAACAACTATATTAACTTGATAACTTAGTTTGAAATGTTTACAATGACTTACAGTTTTTTTTTTTTAAACTAACTACACGATGCTTCCTTTAGGCATGCATTTCTCGCCAACAGACTACGAGATATAAATATTTTCATTCTTCATATTCATCTTTAAAGTAGCAACTTCATATGCTAGCTACAACATGATCTTGATTTTCTTTTTCTTCAAAGTTCAAACCATCTCTTCCGTATATGTTTTTCACTATTATCTAGCTACCACACCACATATTTCAATAATAGAATTGACTCACGATCTTTATGGATATTAGGGAGCCACGACGAAAGAAGTACATACGTTCGTTATAAACTTTACTTAAAAGTACGTATACTTTATCCACAATCACAAAAAATAGCGGTGAAATAGAAAATAAGAAAAATGGTATCGTTAGTAGAGTACTCACGAATCACGATTGTCAAATGTCAAATTGTCATGATTGCACAAACTAAGAGCAAGACATATGAGTTAGGATACTTAAAAACCTCGTAGCTCAAATCTTTCAAACTATATAGTGTGTTGATGACTGTATAAGTCTCCACATAAATGGAGTTGGTTTCGTCTATTTAATCTATTTTTACATCACTCTACTATTTACCTAACTTACAATAATTACCAATCTTTCTTCTTTTATGCCATTTACTTGCTGCTATAGAAACTTCTTTGTTTGAAATACAATCAGCTAACTCCTTCTTCTCTTGATTCTTTCTTCTTCCTATTTCTATGATTATGTACTTTTATCCATTTAATATTGTTTTATTTTCTCATTGATTTCCTATAAATACCATGGGAGACGTGTTTCTCATTTCTTCTGTATTTAATTTTATTTATTTCGAATTTTCAAAATCCAAACTATAACAATAAATGAGTTTTATTTTTCTCTCTTCTTCTCTATAAATACGAAGAGCGAGAGAAGTGCCCACTGCTAATTTATATACAGACAAAAAAATAAAAATTGAACAACAAGTTTTTTTTTCCTGGCTTCTAAAAGAAGATAACTAAAAATTTAACAAGTAAGTTCAATATTTTCATAAGTTTAGTAATTAAGAGTTCTATTTATTTGTATGATTCATGTCTTTATACTTTAAAGGTTAACAGACTAAGAAATCATCAATCTTGCCTCATCATTATAAAATTTATCCCATATATATTTGGTCTTAATTTCGTGAGTTTTTTTCATATAACTTATTCGTACATTTGTAGAATTTTAAGCAGTTAGTTCGTACTTTTCTCAAGAATACTAAAATCCAGTTTTCGTAAGTATGTTACATATATTTTATAATTTTTTTGGCTTTATGGTTTTCTCAGGGTTTATACTACTATGATACTACACTGTTAGCAGTTAGCTTCATCTTCAGCCACGCCGTTAAACTTCCATCAACCAAAAATAGTTAACTAAATCGTTGAAGATGCCACGTGTTTCGGCGGAAATTTTAGATATTTCTCACACCGGCGGCAACGAGTCACCGACGCTTGGCGAACTCCTGAAAGATTTCAACGACAGTGGCCGGAAAAAATATCCCGGCGAAAATGCTCCGACTCAACACATATTGGATCTCGCTCCCGCGGCTGAAACACGATCTGTGCCGTTTCTCTTATCCTTCAACAATCTCAGTTACAATGTTGTACTTCGCCGGCGGTTTGATTTCTCCCGGCGAAAGACCGCTTCGGTGAAGACTTTACTCGATGATATTACAGGCGAGGCTCGTGACGGAGAAATCCTCGCCGTTCTTGGTGGAAGCGGAGCCGGAAAATCCACGTTGATAGACGCATTAGCCGGAAGAGTGGCGGAGGATAGCTTGAAAGGCACGGTAACTCTAAACGGAGAAAAAGTTTTGCAATCTCGATTGTTGAAAGTGATATCGGCGTATGTGATGCAAGACGATCTTCTTTTTCCGATGCTCACCGTTAAAGAAACCCTAATGTTCGCTTCCGAGTTTCGTCTCCCGAGAAGTTTGCCTAAATCGAAGAAGATGGAGCGTGTTGAAACCCTAATTGACCAACTAGGGCTTAGAAACGCGGCGGATACGGTAATCGGAGATGAAGGACATCGTGGAGTATCTGGCGGAGAGCGACGGCGCGTGTCAATCGGAATTGATATTATACACGATCCTATCCTCCTCTTCCTCGACGAACCAACGTCAGGGTTAGACTCCACCAATGCGTTTATGGTGGTGCAGGTTTTGAAACGAATTGCTCAGAGTGGCAGTGTCGTAATTATGTCGATCCATCAACCTAGTGCACGTATCATTGGTTTGCTTGATCGGCTTATCATCTTATCTCACGGGAAGAGTGTGTTCAATGGATCTCCGGTTAGTCTTCCTTCGTTCTTCTCCAGCTTTGGCCGTCCCATTCCAGAGAAAGAAAACATCACAGAGTTCGCACTTGATGTCATTCGAGAGCTTGAAGGATCCTCTGAAGGAACCAGAGATTTAGTAGAATTCAACGAAAAGTGGCAACAGAACCAAACTGCTAGAGCCACAACACAAAGTCGCGTATCTCTAAAAGAAGCCATCGCTGCAAGTGTTTCTAGAGGGAAACTAGTCTCTGGCTCATCTGGAGCCAATCCTATATCAATGGAAACAGTATCTTCATACGCAAACCCGCCATTGGCGGAAACGTTTATCTTAGCTAAACGGTACATAAAAAACTGGATCCGCACGCCTGAGCTCATAGGAATGCGGATTGGTACTGTCATGGTGACTGGTCTTCTCTTAGCTACTGTATATTGGAGGCTTGACAACACTCCAAGAGGTGCACAAGAGAGAATGGGCTTCTTTGCGTTCGGTATGTCCACAATGTTCTATTGTTGTGCAGACAACATCCCTGTTTTTATCCAAGAACGATACATTTTCTTGAGAGAGACAACGCACAACGCATACAGAACATCTTCATATGTTATATCTCACGCTCTTGTGTCTCTGCCTCAGCTACTTGCTCTCTCCATTGCATTTGCCGCAACTACATTTTGGACCGTTGGTTTGAGCGGCGGGTTAGAGAGTTTCTTTTACTACTGCCTCATAATATACGCAGCCTTTTGGTCTGGATCCTCCATTGTTACTTTCATTTCCGGTTTAATTCCGAATGTCATGATGAGTTACATGGTCACTATTGCCTATCTTTCCTATTGTCTACTGCTGGGTGGATTCTACATCAACCGGGATCGGATACCGTTGTACTGGATATGGTTTCATTACATTTCGCTTCTGAAGTATCCCTACGAGGCTGTTCTAATCAATGAGTTTGATGACCCGTCACGTTGTTTTGTAAAGGGAGTTCAAGTATTTGATGGTACGCTTTTGGCGGAAGTGTCCCATGTGATGAAGGTTAAGCTCCTAGATACACTGAGTGGCTCTTTAGGAACGAAGATAACAGAGTCCACATGCTTGAGAACAGGACCTGACTTACTTATGCAGCAAGGTATAACTCAATTGAGCAAGTGGGATTGCTTATGGATTACGTTAGCTTGGGGTCTCTTCTTTAGGATCTTGTTTTACTTGTCCTTGCTGTTCGGGAGTAAGAATAAGAGGACGTGAAGGTAGTCTACAAGCACAAAAACATACAACAAACGCATATAATATACGTTGTTGTAGTTTTCTAATCAAGTTGTAACATTTTTAATTTTGTGTCATCATGGGAATATTGTAAAAGGATTTTTTCTTAAAATCCTTAGTATCATAATAATTACTCGAGTACACGATTAGATTTCAACATATGATTCAGTTGAAGTTACTTAATATATATATATATATATTATTTTTCTATACATAAAAGTAGAAAATTACTATGTACTAAAAAAATAAAAATCTGAGGTGTTGTTTGAAAATGTAGTAATGATTGAAGTTAGGTTTCAGACAGATAGACATTCATATATTCTTAAGAGCATTATTTAGTGTCTCGTATCGTATACATATGAATTTTTAATGTCTCCAAATTTTAAACTTTACTAAATCTAATTAGAAAATGGGTTGGAAATTATGCATCTATATATATATATATATATATATATATATATATATATACAACTTTTTAAGATGTGGGGTTGAAATACACGAACAAGAGTGGACAATACCTTAACTCAAAATATTTGGTGAATTATGATAAGAAGAAATGAATACTATACATATTAAGATCAAAAGATTCATAACCTCAAAGTTGTTTGGTAGAAAATAGATTACGAAATATCAACACACAGTCGACTACGAAATATAGTGGATATGCAAATCAACGTGGCGCATAGCACGTTTAAAAGTAAATATTTAAAAGTTTAATTAATGGTCCCTTCCCGAAATTCGTAGTCATGAAAAAATAGACCATTCAAAATCTAGCGAATTATAATCTGATTAATGCATTCACTAAACCATAAATCAATAATAGTACTTTTTGGGTCAAGAATAGACATCGCTTAATTGACTATTCAATGACAAAAATTTAAAGCATGTCAGAATGCAATTAAATTTGAACCACTTGATTGAATACACAAACGCAATTTAACTAGAACCGTGAAAATTAAATATTTCCACACATTAGTTATCGTCTGGTTCGAGAAAATAAAGTGAAACATAGATAAATTTGGTAATGTCTGAGAATGTTGTAATAATTCAAGCTAAGATTTAAACAGTAATCATGAATCCATGATTAAATCAGTTTGTATTATTTCATATTTTACATCTGTGAATATGAGTTTAGAATCTCTACGTGTTATTCAAATCTAAGTAGTAGTATAATATAAATAGTACTTGTTTAAAGTTTAATTGTGTTCTGGCATGCTTAATTGTGCATTCTAAAGGGCGTTTTAATTTAATCTTCTACCATTTTGACATACTTATAATCAATTAAACCGATAGAATATATAAGCAAATGAAAGTTAATTAACAATCATCGCTCACTGTTGTACTATGAATTATGCCGTGAGAAAAAGGCAAGAGGGGAACAAGATTAAACTGCATGTGTTCTTCATGCATGTTAGCGCAACATCAGATACAACGATAGCCAAGCATGTGATGATAGAGGACAAAGCCATAAGAAAACAGGAACTGTGTGTGTGTACACAACACAACACACAAAAATGCAATATACATTTTTAATAAGACTCCTTTTAATATACGTCACGAAACCTTTTGTAGATTGCACGAGTATATATATGCAGTATCTAATTTCGCCTAGAATCGATAACGACGCTTCATAAACTTCTCAACGTTTGTAATTTAATTACTACTTGAGTTATGGCATAATTCCTCTCACAAGTTTCTTATATCAAAAACCCCAAATCACCATTAATAATTGTCTTTTAAGTGCAACAGACTATGATCTCTACTGTCATGGGGCCGTAACTAAATGCATTCAATTTGGTTACGTGATCACACCAACAACGATCTTCTAAGAAACTACGTCATCAGGTAAAACTTTTATTTTTCTCTTTTCTTGCCTTTTTTTCCAGCACATATATGAATTCTTTAAGAGCTTATGGAAAATAGAGCTTAATGATACAACATTTTAATAGATTGAAAACTTCCAATCCTATAAGTTTTTCTCAAGAAATGGAAGATATAATTGATACTATTAATAATGTTCTAATCGTTTTCATGATCTCTAGATGAATCGCTGATCATATAAATATTGAATTAAGAACTTAAATCTTAGATCAAGACTTCTGATTATAAAAGACTTCTTTCTTTTATTGCTTTAGAAACTTACTCAAAAACTAAAGCTCTCTCACAATCTCTCAATCTCAAAACTCATTAGGAATACCACACTTTAGTATCTCTCTTTTATAAGAGAAAACTTAGACAACTTCCTAATCTGTTTTAGGATAACTTACATATTTATTTAGGCAGCTTCCTAAACAATAATGTCTAATCCTAATTTCCTTTTCTTGAATAGCTTCTTCTTCAAATAAGCTTCAAGGTTACTCCAACAATAAAATAATAACACAGCGCTTTGTGTTAATCTTCCGGCGAGATGCTGCAAAGAGACGCCGTGATCGATGTTGATGAATCTGAGATACCGCCCATTCCGTTCGTCCTTGCTTTCAACGACCTCACCTATAACGTCACTCTTCAACAGCGTTTTGGTCTTCGTTTCGGACATAGCCCTGCTAAGATAAAGACACTGCTCAATGGTATCACTGGAGAGGCTAAAGAAGGAGAGATCCTAGCCATTCTTGGTGCAAGCGGAGCTGGAAAATCAACGCTTATTGATGCATTAGCAGGACAAATAGCCGAAGGTAGCTTGAAAGGCACGGTAACTCTAAACGGAGAAGCTTTGCAATCTCGTTTGTTGAGAGTCATATCAGCTTATGTAATGCAAGAAGATCTCCTTTTCCCTATGCTCACAGTCGAAGAAACTCTAATGTTCGCTGCCGAATTTAGGCTTCCGCGAAGCTTAAGCAAATCAAAGAAAAGAAACAGAGTAGAAACCCTAATAGATCAATTAGGGCTCACAACTGTTAAAAACACTGTGATCGGAGATGAAGGCCATCGTGGTGTCTCCGGGGGAGAAAGAAGGCGTGTATCAATTGGGACCGATATTATTCACGATCCTATAGTCTTGTTCCTCGACGAACCAACCTCAGGACTAGACTCAACTAGTGCCTTCATGGTGGTGCAAGTCTTGAAAAAGATTGCACGTAGCGGCAGCATCGTAATTATGTCAATCCATCAGCCTAGTGGTCGGATTATGGAGTTTCTTGATCGTGTAATCGTCTTATCTTCTGGCCAGATTGTGTTTAGTGATTCTCCTGCTACTCTCCCTTTGTTCTTCTCGGAATTTGGTAGTCCCATACCGGAAAAAGAGAACATTGCGGAATTCACACTTGACCTAATCAAAGATCTTGAAGGATCTCCCGAAGGAACAAGAGGTTTAGTCGAATTCAATCGAAATTGGCAACATAGGAAGCTAAGAGTTAGTCAAGAACCTCACCATAACTCATCATCTTTGGGAGAAGCCATCAATGCAAGCATTTCAAGAGGCAAACTTGTCTCTACTTCATATAGATCTATTCCTTCATACGTAAATCCATGGTGGGTCGAAACCGTAATCTTAGCTAAACGCTACATGATAAACTGGACCCGAACGCCCGAGCTTATCGGAACACGAGTTTTCATAGTCATGATGACCGGTTTTCTCTTGGCTACGGTTTACTGGAAAGTAGATGACTCTCCTAGAGGCGTCCAAGAAAGGTTAAGCTTCTTCTCCTTTGCAATGGCCACAATGTTTTACAGTTGCGCGGATGGCTTACCCGCTTTTATCCAAGAAAGATACATTTTCTTAAGAGAAACCGCGCATAACGCTTACCGAAGATCTTCCTACGTTATATCTCACTCTTTAGTAACTCTGCCTCATCTCTTCGCACTTTCCATAGGCTTTGCAGCGACCACGTTCTGGTTCGTTGGTCTAAACGGTGGTCTGGCAGGTTTTATCTACTATCTTATGATCATCTTCGCGTCCTTCTGGTCAGGATGCTCGTTTGTTACATTTGTCTCCGGTGTGATTCCAAACGTGATGATGAGTTACATGGTCACCTTTGGCTATCTCTCATACTGCCTCCTCTTCAGCGGATTCTACGTCAACCGTGATCGAATCCATCTTTATTGGATATGGATTCATTACATTTCTCTGCTAAAGTATCCCTACGAAGCTGTTCTGCACAACGAATTCGATGATCCCTCCCGTTGTTTCGTGAGAGGAAACCAAGTGTTTGATAATACAATAATGGAAGGAGTATCTGAAACGACAAAGGCTAAGCTTCTGGAGACAATGAGCGGTTACTTGGGGATGGAGTTAACGGAATCAACGTGTTTGACGACGGGCTCTGATTTGCTTAAGCAGCATGGAATTGAGCAGCTGGATAAATGGGGTTGCTTGTGGGTAACGTTAGCTTGGGGATTCTTCTTTAGGATCTTGTTTTATTTTTCGTTGTTGCTTGGAAGCAAGAATAAGAGGGCGTGAACGCCATAATGTAAATTTTTCCGAAACAGAAATTTTATTGTGAAAGCAAAATTGTCTTTTTGAATTTGAGATATTGATGATATATGTTGTATAATTATTATTTTTTTCTTTCATAGCTATCATATATTGTCTAAAGAAAGAATCGTACATCTAACATTTTACATGATGTTAGGTTCACAATTTTATAAAGGACTAAGATTTTAGTTTAATTCACAATTGGTAATGTTTTTAACTTAACAATATGAACTACATCAATAGTTTAAAGTTCAAACTAATATAAAGATACCACAAGCTACCAGTGAAGTAATTTAGTAGTTTTAATGTGCGTGTGAGCTATATGCCATCTTTCGTGGTCGGTGTAAACATAACGTATTTGACAAAATTCAAATTGCATCACTTTTTAAAAACAAAAGTATATACAACTAAACAGTTGGTCGAAAATAGAATTCAAAGTAGCCAACTTTCTTATAAGCTTTATTAGATGGTATTATAAATCTTTGACCCTTTTCTTATGGCGGTAAGGAAGACTACAGTAGGTAGAAGTTAGTCACCTAAACTTCAAAATGTCAACCAAAAAGATGTAACAGTGAAGTCAAAGTTTAGGATTGGAAATCCAAGAAGCTAAGCCAGTACGTCAATTTTGCTTTCATGTTACCATTGTGTCCATCACTAGAAGTTTGACCAAGTACTACTTAAGAGGAAGTTGCCTAACCTTTTGATCTGTTTCTTCTTTCCCTGGATGGATCAAAGACATCACTATTTTTACTTTCTTAACAAATAGTATTTGAAATGTGACACCATCTTTATGATTCTCGTGTAATTTTCGCATGCATGTTTAATTTTAGCAACAAACTTGACGATTTTTATTATATTTCTCTTAAACCACCACTCCACCCTTTACAAAACAAAAAGAATGTTTTATCAGCTTCTGTATACTGTGAATAAAACAGAGGAAACAAAGACCAAACACAATATTTGAGTTTGGTAAAGAATGTTCCACCGTTACCAACTAAATAATCAAGAAATAGAAAAAATGAACTTGGAGATTGTGTGTAGTCTTTCATAGCAAAAACAGGAGTTTATATTCCCAAACTAAATACAAATCTAGCTACTTTATCAAATATAACTTTTATATTATATTTGGTAGAATTAGTTGGGGTTCCGGAATTATTGCAATTTGCAACTTTTAGGCAGTTAGCAGCATAAGCAATCGTCTTCGGTCGCGAAAACAAAAGAAAATGTGAATAGTTTATCTAGGTACACATTTGCTTGCGATACAAACAATCACTATATCGCTACCAACATTCGAAGAATCTTTTAAAAACATTAATTAATTGACCAAACACTATGTGAAACGCAAGAAATATCTCATCTCAATCCTATATACTATCTATACCTCGGTTAGATCAACACCCTTCACCTAATTCTCCATTCTAATCGCCACGTGTCAGCCATTTCTACGTATTTTAGTATTATCACCTTGGAAAATCTAGATTTATTGGTCATCCCATTACCTCTCCCTAATTGAATACGAGAAATCCAAAACGCATTTTCCATCCAAACGCTAAGAATATTATTGTTAACAACACAAACCTAACAGATTTCTCATGATGATGCAACTCATTCAACACATAGAACCTTCGTGTTCACACGCTTCCACACGTTACTTCATATATATAAGGCCTATACACAGATACTAGCAAAACAGAGAACAAAGACTAACATTTTGATCATGCAAAGAGTGTTTTGATTTTCAAGTGTAAGCACATCATTTCTCACTTTACCATCTTTTGTTCTAAATGTCTCGCATACTAGTAGAAGATGATAATGCAACACCGTTTCATTCCATGGAGATTATTAGCTCATCTTTGACTTTAGGCCAACTTCTCAAGAACGTTAGCGACGTTCGTAAGGTTGAAGTTGGTGACGAAACTCCTGTTCATGAATTCTTTGACAGGGATGGTTCTTCACTTGACGGAGATAATGATCATCTTATGCGTCCTGTTCCTTTCGTTCTATCTTTCAACAACCTTACTTACAACGTCTCTGTTCGCCGGAAACTTGACTTTCACGACCTGGTTCCATGGAGGAGGACATCTTTCTCCAAGACCAAGACTCTTCTAGACAATATCTCCGGTGAGACTCGTGACGGAGAGATTCTTGCCGTTCTTGGAGCTAGCGGGTCAGGTAAATCCACTTTGATCGACGCTTTAGCGAATCGGATCGCTAAAGGAAGCTTGAAGGGCACGGTAACGCTTAACGGAGAAGCTCTTCAATCTCGGATGCTGAAAGTTATCTCAGCTTATGTAATGCAAGACGATCTTCTCTTCCCGATGCTTACTGTGGAAGAAACCTTAATGTTTGCAGCTGAGTTTCGATTACCAAGAAGCTTACCTAAATCCAAGAAGAAGCTTCGAGTTCAAGCCCTAATCGACCAGTTAGGGATAAGAAACGCTGCTAAAACAATCATTGGAGACGAAGGACACCGTGGAATCTCCGGTGGAGAAAGAAGGCGAGTTTCGATCGGAATCGATATCATCCACGACCCGATTGTTCTCTTCCTCGACGAACCTACTTCTGGTTTAGATTCCACAAGTGCTTTCATGGTGGTTAAAGTATTGAAGAGAATCGCAGAGAGTGGCAGTATCATTATAATGTCAATACATCAGCCAAGTCACAGAGTTCTCAGTTTACTTGATCGTCTTATCTTCTTGTCACGTGGACACACCGTCTTTAGTGGTTCTCCGGCGAGTCTACCGAGCTTTTTCGCCGGGTTCGGTAATCCGATACCGGAAAACGAGAATCAAACGGAGTTTGCACTCGATCTAATCAGAGAACTCGAAGGATCAGCTGGAGGAACAAGAGGATTAGTTGAATTCAACAAGAAATGGCAAGAGATGAAGAAACAGAGCAATCCTCAAACCCTAACTCCGCCGGCTTCTCCAAACCCAAATTTAACCTTGAAAGAAGCGATTTCCGCCAGCATAAGCAGAGGAAAACTAGTCTCCGGTGGCGGCGGTGGTTCCTCCGTCATAAACCACGGTGGCGGAACCTTAGCCGTCCCTGCATTCGCGAATCCGTTCTGGATCGAAATCAAAACTCTCACCAGACGCTCAATCCTCAACTCCCGACGACAACCGGAGCTACTCGGAATGCGATTAGCCACCGTAATCGTCACCGGATTCATCTTAGCCACCGTATTCTGGCGATTGGATAATTCACCAAAAGGAGTTCAAGAGCGGTTAGGGTTCTTCGCATTCGCAATGTCAACAATGTTCTACACTTGCGCCGATGCTCTTCCCGTGTTCCTCCAGGAACGTTACATCTTCATGAGAGAAACAGCTTACAACGCTTACCGGAGATCCTCCTACGTTCTCTCTCACGCCATTGTTACCTTCCCTTCGCTCATCTTCCTCTCTTTAGCTTTCGCAGTGACGACGTTTTGGGCTGTTGGGCTTGAAGGAGGCCTAATGGGCTTTTTATTCTACTGCTTAATCATCTTAGCCTCTTTCTGGTCCGGAAGCTCCTTCGTGACTTTCTTATCCGGCGTCGTTCCACATGTGATGTTAGGCTACACGATCGTTGTTGCTATTTTAGCTTACTTCTTGCTTTTCAGTGGCTTCTTCATCAACAGAGATCGAATCCCTCAGTATTGGATTTGGTTTCATTATCTTTCTCTGGTTAAGTATCCATACGAGGCGGTTCTTCAGAACGAGTTCTCGGATCCTACAGAATGTTTTGTGAGAGGTGTTCAGCTTTTCGACAACTCGCCTTTGGGAGAATTGACGTATGGGATGAAGCTGAGGCTTTTGGATTCTGTGAGCCGGTCGATAGGTATGAGGATATCGAGCTCTACGTGTTTAACGACGGGTGCTGATGTTCTGAAGCAGCAAGGAGTGACACAGCTTAGTAAATGGAACTGCTTGCTTATCACGGTAGGTTTCGGATTCCTATTTAGGATTTTGTTTTACTTGTGTTTGTTGCTTGGGAGCAAAAACAAGAGGAGGTGAAACTGAAACTACTGATGATACCTAAAACCAAAAACATATATTGTAATTCTTTTTCATTACTTGTAATTCGTAGATTGATTGTGTATTTGAATTGTATTCTTTTTAACATTTGTATTACTTTTGCCATCAATAAAAAAAATATCATTCTTTAGGAAATTGGAAATACAAAAAGCACCTATGAATCGCTTTTACTCAGAAAATTAATGCAACATTTCAAATAGAGGCATTGAGATTGTGGAAGAAAAATGAGGAGACACAGACACTGTTGCTAGAGGCAAGTAACTCTCAAAGCCATTTCACTTTGTAAGGTATCAAAAAGTCAAAATTGGAAGGCTATCTACAAAATCAATTAAAAACAAACCGATTTATCTGAAATTTAAAACCGAAACAAACCGGACCGAATCAGCATCAGAATATCGTCTGGTCCTGGCCGCTCTGCTCTAGCCGCAGTCGAAACACGAGTCCATAATACGAGCGGTGGTTGCTCACGCGCCATCCAGTTTGGCTGGAGATGCTATTCTGCATTTCGACAGTGAAGCTTTTCGGGTTTCAACAAAGGCGCAATGTTAGCTCTTTAGCCAAGCGTTTCAGTCTCGCCGGGAAACTAACGTTAGAGCTCCAAACTCAGGTTTGATTTGTGAAAGATTGAGACTTTCGTGAAATTTGTGAAATCAATGTGATGGACTGTTCACAGCTTGATTATCTCAAGTGTTAGAAAAGTTTTATCATACCTGAGTGTGGTTCCAAGAATTTTTCTAAGTTATGTATGTTTCTCCTCTACTGATAGCAATTGATACCAAAGATGAAACCTTTATGTTCTTTTAGCTTCTTCTATCTATAGTTAACCAAACAGACTGTTGATTTTGGGAGCTAATTGATGTAAGAAGATGTTGTACAGAACTTTTATGTCTCTCACAAAAGAGGATTTACGATCATCTTATCCATTTTATATCTAGGCTTCGTTGGACAATAACTTCTTACCCTGGTTAGAGCGAATTGCTGGAGCAAAGATAACTAATACTCTTTCGATTGGGAAATCCACCTATGGCAGGTGGGCTTGATGATGTTTTGAATAAGATGCAACTTTGCAAGTATTTTTCAAAATCCGTTTTTCGAGTACCTCGGTTTTCTGTTTACCGGCAATTAAAATATGGATTGTTAGACACATTTTCTCTATTCAATAATTCTATTCATAGTTCCCTTTCAATGTAATGATCAGATTCTTTGTTGATACCTTCTGTGGCAGCTTAATTTTTATATGACTTGTCTTGATGTTCTTTAATATGGTTCTGTCTTGTCATCAATAGTTGAAACATTGTACAACTTTGAATCATGTTATTTTGTCTTGTTTAGTAATCTGATTGTTTTCCATCTTTATGCGATTGTTTAATGAGTGATTGTGAGAATAACCAATTTCATTTCCTACCAGAGGCTGTCTCCTGGTGTGATGCTTTATCTTTAATGTCAAATACACTAACCATGTTAATAACTATATCAACTTCTGAGCAGGTCACTGTTCGCCTCCAAAGTTATCTATGCTGGTGACTGCATGTTGAAAGTCCCTTTTAATGCGGTATATTGTTGTCTACTGAAACGAGCTTTTCTGTTATCATGTGTCTTAAGAAGTATTGGAAATTCTTTTTATGCCATTAGTGTTGTTCTAACTTAAAATTTCAGCAAATAACTCCAGATGAGCTCCCCTCGGATATTAGAGTTTTATTGAGCAATGAAGTTGGGAATATCGGAATGCTTGCTGCTGTTCTAATAAGAGAGAAGAAAATGGGTCAAGTAAGCTAGGGCATCAACATTTGAGTAATTGACTTAAAATAAGTCTCCCATTTCATGTGAGTGTTTTGGTTTTGACTTAGTCTCTGATTGCTTTTGAATCAGAAGTCTCGATGGGTCCCTTATATCAGCCGACTTCCTCAACCTGCAGAGATGCATAGCTCGGTGAGATTTCACTCTAGTTATTATGTCATATGTTCGAGTCTTGAATTTTTGTTTTGGCCACTTCTTTAATGTGTGTTATTTTACCAAAAGAGATATACAAATATAAATAGTTATAGTTTAAGATATGATCCATATAACCTGGTACGCAAAAAGCTTCTTAATTGCCTTACTATCAATTTTGTTGCCTATGCTATCTTGGACAATGCAGAATAATAAAAAAAAGTGGTTTCCTTATTCTCTTAGATATTTTGGGGTGAAGATGAGCTCAGCATGATTCGTTGTAGTGCAGTTCACCAGGAAACAGTAAAACAAAAAGCTCAGATAGAAAAGGACTTTTCATTTGTAGCGCAGGTAAGTATGTTTTTCTAGTGATACTGGTAACTGTTTGGTTGGGTTCCTAATTCTTTAAAAGGCCTTCAAGCGACTGCTTATGTACCGTTAAGAATAGTGTATGAACCCATAAGACAGGCACACACATATAGACTAAATAGTTACAAAACTTATTTGTCTTGTCTGTTTGGTCTCGTGGTGATATCAGACCTTTTGATTGAGAAACCGAGTTGGGTCTATCAAGGTGCTATATTACCTGTGTATATACCGCTGAAAAATTATTTACGGTTTAAATTTTGAATTATCTTCTTCAAGTTTTATACTCCAGTTCATAACAAGTCTTAGCATATTACGAAGGCTACTATGATTATGTCCTATGTCAAGCTAACCAAGTACGTAGTATACATATGTCATATGTGTATGTTTGGTAGATGTATTTCCATGTGTCGAATTTATTTTTCATCTTAGTGAATAAGAGTTCTAAAATCACTTTTTGGTGATTCTTAGGCATTCAAACAACATTGTCCCATAGTAACTGAACGCCCAGATTTGGAAGATTTCATGTATGCATATGCTTTAGGTGAGAAAGTTACTTCACAAGTATTCATTTGGCTCTATATCTGTTTCTGGTGTTACTCAACCATGTACAATCTCTCATAAGGGAGGTTTTATGCATTGTGTTGTTCTTACTCAATCTGGATAACTTGTTGCTGGACAGTGGGATCTCGTGCGTGGGAAAACTCAAAACGCATATCACTGGTATTGCTTTCAATTTAGCTCTGGCATCTTTCCAGATTACTTATGGTGAATTCTGGTACGATAGATGTTCTAACGATATAACAGATTCCGTTTGCAGACTTCATGAACCATGATGGGCTTTCTGCATCAATCGTTTTGAGGGATGAAGACAATCAACTATCAGAGGTTTACTTCCATTCCTGTTATTTAATATTCTGTGTTCTCTTCGTCAAGGGTTTGTGCACATCTACTTGATATACAATCTAACCTCCATATCTCATATTCCATACATCAACTAGAGTGAATCGACATCAGCATAATCTTATTGTTAAATATGTGGTACATCGATCTAGTAAAATGCATGGTTTTTTATTCCGTATTACTTTCTCTTGACTCTAAAGGCTTGCAACACAGACTGAAACAAGCCAGTACATTTTGATTTCAAGTTTTCAACTTTGCAGGTCACTGCAGATCGCAACTACAGTCCTGGTGATGAGGTAAGATTATAACACGATGAGATTCACTTCTCAGAGGATGCATTACTTATTTCTTTTAATAATCACTAGATTCTATAAGAATGTTATTTTTGTTGAGGTCGATCTCAGTGACTGGTTAAAACTCATGGGCTTGTTGAAGCTTACCAAATATCTCTGTGTAGGTATTCATCAAGTATGGGGAATTCTCAAATGCTACACTCATGTTAGATTTTGGATTTACCTTTCCTTACAACATTCATGACGAGGTTTGTTTTCTAATATCATGACCGTAGCCGTAACAACATTGATCTATAGATGTTGGATTGAAGATGCTACTCACCAACCTTGAACTTGATTGTCATTTAATTGACTGAATGGGATGTTGAAACTTCACACAGTCATTATCTAAGGATTAGTATCAAACTGATACTGCTGCGGTGACTTATAGGTTCAAATCCAAATGGATGTACCGAATGATGATCCTCTTCGCAACATGAAGCTGGGACTTCTCCAGACACATCACACTCGAACTGTCAAAGATATCAATATCTTTCACTCTTCTTGTGATACTTTCACAATCAAGTAGGTATTAAAGTTTAGCTTTAGAATGTTACCAAGCCATTACAAGTTCTTAACTGCTTACATATCAATATCCGTACTCAAAGAATGGAAACATGGGAGATAGTAAGAAAGCAGTTAAGAGTGATGTGAACAGTGGATAGGAAAATACCAATGAACCTACTTCTTTAGAATTGGTTTCAGTAACAGTGCTTTTTACATGTGTATCTAAGTGTACTTTTGGTGATCTCTCAGGGAAGTGAAATCTGCTATAGGGAAAGGAAAAGGCATTCCACAATCTCTCCGTGCATTTGCTCGTGTTCTCTGTTGTATCATTCCCCAAGGTGCTCAAATCAAATTAGTCACTCTCTTTTATCATCTTGCGAGGCTAATTCCAAAAGTATTAACAGTATAGTTGATTCTCAGAGCTAAATGATTTGTCAAAAGAAGCTGCACAAAATGATGGCCGACTAGCTCGGCTTCCTTTTAAAGACGGGAACAGAGAGTTGGAGGCACATAAGATCCTCTTGTCTCACATCAACAGATTGATTGAGGATCATAGTGTTTGCATCAAGGTACTATAGAACGCTTTACTCAACTAATTTCCACACAATGACTGACAATGTAGGTTTTGAAAAACGTTTATTGGTGGGTGCCTTTGCAGGAAATGGAAGAATGCTATTTTGTATCACAAAGATTTGCTGTTAGAAGGCAGATGGCAAGAGATCTCCTATACGGTGAGCTTCGTGTACTGAGATCTGCAGCTGAATGGCTCAATCATTATTGCACAACCTTGCTTTCAGAGACAATGTAATCGATTTTACAGTCTCTACGATAGCAATATACCAATAAATTGAGATATTGGAGTGAATAAAAAGATTAGTGTTACTCTATTTCTTAATCCGGAATTATACCTCGTTCCATTTCCGAAGCCAACAAACAAAAGAGAAATGATGAACATGTTGAATCAGGATGGTATCCAAATAGATGAAACCAGACAGAACCAAATTATACACCTCAAGTGAGGAAACTGATAGTAGAATCGGAACTGTGGTTTGTGAAATGGTAGTGGGACAATAAAGTGTACTTTGCCGGTTGATTTATACAGAAACTACTAGTGGATAAGAAGAAAAACATGAATAAAAATATCAGAGCAAAGCAGCCAAACATGTTTCCACTAAAACCATGTTGACTAGAAAATTGTCATAAGACTGAAATGAAGAAATGGCTTGATATACAAAGGAACGAGCTGTTTCTAAAGTGATGCAAAGTTTTATCTGCAAGTGCATATTCACAAAGAGTAATGGAGAAAGTTGGAAATTTCAGTTTCTTTGGCCTTAATACTGTCCTCCCAGTCATCCATTGAAAAGGTGACCAAAGTGAGGATTATGAGCATATGGGTTCATGATATATATGCCTTAACTAACTCCGTGTAGTTGCAGACAAGCCCTGTCCTTGGACATGTTATTTTACCTCCATTCTTTTCCGCCATTTCCTTGAGAGCCTGCAAGTTCATTTACCCATCAAATAAATAAAAAAAGTAACCCAACTTTAAATTTTTTGAACTGTATAGGATAGACTGATGTAACTGATCAAGCTAATAGAAAAAGATTCTAAAAAGAGAAAAAGAACAGAGAAGCTGAAGTTGTACAAGAACAGAATCAAACCTTGGTGCTGTAGACGTAGCCATTGGGCAGCACCTGTGGTGGGTTCTCTGTGTCCATTAGCTCCTTAGAAATATAGCAAACAAGCTTTGAATGGTGCTGCTTGGAGAACGGTAAAGGCAAAGCTAGCTTCCGAAAGTTCTCTTGTGAGAGAGGGTCCTCTTTGGTACAACCTTCTTCTAAACCATATCTGAGTCATATCAAGGTACAAACGCAACCCACCAGTAAGAATCACATTAGGGTGTCATTTCGAAAACTTACTTTCTGCCCCTTTATCAGATGCAGAAAATAGACAATCAAAAACATCAATTTTGATAGAGTTTGATCGTTACGGAGTTTTCAGCGCAGACAAGCCTGCCTGTAAGTAGATGTTCAATAAGGGTTCCATCGTCATGCCATATAACTTGCAAAATTCTTGTTTAAACTGATCAACTAAAACATCCCACTGTCGTAGTTCAAACAAAACCTGAGAAAAAAGAAAAACATATCTGTTAGTTGATTAGCCTAAATACATGCAATGATCAATTAAGATTCGACAAGAGTTGAAAGTAACACAACTAATTCGGCAATAAACAAAGACGAAAAAGATTACTGAAGCAGCCTGGTGTATGAAAGAAACAGTGAAATCTATATCCACGTTTTTGGGCCATTTCAGACAAAATCAATCATTAGGAAAAGATACAAGTTGAAGCGTCAATTTTCAACAGTTATATAATCAAAAGAAGGAAAACTTCACCTTATATTTTGAGCATTCTGTGGTACTTTTAAAAGCCAAAGTGGCCAGAACATGCTGCAATTCTTTCATATGGGTTGTTCCCCATGATGCCAGATGCTTTCGAGCATACTGGATTGCTTTTTTGTAGCTCTCAGCTGTATCAACTCGTACCAACTCGATGAATTCTTGCAGCCTTAGTTGGAACTCAAATTTGCTCTGTTATGAAAAGGAAAATATATAATTAGCAATGAACAATTATACATAGAGTTCTGGTAAAAAATTGGATACTTTAGCCAAACCACATGGAGTTCATAAAAAATGAAAGTAAAACTTAACCATGAGAGTACATAGAGCACGTACCTTTGACTTTTTCAACCGCGTTTTGTTATCAGCACACCATGTCAATGCAGAAGCTACCTCCCTATTTTTAAGGGCATCAATCACCTTCTTAGCTTCTCGAAATATGTCAATGTCGACAAGGTCCTGAAAAGATGAGATATTTATAATTAGCATTTCATAGAGATGCAGTACAAATCAACAAATCTGTTTCACTGCTTGTAAAAACGAAACAGCAAAGAATATGTTCTGATATATTAACCAAGACAGCAATATAGCATAATAGTGTGATATAATGAGTGTCAAGAGGATGAGAGAAACCATAATATTGCTGCTTTCCGAAAGCTTTGTAGCAGTCTCGAAATATGACATCCGCAGCATGTAGTCTACAAGAATCCGTTTCAGTTTGGTATTATTCCATTCAGTAATATTTTCCACATCTACTGAATCCAAATGATCGATGCGAGCACGACATCTCTGGGCTTGCAAATTCTCCACATTGCTCCCTTCTTCCAACTGAGATACAAAACCAAAAAAATACGTAAGCCAGGCCATATCCATGTGATGTTACTCCAGAAGATATAGAAACTATCCCAAATGATAAAAATTTAGAAGACAATGCAAATAGTCAGATGGGAAGTTCCAATGAACCAACTCCACCACTACATTGAATTCATCGAGATCCAATGTCTAGTGAGACATAATTGCCAAAGACAGATACTTTACTTTGATCTTCAACATCGAAGATCAAATTTTTTACAGATAAGTGGATATCATTTAGCAAAATCAGAAACTTTAATCGCTAAATTAATTGATTCAGTTTCGTCTACATAATTTAAAACACCGATCACAGAGGGAGAGAGACGGAAAAATCAACCTTTCGTTTGAGGCCTTGTAATCGAGTAACAAGGCAAGTAAGACGCGAAACGGTATCGTCTTTAGACCAATCGGAATCAGCCAATTCTCCGACGCCGTTAACAATGGTTGAGACCTCTTTCTCGAAAGAACGGTGATTGGTACGGATCGTCTTCTTGTAATGCTCGAAAGGAACGCGGAGGAGCTGGTGCTCAAGCTTGAGAGATTCCGTAAATTGATTCGATCTCGAAGACGAGACGACGACCGGCGACGGAGTGATCGTAGCGGCGGATTCCGTCATGACGGTGTCAGAGTTTCCGTTGGTGGCGGAATCGATTTCCATGGCAAGAAAATGGGAGGAAGAAGTTAGCAGAAATTTTGCAGAGAGAGTTTAGATTTTGCCTTGTGGTGGTGATCTTGATTGATTGATATATGTATGAGAAGAAAAAAAACTACAGAAGAAATAAATAGTGCCAAGTGAAACGGCGTCGTTGGTTTGTGGTACTCTATAGTTCAAAACGACAGCGTTTGAAAAGGTAGGAAACCGTCCGGTCTGATCTAATCCCTAACCGAGAGTATGTTTTGATTTTTGGGCTTTGTCATTTTAGTTTGCAGCAACGTTTGATCCAGTACCAGGTCCAGTTGATGAAACAAAAATAGTCTAGGATTCCCAATTTTTGATTAATATATAACTAGTCTATACAAAATATTAATATACAGATATTTTTAATTATTAAAAACCCTTTTTTTACTGAAATTAAATTTACCTTGTGAAAAAATATCTCAAAATAAAGTCTTTTTTTTTTTGGGCTTTCAAAATATTAGGACTGATCGTGATTATACCTAATATGTTATGAGTAAAACTAAAATATGGCCAAAGTATCAATGCAAAAAAAAAAAAAAAAAAAAAATTTAACACATGATGTGTGGTCAATATATAATTCCAAGTGTAAAAAAACTATATATAGATAATATTTTATTTATAGAAAATATAATTATAAATATATGATGTCAGATTTCTATCTAAAATAACGCATTACTTCTCTTTTATATTATTTCAATTTATTACGGGCAACTATGTGTCGAAATACTATATGTATTGTTTAAATACTAGGTGCTATTGCCAAACATAAAGAAGAAAAATAAAGCATGAAAGTAAATTGAGAAATAACCTTATCATTTTTGTTAGATTTCTCGACTTTTATACCAAATTTATAATTATATAATTGATTATGAGCGTAGTTGGTAATTTATAGTATTAGGTATGGTGGTATACATACACCTTCCCGGTCTCAAAGCTTATCAACAACAAAAACGGTATCATACCAACAATTCTTATCGTTATCACTTCAAAACTGTATCATAATTACCTCATATCACTCAAACCTATATATTTTATTATACTTATCTTAAAACAACTAAATACCCTACATTTAATTTGTAATTTACAAGTTTTTCCAATGTTGTTATTGATCACTGTTATGTGTTGTTAGTGAAAAACAAATAATTGTAGCCCCGCTCCTCCAAAAGTCCAAATGGCTCTATCCGCCGCGCAATGAAAGATTTAAAAAGGTTACCAGAAATACCCTTCACTGGATACTCTATTTACATTATCACACCGCCAATAAAGATTTTTGGAGCCGTTTTGTTCTTTTGGATTCTTCGTCGTCAACGAGACACTCTCACACTTCTTGCACTTCTCCCTTTAGATCAAATCCACGTTATCTAGCGCTGTTATTAAATCTGCGTTTCAGTTTCTTCTCCATTCGAATTTTCGATTTGCAAAATCGCTGTTTTATGGTATGTTCATAAATTCTAAAGATCTTCCCTTTTGAAATTTTAAAATTTTTCTCTGTGTTTCTTTGGTTTTCTTTAAAGCCAATTGTGTCGTCATAAAAAGCTGTCGCCTCTCAGTGTTTTTTTTTCCTTTTTCTTTCAATTTTCCAACTATTAGAAGAGAGTAGAGAGAGTAGAGTTGGATTTTCTGGCGACGAAATCGATTGAGATCGTTTAAAGAGAGAGCCTTTCTAGATTTTGTTAGTGTTCGAGTAATCTCGCCGAACATAATCTTCATCAACTTCTCCGCAAGTAGGATTTAGGTTCGATTTGTGATTTGATTAGTCTCTAGGGTTTATCGTAGCTTTGAAGATGCTTAGGGTAGTCTGGTCTTTTATTTTAGGCCTTGGCTCGATGTTTACTATGATAAGTCTTGAGTTTCTGAATCTCTGAGTAGAGTTATAGTTGATTATCTCGAGTCTAAGATCATTTATGCTGTTTTTTCTCATTTCTTTTGTTGAACTGGTTTATCTTTCATCGAGCAAATTGTTTGTAAGATTCACTTGGAGCACTTTTTTTGGAGATTGACATGAACTAATTTGCTGCAAAATGTGAACTTTTCCTAGTTTAGTGCAGGAGATATCTTACAATCTATTGATTTGCTTCTATATGTTTTGATTGCAGCTGCAGTTGTTATAGCACCTTTTGATTGGAGAAAACAATGAAAAAGCTCTTCTTTTTCAGATCTTCTGGTAATGGAAATGATAAACAAGTTAACTGCGAAAAAGAAGCGGATAGTAAGATGAGAACCCAAGCTAGTAGTCAGGCTGAACAAGAGTTCGATAGTCCTAAGTCACATGGTCAAGTTTCTGGTGGTCTAGCTCTTAGACGAAGCCTTTCATGGTCCTCTGCAGGTTTCCTTTTTGACAAGTTTGGAGAAACTTCCAAGAATGAACTAACAACTAGTGCTACTAAAAGCAAGGATAGGCGGCGCAATCATTCATCTCGGTATGCTTTTGGCCTTTCTTCATTCTTATGAGATTGTTTTGATGATTTTCTGTAATGTTTTCGCTATCTTGGTTCTATATTTGATTAAACCACTGACAAACAATGTAATGAATACTGTGTACCAGATGCTTTACTCCAGAAAGACAAGTTAGAGAAAGGCAGTGTAAAGCAGACAAGTTTCAGCATGATTCGTCTGGGAGTTCATCATCTTGTTCGAGTAATGTCTCTAGTAAAGTTCTGGACCGTTATATTGATGGAGAAGAGCATTTGGAACCGTGCAAGCAAAAGAGTAATTCTTCACACAGTGGTGTTTCTGAGAGTATAAATCGAAGGAGGCTTCCACCCCGAGTTCAATGGACAGTCCCTACATCACCATCAGACACTTTCGATGAGAAACGAAAGTCCCAGTCATTTAGAGAAGCTAAAGGCACCCATTTACGTTACTCTTCTGCTGATTGTGTGGATAATGGGTTGCGGCATGGATCGCCTCGTTCGGTTGCTAGAAATGTCATTGAAAGACTCTCTCAGACTCATGGCAAGTCAAAGGGTTCAAACCACGAACCAATCACAATTCAAGATGTCTATGGTGGATCCCTTAACAGAACTTTTGACTCGAGCTCAGATATCGCCGCTAATGTTTCACTAGCTGAACATTATGAACCTGTTAACGAGTATTATACGCAGGACTATGGAGGGCACCAGCAAAATTGTATACGGAGTAGGAACGTGTACAAGTGTATGGAAGACGATCTTGACTCCGAGCTAGAAATGAAAATTAAAGAAGCTGAGAAGAGAGCTAAATTGTTTTCTGCAGAATTGGAGCAGCAGAGATGCCTTTCAGACTGTGACTTCGATGTTTCATCTTTGGTTGGGGCAATTAGAAAACTGGAAGATGAGAGGCTCCACTTGGCATTTGAGAATGTAAATCTCTTACGGTCCCAAATAGTTGAGAGGGCTTCTGCTAGGGAAGAAATCAGATGGTTGAAGTCAGATTGGGACTTGCATATACAGAGACTAGAAAAGGAGAAGAGCGAGCTGCAGGCTGGATTGGAGAAAGAGCTTGATAGAAGATCAGGTGAGTGGACGTCAAAACTCGAAAAATTCCAGCTTGAAGAGAAGAAGCTCCGAGAGCGTGTAAGAGAGCTTGCTGAGCATAATGTCTCACTCCAGAGAGAACTATCTGCTTTCCACGAAAATGAGACAGAGAACAAAGACATGATAACACATTTGGAGAGAAGAGTTGCTGAGCTGACCACAACAGCAGATAAATTGCATGAAGAGAACAATTATGTTAAACAAACTCTCTCCAAGTTACAAGAGAGTTACGCAGGTGCTACAGAAGATCTTGATTTCTTGAGAAGAAACTTTGAAGAGAAGGATCAAGAATGCAGGGAGTTGCACAAATCTGTTACAAAGTTTTTCAGAACTTGCAAAGAACAAGGGAAGACAATTGAGGGACTTCGAGATGGTGTTTCTGAGGAGGTTAAGAAGCAACCGTCAGAGAAATTAGACCAGTTGGTCAAGAAATTGCAGGTCGAGCAGGTAAGGTTGACAGGGATCGAGCTTTCACTTAGAAGGGAAGTAGAATCAATGAAGCTTGAAACTGACTCTCTTCGCCATGAAAATATCTGTCTACTGAATCGATTGAAAGGGAATGGTCAAGAAATAGACATTACAACCCTTAAGCTAGAGAATGAGTTGAAGATGCGTGTCTGCTACTTGCAAGAACAGGGACTGTCAATGTTAAATGAGAGCAGCCAGCTGTGTTACAAGTTACTGAAGTTCATCAAAGGGAAATTAACTCAGCTTCCTGAAACCTATCAGGATAAGAATTCAGTGAAGGACGGATTAAGTGAGCAGTTTATGATTGAGTCTGAAATGAAAGTCCATGGGATAAGGCGCGGAACTGAAAACCTGAAGAGGAGTTTGCAAACGGTGACCAGTGTGGTAGCTTCGAATTCAGAATCGTCTTCCTCAAATACTGGTAGGCCTAGGGAACAAAGAAACCAATCAGTTGAAGTAAGTCCACGGATATGTCCATTTCTTAATATCTCTATTGTATTTTCTTGTATGTCCTGTTTTGCTTTACACTAATATGTGGCTAATGTATACCTGGCCCAATCTCATGTAGGAAAACTTGCGAGCAGAACTGAGTGCTGAGACCCTAATCACAAGTTTAGTGCGGGAGAAACTGTATTCCAAGGAAAAGGAAATCGAACAGCTCCAAGCAGAACTAGCAGCAGCAGTACGAGGTAATGAGATTCTGAGATGTGAGGTCCAAAGCAGTTTAGACAACCTATCAGTTACAACCCACGAACTGAAAGACCTCAAGCATCAGGTATTGCAAAACAAGAATAACACATATCCCATGTCTGTTTTTGTATATAAAGAAACTATTCCCATTTATAAAATGTTAACTTTACGCTAATCTTTTTTGACATCAGATGTTGAAGAAGGAGGAAAGCATAAGACGGCTCGAAAGCAATCTCCAGGAAGCGGCGAAAGAAATGGCGAGGCTGAACGCACTATTGTCAAAAGTGTCTAATGAAAGAGGCCAGATATGGAGTGAGTATAAACAATACGGTGAGAAAAACATGCTTTTGAACTCAGAGAACGAGACATTGAAAGGAATGGTAGAGAAATTGGAGGAGAAGGTATTAGAGAAAGAAGGAGAGATCACAATACTACAAGACACAATCGGAAGCAAGCATCTGAATCTCCTCTCAAGTCCTGATTTCTTGGTATAAGGGTTTTTCTTTATCATTGTTTCTTAGACGATGGGTCATTCTTTGGGGCTTATAGATATGATTGTTTCTTCTTTTATTTTTACTTTTCTTCTTTTGGATTGCTTATCTCAAAGCTGGATTCTCTCTAGTTTCAGATTTGTACTTAAAAATGGGCTTATAAACTTAGTGGTGAAGTTTATGGTAAAGAAAGTTTGTCATTTGACTCAATTCTATTCAATAAATCTTCATAAGCCATTAGTTCAAAAAGAGACTAGCAATAATTTTATATATATACTATCTTACATAAATATATATATATATATATATATAGACTTGGTATTTTTACTTTTTTCACTAAATATATGATCACTTTTCACTATAGTTAGTCATTCTTTTTCTCAATAAGTTTGACAAAGCTAGTCTTATATTATTTTTTTTCCTACACTTGTAGTAACAAATTGGTACCATATTTTAGAGAATATTTCATAAAAATAGTAGAGGTATTAAATGTTGCAAAAAAAAAGTCAAACCGTTAAAGTCAAAAAGAAATGGAGAGACGACAGGTAGAGAAAATAAAATACTATAAATTTACCAGAAAAAAAAAAACACCATAAACACGATGACCGCGACTATCGGTACTTTCTCTCTCTAAAAAAAACAAATCCAACGTCTCCGTCTCTTCTTCAAACGCGTCTTCTTCTCTATTTTAACCCTCTTTCATCGTCTCTTTCGCTTTTTATAGGTTTTGATTTGTATTAGTAATCATCTTGCTAATCTTTCCCCCTCATTGATCTGAAATCGAATGATGGATTATTATTCTACTCCAAGCTTTTGAAATAAGGAACCCTATTTCTTTCATCTAATCCTCGATTTCATCAGGTATTTCAAATCAATTACCCAATCAGGTTGATGGGTCAAAGTTGAAACCTTTAGATTCATATGTGGATGGAGTTATGTAAAGTTTTCTTCTTAATCAAAATTTGTTTCTCCCAGATGCTTGTTATCAGATTGATGGGTTAAAAGTTAAAAAATTTAGTTTCCTATGTTGAAAATTTGGAGACTTTATCCTTTTTTCGATTCTAGATTACTAAATGTTTTGTTTTTGTTTGTGTGGAATGCAGATTAATGTTGTTTACATTTGTGAATGCGTGTTTGAATTCTGAATCCTGGGTTTGTGGAGTTGGAATTGAGTCTGACAAGAAGATTGGGTTTCTTCATAATATAGTTATAAGCACTGATTTGATGAACGATTTGA
Organism: Arabidopsis thaliana; assembly: GCF_000001735.4. Taxonomy (NCBI): domain Eukaryota; kingdom Viridiplantae; phylum Streptophyta; class Magnoliopsida; order Brassicales; family Brassicaceae; genus Arabidopsis; species Arabidopsis thaliana. The sequence continues at coordinate 20,401,954 of NC_003074.8, read as the reverse complement.
TAGCTGGTTCTTTTGGTTGAGACATGTGAATTATGGTATCTACAACATTTAGGAGAATTGTATCGCCTTGTTGGAGACCTTTTGGTATTGGAGAAGATTCTAGTCCTGGTAGTGATGATACGAATGGCCGTCTCGATGGTCTCTTGTGGTACAAAGATTCTGGGAACCACATCACTGGAGAGTTTTCTATGGCAGTCGTTCAAGCTAACAACCTTCTTGAAGATCATAGCCAGTTAGAATCTGGTCCTATTAGTTTGCATGAGTCTGGACCTGAGGCAACTTTTGTTGGTGTTTATGATGGTCATGGAGGTCCCGAGGCTGCTCGGTTTGTAAACGATAGGCTCTTTTATAACATCAAGAGGTACACATCAGAACAGCGAGGGATGTCGCCTGATGTTATCACCAGAGGGTTTGTAGCAACAGAGGAGGAGTTTCTCGGTTTAGTGCAGGAGCAATGGAAGACCAAGCCACAGATTGCTTCTGTGGGAGCTTGTTGTTTGGTTGGTATTGTTTGTAATGGATTGTTGTATGTTGCAAACGCAGGAGATTCTCGGGTTGTGTTAGGGAAAGTCGCAAATCCGTTTAAAGAGTTGAAAGCTGTTCAGTTATCAACAGAGCATAATGCAAGTATCGAATCTGTGAGAGAGGAGTTACGTTTGTTGCATCCTGATGATCCGAATATCGTGGTCTTGAAACACAAAGTTTGGCGTGTTAAAGGGATTATACAGGTCTCAAGATCCATTGGTGACGCATACCTTAAAAGAGCGGAGTTTAATCAAGAACCGCTACTACCTAAGTTTAGGGTTCCAGAACGTTTTGAAAAGCCGATCATGAGAGCGGAACCGACTATAACAGTTCATAAGATTCATCCGGAAGATCAGTTTCTTATATTTGCCTCGGATGGTTTATGGGAGCATCTAAGCAACCAGGAAGCTGTTGATATTGTCAATTCTTGTCCACGCAATGTAAGACATATCACAACACTCTTCTTGTCTTGTTTTTTTGTCTGGTTTGAATTGGTTTTGTTGTTTGTTGAATTTGTGGTGTCTTGTTGATTCTTTCAGGGTGTGGCTCGGAAGTTAGTGAAAGCTGCATTACAAGAAGCAGCAAAGAAGAGAGAGATGAGGTATTCTGATTTGGAGAAGATAGAACGTGGCATTCGGCGACACTTTCACGACGATATTACCGTTATTGTTGTCTTCCTCCACGCTACAAACTTCGCTACTCGAACTCCGATCTCTGTCAAAGGAGGTGGTCTCCTCTCAGCCCATAATCCCGTTTTATAGATCATTTTTTTTCTCCTTATTTGAACCAGAATTTGATTTTGTTTGCTTCTTTTGTTACAAAATTGTGTGAAAATCTTACTTCTTTAATTATTTTCTGATCGAAAAGTGTAAATTTCCTCTCTTTTTTCCTCAAATCTCAATTGTACTTTCTGTTTACGAAATAGTGAAACAGAATCGAACCAACATTCATCAATCTGAATTTGAACCGAATTTTACTCTTATACCGAATTTAAACCGAAATAGAATCTTATTCTATCCGAATTGAACCAAACCGGAAGTTGTGGCAGTCAAACAAAAAGGTTCAGTGGAAACCATTTTCCCGGAAAATCCTTTCAGGAGCTGAGAAAGTGAAAGCTGTGAGGTATGAGTGTGGGACTGAAAGTTAGCGCGTTCTTACATCCAACGCTTGCGTTATCCTCGAGAGATGTCTCTCTCTCTTCCTCATCATCTTCTCTCTATCTTGATCGGAAAATTCTCCGACCAGGCTCCGGGAGACGGTGGTGTAAATCCCGAAGAACCGAACCAATATTGGCTGTTGTAGAGTCAAGGTAATCAATCAAATATGTTTTTCCTTCTATGAAGAGTGATTACAAGTTTAGTTGTGTATTGAAAGGTTACTATTTTGCAGTCGAGTACCGGAGCTTGATTCTTCTTCAGAACCAGTTCAAGTATTCGATGGATCAACAAGGTTTCGGTTTTCTAAAAATGCTTTTTTTATTTGTTTCATGTCTGGATAGATATTAGAGAAGTTGTTGATGAACAACTTTTGGTTTGTGTGATTTTAAGGTTGTACATATCTTACACTTGCCCATTTGCTCAGCGTGCGTGGATTGCTCGCAACTACAAGGTTTCAAATTTGAATCATTCTTCTTATCGATGTTTCTATATATCTATATCAATTTCTTTATGTTGCTTGTTTGTGTAGGGTCTGCAAAACAAGATAGAACTTGTACCGATCGATCTTAAAAACAGGCCTGCTTGGTATAAGGAGAAAGTTTACTCGGCTAACAAGGTGTGAACTTTTCTATTTTAATGCATATATATGTGTGAAAGGATTTAGAGTTTTATGGCTTTTGTTCTCTGTTATATGCAGGTGCCTGCATTAGAGCACAATAACCGAGTATTGGGAGAGAGCCTTGATCTGATTAAGTACATTGACACTAATTTTGAAGGGCCTTCGCTTACACCCGATGTGAGTATCTATGACATCTTTGATTTATTGAGCTCAATTTTAACACATTAAGTGAACCTATACTTAGAAGAGAGATATCCATGGATGGAATAATAACAGGGTTTAGAGAAGCAAGTTGTAGCTGATGAGTTACTCTCTTACACTGACTCCTTCTCCAAGGCTGTAAGATCCACATTAAACGGCACTGACACTAATGCAGCAGGTGATTAGAAGATGAAGTTGTTATCTTACTTCTGTGTTTGCAGATACATTATGTTGGCATGTGTATGAATCTTGTCTTTCATTTTTTCAGATGTTGCATTTGATTACATCGAGCAGGCTCTTTCCAAATTCAATGAAGGGCCTTTCTTTCTTGGTCAATTTAGTTTGGTATTGTCGATTATATTTCTATATTCAATTTGCCATACCCATATCAACTCTTGCTGCTGAGAAAAAAAATGGTGTTTATTTCTATAGGTTGATGTTGCATATGCTCCTTTCATAGAGAGATTTCGGCTTATCTTAAGTGATGTGATGAACGTCGATATTACATCTGGTCGGCCTAACCTTGCCCTTTGGATTCAGGTTAAGCTATTACCTAGACATTTGTAACTACCTTTCATTCTAAGGCTAAATATTCCCCATACACATGCTAATCTCTGGTTCTTTGCTTTTATGCAGGAGATGAACAAAATCGAAGCTTACACCGAAACCCGTCAAGATCCACAAGAGCTTGTTGAAAGATACAAGAGACGAGTCCAAGCAGAAGCACGTCTCTAACCAGATGGTTCTCCGGATATCTCCATTTACAAGGGTTTAGAAGGATCAAATGGGAAGAGATATTGTAACCAAAGTTTTTTATATATATAAATTATATTGTATCGGTAAAAGCATCTACATGACATGCAACAATTGTTTTCATTTATATCAGAATTCATGAGACCAAGTCTTCGACTAGAACGAAATTGCGCCTGCTGCTTTTCCATCATTGCCCATAAGATCGTGCTTGCTGCTTCATTAAAATTCGGTGCTAGCCGGAGCAATGTGATTCAGAGATATTATACAAAACCAAACCAAGTAGAGTACGACCCCAGTGCCCAAAGTTGAAAACAGAACTAAAGCATCATATAAGAGTCTTATAGTGCTTGCCCAACTAATTTCATTTGTATCCAGAGAGAAATTAGTCAGCTTTCTTCAAGAAGAAGAGAGGTAAATCTTCCATTCTATGTGTATATACTGAATGCAAAAAGCCCGAAAAAAGAGTTTTTTGTTGCTACTTCTTTAGCAGTACTCTCCATATCTTCCTCATATAAACAACTAAAGACCATATAGAGAGCCCTGCAGATACATAGAGCAACCCAATACCCGACGGTAATAGTCTCTCAAAACTGCTATCCCGGCTTGCAAGAAGTATGGTTAGCGCTATCATCTGCGTTGCAGTTTTCCACTTTCCCAAGCTATTTACAGCAACAGCCTAGCAACATCAATGCCATTTCCATGGATTAGGAAAGGAACACTTACGAAAACAGATCCAAGAGAACGCACATGATGGTGATAACTTTACCTCTGAAAGCTTGCCGTTTTGAGATGCAGCCCATTCTCTTACTGCAGACATAGTAATCTACAGTGAAAAGTATACCGACTAGTTTAGAACAGAAAGCTGATAAGTGAAACTTACTTAACGGTATATCAGAATTCTGTATCTTACCTCTCTACCAATGATGGCGATTGAAGGTACTGTCACTAACCATGGAACTGGTCCTAAGACAACGGCGACCATTGGTTTAGTGCACAACAATATCAATGTAGCTGCTACCATAAGCGCATACCAATGACATAAATCAGAATGATAAAAATCATTCCTTTCTGGTGGAGAAAAGATAAAGAGGATAGAGGTAGCTAAGGAAGAAGGTATCTGACCTTATCTGCCACTGGATCCAAAAATGCACCAAATTCAGAACCCAATCTCATCTGAAAAGGCACGTCTCACTGTTAAAAGCTTACAATTTCAACTATGCAGAAGAACATGAAAGGGTAAAGAAAGAAGTTACCTTCCGTGCAATATATCCATCAAGCCAATCTGTAATGGCTGCTGCAATGAAAATACTTGTCGTAGCAGTTCTTCCCCACCAGCAATCAACGTAAAAGGCTACATTTCAAAAACCAAAGGAGATGATGAAGATAATGCAATGGGAGATAAAACAATCAAAATCAGGAATTGAACATCAAAAGATCCAATTCAGATTAAATTTGAAGAGTGGTAACAAGTGAAGTACACATAGCAATAAGCTCAATTTCAAAAAAGTTGTCGAATTTCTCGAATTCAAACCAACAAAACTCTGATCTGGAAAAATCGCAATTGCATCTTCGTTTAGATCTGATGATTAGACTCCTATCACACACCGAACAAGTACAATGACTCCAACCAGAATTCAGAGTCGAAAAAAGTAAACTTACTGGCGACGAGAATCGGAACGGCAGCTACACGGCCAAGGGTTAATACGGTAGGCAATGTAATCACTTTAGAAGAAAGCTGTGTCGGTGAAGGCAATGGCGACGAATGACGATTACGAAGCAATGAATCTTTGCCACCACCGAAACTGTTCTGATCCACCGTCGCGGTGTCTTCTTCACCCATATCCTCCACAAGAGCTGATCTGTAAACCTGACGATCCGACAAAGAAGGAAGAGAAGCACGAAGAAGGGCGGTGGCGACACCGACCTGAATCCGGAACCCTAAGCCTTTATGGGAGTCACACAACGGCCAATAATAATGCAGCTTGGGAGAGATGCTAACGTGCGCTAACTATGAAAATAAGCGAGCCGGGTGCGTAACGTGCGCCGATAATCGTCGACTTTGGATTGATATGGACGATTGATAATGAAGCAAATGGCACGTTTTGGGCCTTCTCTTTAATTCTTAGCTGATTTTGATTTTATATATTTGTTAAAAATGTAAAACTAATATCTTCGTTGTATGTTTGCATGAATCAATATCATATAGCTACTTCCCACCAAAAAAAATATATCATATAGCTACTAATCTCAACTTATATTGTTCGATGGAGTCATCACTTTGATAGTTAATCTTCAACACCCATTCGCTACCTACAACCTTTTGCATGAGTTGATGTGTGTCAAATCCCAAGTCTCATTTCGTTGTAATGCCTTCTTTGGCCATTGCTCTTTTCTATTATGTGCTGCACTCTTCCTCTTACGTACGTTTGTGGTTCCATACTTCCATGATTGAATCTAAAACACTAACAAAAACTTGGTGCACATTTGGAAGATAATCATTGTGATAATGAACAACCATATAATCATTTGTGTTGGTTTACCCAAACCGACGAATATTTGGTTTTGTAAACAAGTGTTTGAGAACGTGAGAGTATTATAGAAACAAGAATTTAAGCTCCTTACTAGCCCCTAAACAAAACTCCAAATTATACACGTACGTATATAGGTAAATAAATATACAGTACACGAAATAGTAGATTATAATATTTAAACCATTGAATTGACTAAAGTTATAACTGTGTATATATTCAACTAGCCATTGGTGGATATTCTTCATAATTTCTCAAATCTGGATTTTCATATTTGTTTCATCTTCTATTGATTTTGCACCTAAAACTCTTAACACAATTATGTAAACCTCTCTTAAGTTTGCCAAGTGTGATTGAAAGGAAAAAAGAGTGAGACTATTAACTACATATATGAAAGTTCTATTAGAGTCAAACAATTAGTAACTAAAATAAGAATTCTAATTAATATATGATAGAAATTTCCCACTTGATTAAATTTAATATGGTGAATACTTAGATTATGGATTTAGCGAATCTAAGAAAAACTTATTAAAAAAAAATAAAAAAAAATTAAAGACATATTTAATTCCCTAGAAAAGTCCTTTACCAACTCCTAAAGCAATTGGTCCTTTACCGACAAATCGACAACCATTACAATCCCCACAATTATTTTCTTGCATATCTATCTTTTTAGGGTTAAAAATGAATCTCATCAATCAAAGATTTTGGTAAATGTGTTTAGTTTTTTTTTGAAGTTCGACTATTTGAGGTTAATAATTAAAGACCAACCATGGTCGCGCTACAAATTGAATACGGTATGGTAAACCATACGTTCACGCTTGTTACACATACATCAAATTAATAACGTTCGTACTTTAAACTGAATCTTATAAGGATGATACATGACGTAGATGTCCTTAATCCCATATCTAATAACAACTTTGTCTATCTTTCAAAGTAGGTTGATATAGACTCGCACAACCACACAAAAATTAGATATAAGGATATGATTTTTCTTTCATCAAATTGTCATTTTGGTCTTACAAATAAGATAATTAACTCAATCAAATTATCTGAAGATAAAATTGACATAGCAAAATATTGGAAGACAACTGTGAAATTCACATTTACATACAAAATCAGTAAGTAGTTAAAAAGATAGGAGTAAAAAAGATATACAAAAATGAGAGAAAGATGAAAGAGACCTTTTGGACTCAGTGTCAAGGAATCGAAACGCAGTCAAAATAGAGAGAGAGAGAGAGAGAGAGAGAGAGAGAGAGAGTCACACATGTAATAAACCTTGGTCGACAATCTCGCCCTTTCCATGTGATTTCTCCACTTCCTCTCTCTCTCTACTGCAACTTCCTCCTCCTGCTTCAACTTCATTCGGGTAATGATGAACTAGCGTAGAGATTTGGATCTTCTTCTTCGTCCTCTCACCAACTCTTCACCGGTTAGATCTCTTTTTCACGCTAACGAATGAGGAGCGTTGCCGCCGCCGCCGCTGCTGCTGCTGCTGCTTCTAAGCCTTCTAATCCTCTCGTCGCCTTTGAGCACAAGAGGTTTCGCGTTTTTCCCCCTTTCCCCTGTACATTTCTGCTTCCTCTTTTTTGGTTTGAACTTGCGCTTCTTCTCTCTTTAGCTTTTTGCTAGACTCGCTGAGCGAAATGTTGTATCTCCGATTACGAGAGTTTTAATCCGTCTTGTTGTTAGCGTAATTTTGCATTTTCTTAACAATTTAGTTGGGATTTTGATGATTATTGGTCTTGATTTGAAGTACATCCTAGTGATTTGGATTTGAATGCTGATTTTTGTCCAGTGGTGACTATTGTTCTCAATGTGGCATAATCGTTAGTGAAGGTAGTCTTTGATAGCAAATTCGAGTTGTTTCTGTTGTTCAATTTCTTGAAAACAAACTGATGAGAGATGCAATTTTGTCATTGGATATAGTAAGGTTTCGTCTGAGCTCTGGATGGGCTTTTAATATATCGTGGGAACTCATATCGCCTTTTTTCTTTGTCAACAGGGATGCATACGGATTTCCTGTCAGACCTCAACATGTGCAGAGATACAGAGAATATGCTGATATTTACAAGGTTCTTTATCCATAAATCTCACTTTTTCTACTCAGATTTTTCATCCGCATGATTCATTGGAACAGCTTGATTTCCCTCTAATTTGGTTATGACCGTTGTGATATTGTGAGAATCCTGATTCCATTTAGAATCGTAGTCATAGGGAAATCCTGTGTGAAAGATATCAAAACTAGACTAAACTATAGCTTATAATAAGTTCTTTTTGGTTCTTGGAATGGTAGAAATTGATCCCATCATTATTTCCTGATTAAGTCCCTAAACTTGTGATGTCACTCTTTGCTTTCAATTAGGAAGAAGAAGAAGAAAGGTCGGACAGGTGGAGCAGTTTCTTGGAAGATCATGTTGAATCGACTGAGTTACCTACAAACGGATCTTCTGAAAATATTCACGCACCGTTTAGTGAAAGTGAGAAGGAAAAAGAAAAAGAATTAAACAAGGGGCCTGGTGAAGATCTGCATACTGACAAGTTAGGTTCTGATGTAACTCCTGATAATGCCAGTGAAGAAGAAGGACACCCCGATGCAGAGAAGAATGTTCACAGAGTGCAATTATGGACTGAGATCAGACCGTCTTTACGATCAATTGAAGACTTGATGAGCATCCGTGTCAAGAAGAAGGGGGATTTATCAAAAAGCGAGCAAGAGGCTCCGAAGGTGAAGATTTCACCTTCATTTGATGATGCCAAATCTTCCAAGGGAGCATCTGATATTGATTCTGAAGACGAGTTCTATGATGTTGAGAGGTCCGATGTTCAGGATGGTTCTTCTTCAGATGGTACAGGTGTCTCTGGTATCCCTGTTGCTGCTGATGCAAGTCCACTGTCTACATGTCCTTGGAAGGAAGAACTTGAAGTGCTGATTCGCGGCGGTGTACCTATGGCTCTGAGGGGAGAGGTAATAAATCTTCTCATGTTTACATTCCTATGTGATATCATGCTCTAGCTCTCCATACTATAGTTCGTTAGTCTTAGCTCTTGCTCAATTATAATCGTCACATTTATCAATAACATTTCAGTTATGGCAAGCATTCGTGGGCGTGAGGAAACGACGATGCAAGGATTATTATCAAAACCTTCTTGCAGCAGATGGTTCTGTAAACACCATAGAGCAAGAGGATATGCAGCATGTTGATGATAAAGGTTCAAGTACAGAATCTATTGCTGTTGTGGAAAAATGGAAAGGACAGATAGAAAAGGTAGTACTCAAAATTTATTCAGCCTTGACCCTCTCTATGTAGTGATGCAGCGTGGCTTATGCTGAAGTTGATCAGGATTCTTATGCCGTTGCTTGTTTAAAGTACAGGACTTACCTCGGACATTTCCTGGTCATCCTGCTCTAGATGATGATGGTAGAAATGCTCTACGGCGTTTGCTTACTGCTTATGCTAGGCATAATCCTTCTGTAGGATACTGTCAGGTATTTGTTCTTAACCAATATCATGATCTTTATTGTAGTACCTCTATTTTAGTACCGAGACATAGTAAATTAACATTAATATCAAGTTAATATCTTTTGTCAATATACTTTCTGCAGGCTATGAATTTCTTTGCTGCGCTTTTATTGCTTTTGATGCCAGAAGAAAATGCCTTTTGGTATGTTCACAAATTTGATGAATTTATCATCTCCAAGTCCTAATATTATTTCCTGTGAAAATCGAACTCTTTTGATCTGTGTTTACTGTTTAGTTTGTGTTATATCGCCTTCCTTCTTCCAAACATTAACTGTTCTTGGGTCATTCTCTGTATCCTTATTTCTAATTTAACCAATGTTGTTTGATTAATCTACTTTTTTCATTCCTAATCTTATTTTTCTGTCTAAACATGAACTCCTTGCTCTGTGTTTAGTTTTAATATCTATCACTTTCATATTCTCATGGTTGATCAAACTGTTATTAAGCATCCTTATATCTTCTCCTTTTTTCTTTCTAAACTGATGCCCCTTCTAATTAAATACTTGTGATTTTTAGGGCACTGATAGGACTCATTGATGACTACTTCAATGGTTATTATTCAGAAGAAATGATAGAGTCTCAGGTGATAATATTAGTTGCCTTTCTATACATTTGCAAAAATTTTGGGCTGACTGGTGATAGCATCATGACAACATGTACCTTCATATTTTAGGTTGATCAACTAGTTCTGGAGGAGTTAGTTCGAGAAAGATTTCCTAAATTGGGTGAGTTCCCTCAAAGTTTTTTGTTTCATCTTGTAGAATGTTCACAGTTAGTACTAAGCTCTGCAACTTTTCTATGTCTACAGTTCATCATCTGGATTATCTTGGAGTGCAAGTGGCTTGGGTTACAGGGCCATGGTTTCTTTCCATCTTCATGAATATGCTTCCATGGGAAAGTGGTCAGGTTTTAAACATTGGAATTAAAGCTGTCTTGTTTGAAATAGAATTGAGTAACTAGTAAATTATGCTGGCAATCTGTTAAAATTTGATCATCTTTCTCTTTGAGATTTGGGACTGAGAACCCATTTTCTTTCTAAATGTTCGTCTTCTTGATCACAGTTCTTAGAGTCTGGGATGTGCTTCTCTTTGAAGGAACTCGTGTTATGCTTTTCAGAACAGCACTCGCATTGATGGAACTATATGGTACTTGATTGAAACTGCTGGTCTTTCAATTTAAGTGAGATGGTTTGTGGACCTTCTGAACGCAGTGGCGTCATCATCGAGACTGCTCTAACTTATGGTTTAATTCACTTCAGGTCCTGCATTAGTTACTACGAAGGATGCTGGAGACGCTGTTACTTTGCTACAATCACTGACTGGATCAACATTTGATAGCAGCCAGCTAGTTTTAACTGCTTGCATGGGTTACCAAAATGTACATGAAATTAGATTGCAAGAATTGCGAAGCAAGCATAGGCCAGCTGTGATCGCTGCACTTGAGGAAAGGTCAAAGGGGCTTCAAGCGTGGAGAGATTCTAAGGGACTTGCCTCCAAATTATATAATTTTAAGCAAGACCCAAAATCTGTTTTGGTGGATAGCAAAGCCTCATTGTCAAATGGGAGTTTGTCTCGATCTGAGTCAGGATCAAGTAATGCAGATGAAGTGTTGGTTAGCCTAACTGGGGATGGGGAGGTAGATTCTGTTCAAGATCTTCAAGCGCAGGTAATTTTTGTCCTTCTTGTTGGCTTGAAGATACTCCTCTACGCCCTTAGTACGCTTGAATGGTGGATGATTATGTCTGGTGAACGGTAGAAAAAATCACTTGATACCTACAGTCATGAAACCCCCTCTGAAAGTTGACTGACAACTTTTTCAGGTTCTGTGGTTGAAGGCTGAACTCTGCAAGTTGCTTGAGGAGAAACGATCAGCTCTACTTAGGTTAGTTTCTTTTCTCAACCTAAAACTGGCACTAAATGGTAGAAGTTTTATATCTTTCCTTATCATACCTCAATATGTAATGTCTCCCAAACTTCTGATTTTGTGGTAGAGCTGAAGAATTGGAGATTGCTCTCATGGAGATAGTAAAGGAAGACAATCGGCGTCAATTGAGTGCCAAGGTATTCCAATGAAGCTTGCCACTTGACAGTTAATTTTCCAAATAAGCCTATAAGCTCGCATTATGTTACTTGTCTCTTTATTTATGTTCTGAATACGAAGACTATTTTCTATGTCACTTTTACCATCATTACTTTCCTTTCTCTCTCTTTTCTTCTCCTGCTGGTTCCTCGTCACGCATCTCTGTGCTGATCCAATTTGAAGGCTCATTGGTGCTAAGTTAGTTTTGAGATAGTCTTGAGATGTGAAATGCTACTTGTCATGAATGTGAACTTCAGGTCGAACAGTTAGAGCAAGAAATGGCCGAAGTTCAGAGACTCCTCTCTGATAAGCAGGAACAAGAAGGTGCAATGCTACAGGTTTGCATATGCATGATCAATCTGTTCTTCTTCTTTTTTCGTTTGTGACTGAGAAAGATTCTGAGATTAATTGATATGTATGAAGGTCTTGATGCGGGTGGAGCAAGAACAGAAGGTAACAGAAGATGCACGAATATTTGCTGAGCAGGATGCAGAAGCGCAGAGATATGCTGCTCAAGTCTTGCAGGTAAAAAGTTTGATCTGACTCCTAACACAGATGTGGCTAGGCTATTAAGTTTAAAAGAGCTTTAACTGCCTCTTGTTATAGGTCGTTACTCGCCTTCCATGGAGTAGAGTTACACATTAGTTTAGGACCATAATCTCTGTAAATCCTGTATTAACCCTTGTCTGTATTTCAGAGCTGCGTGATTTGAATGCAACTTTATATCCTTTTCCTTTTTTTGTATTCTCCTGTTCTATCTTAGATCGTTTCTGTAACGAATATGATAACTGGTCTAGGAAAAATACGAGGAAGCTGTTGCTGCACTGGCTGAAATGGAGAAGAGAGCAGTGATGGCAGAGTCCATGCTCGAGGCAACTTTGCAGTATCAATCTGGCCAACTCAAAGCACAACCTTCACCACGGTGTGTTCTTTTTACCTGAGTCAACTCAAAACATAAATTGTGTACACAACTATAAACACTCAATTGGGTTATGACTAATGACCCACCCTTGTGTATTCTGAATTGGGTATATATATACATATTTTTTTAACCTTCCAGGCAAGTTAACCAAGATTCGTCACCAGAACCTCCTCCAAGCAGGATCAGTTTGCTAGCACGGCCATTTGGACTAGGGTGGCGCGACAAGAACAAGGTAAATCTTCTTCTTACACAAAACATATATAGAGACGGCTTCACCCAAGAAACACCTCAAAATTGTCTTTAAAACCAAATAGTTTCTCCTAGTTATGTATACAAACTGACCCGCAATTTGCAGAACACAACACCTGAAAAATCTCCGGAGCATGTTAATGACGAGAAGCAATCATCAACAGAGGCAAAAGAGACTAACTCTGAACCAACGGAAACTAAGGTCCAAGACATTTCCTAGGTATAATCAACCTTGAAGCTCTCTTTTCCACTTCCATCTTCAAATCGTAGTAGCTAAATCGTCCTACGTGTAGTCTCAATAGCTTCTCAGTTCTCTCAGTCACCCTTTTTTCATAATTCCGGATTGAATTTTGGGAGAACTTTTAAATACATTCATTTGTTTGTTTGTGGTATGCTGCTATAAATATATTCATTTTAAGGTGATGGGATACATACAAGACATAAATGGTGTATATAGTTCATTAATCTCTAAGCTAGTAAGTAAATGATTCTCTTGGATACCCTCAGTTTTATAATATATGAATTTTATGAAGAATTCTTCCTACAACATTTGTTTTTTCTTGACAATTAGCTTCTTAACCCATACCATCTAGGCAAACAACATGTTTAAATTTTATATAATTAGAACGAGAATATCTTTCAACATCTGTTTGTGCGACAAAGAGAATAAACCAGACCAATCACATTGGTTGTTTTTAAAAAATTAGATCAAATAATAACACGACGTCTTAAAAAATGCCTCATCTCGATTGTAACCTCATAAAACCGTAGACAAATGGATTAATTCTTAAAAACGGTGGGAAACGAAAACTTAAAAAAACACAGAAGAAAAAAGAACACACAACACTCTACTGATAGCTTACGCCTTCACCGTTGACAACCTCTCCTACGCGATACGCAACATAGTCTCCATTCTTGACTTCTTCTAGTATTCGTGAAGCTGCCTCTGGACTAACCACCATAACCATCCCTATCCCCAGGTTAAACGTCCTTCTCATCTCACTGTCTTCTATTCTCCCAGTCTATACAATAAACCAAAAAACAATCAAACATTCTAGAAGTATAAACGTAATCGTTCTGTTTATGATTCTCTCCTCATTCATTACCTGTTGAATCCACTTGAACAACGGTGGAAGTTCCCAAGCATCGGTGTGAATAACAGCACCCAAACCGTCCGGGAAGACTCGGGGAATGTTGTCTGTGAAACCTCCGCCTGTGATATGAGCTAAACCTTTCACTCCTCCTTTTTCTATCATATCAAGTACCTTCGAATAACAGAGAGAGAGAAAGTCATAGAGTTGTTACAAATGTGATGATGGAATGAATATTTGTTGACAAGAAAACCAACCTGTTTCACGTAAATGACAGTGGGTGCCATTAGAGCATCACCAAGGGTACTTGATCCACCTGGAAGCGCATCCTTCAGCGAAAGATTGCTTCGAGCCAATACCCTGCAACAATTGGAATGTGGTTAAAAGCCATGAAATCAGAAGCTTAAAACCTCGACTATCGCTAACTCTTTACCTTCTTACTAGAGAAAAACCATTGGAATGAACACCACTAGACGGGAGGCCAATAAGAACATCACCGGCCACAATGTTTTTTCCGTTGATAACTGAAGTTTTCTTTACTATGCCTACTGCAAACCCACTTAGATCGTACTCGCCCTCTGCATAAAAGTCAGGCATCTCTGCAGTCTAAAAAAAACAAAACAAAACCAAATTGATACACAATCATGGAAAGATGCGTAAACTACATTGTCAAAACCGTAACACATACCTCTCCCCCTAAGAGAGCACATTCCGATTGCCGACAACCTTCAACAATCCCTTTAATGACCTGACAACAAAGCATACATCAATATCAAGTCCTTAAAGCAATCTCAAATTCAAAAGGGGAAAGAGATGATGAAGCAATGGTACCTTTTCAGCAAGGTCTACATCAAGACGACTAGTAGCAAAGTAATCAAGGAAAAACAGAGGCTTTGCACCAGAAGTAATAATATCATTCACACTCATAGCAACCTATAACAATAAGCTAAACCATGAGTTTATGGGCTAGTATCACAAAACACACAAAAGAGAATTTGCTATACCAAGTCGATTCCAATGGTGTCATGAATTCCAGTTTCAAATGCCAATTTCAATTTAGTCCCTACACCATCCGTACCAGCTACAAGATAACTATCACCTGCTCACACACACTCATTCATTAGAAGACCAAAAGTTTCAACATTCAGGTGAAAATTTTGCAGTTTTCCATATATATATATATACCTAATGGAAAGAGACCACCAAATCCACCAATTCCAGGAGCCATCTTTGCGATTCGTTTAACAAGCTCAGCACCAGCATCGATATCAACACCAGAATCTTTGTAATTGAGACTATCAGTGTCATCATCTTTATCAGTGCGACCATCTTTCTTCGACATGGATAATACACGAGTCCTTGTTCTCGTCGTCTGAGCAAAGCTGACGGAGAAAGGTTTCGGAGATGACACAGAAGAGAACCGGGATCGATTGACAGCGTAAAGAGACGAATAACAGGAAGAAGAAGACTGCAAAATCCGAGCTTCCATGGCTTCAACAGTAGCAGCAAATTCACAACAAGAGTAGTAAAGTAGTAATTAACAAAAAGGCTAAAACTTGTCAACAATAACGGGCGGAGGCTGAAGACTGAAGAGAGAAAGCTTAGTTAGGACTTACGGGAGACAGAATGAGACTGAGAATAGCGACGCCGGAAAAGGGAGGGACTTGAGTAGTTTACTTAGCTTTTTGAGTCTGCTGCAGCAGAAAACAAATATAAATACTTTTAAAACCCTAATAAACCTAAACAAGGTTTACTTGTTTTTTTGTTTTTTTTCCTCAACAAAAAGATTTAGGATTAGATATCATAAAATTATTTTAAATAAATTTGGGAAATGATAATTCTTTGGAATGTATACAGTCCTCAGATTAACAATGCTTTTTTAATGACACTAATATTTGAGAATTTTTATGAAAGTTTTTGAGTTTGTGTTAACGGCTTAATTGTAGTTGACATCTTATATCAATAATCTTTACTTCCAATCGGATTTCTCAAACACGACAAACGAAAAACTTAAGAAACAAAGTTGCAACATTTAAAACCATACATGAAAAAAGAAACACACATATATATGTAGAGATACTAATTCACAAGCTGGATTTTAACGAAAGCCTTATCAATCTTTCCCTTCTTCTTCTTCACTTGTTCCATCCTTCACATTCCTGAACCACAACCAAAACCAATGGATTAGATTATTTTTCAGTTCTATCCGACTTGTAAGGTAAGAGCCATGACGCTCCAAGTTACCTCCAAGACGATGTTAGGTTCCGAGTTTTCCTGTCTAGCTGAAGATTTTCAAGTGCTGTTGAGGCTCTCATGACTTCTTCCGGCATATCTTCAGTGTCATATCTCCAATTGCTCTCGTCTTTTCTGTACCCTGAGGTAGCGGCTCCCGATGCTTGAGATGCAGAAACCGACCTGCCCATTAATTAAGCATGTCAGACTCATAAGCAACATGGAAGATTAAAGATCGTTGATTTGGTAGAACATGGAGTTGGATTTACCGTCGTTGATGAGGTAAGCTATCAGAAGCAGATGATCTGCGAGGAGGATTTCTGGTGTCAAGGCTTAATGACGACTCGGTTTCTGACTCTCTCCTTGAACTACCACCCATGACCTGCGTCATGTTCTGAAGAAAAATGTTGATCACTAAATATGAGGTGAATACAGCAGACAAATTATAATGGTTTTACTACAAGAGGATGGAAACATAATCCCTGGGTGTGACAAGAATTGTAGGCTTGGAATTCACCGAACTTATTCAAAGCTCTGAAAAATTCTTTTCTTGAGTAAGACACTTTATTTACTTGGAAAAAATGTGAGGTCGTGAGCACAATGTAACAAGATTTGAACTAATTTGGTAATTGTAAAGCTTCGATGTAACCAACAGGTATTGGTCATCTTCACTTAGAGAATAGAGGAACTGTAAACATTAACGCCCTGAAATCATGTACCATAGCTGGACTATTGTAATGTGTAACAAATATGGTTGTAAAGCTTGTAAACAGAGAAAAAAAAAAAAGCTATACTGTATGTGTAAACATCTTCAGAGAGAAAGCAGAAGAAATACCTCGAACTTCAAGAATCCTTCAAGAACATCCAGAAGAAGCGGTCTACTATCTTCATTTCTGTTGAGCTCATAACCATTGTTGATACTAAAGTCACGTATCTCAGACTTCCAAGAATCTTTTGCCTTTGCATAGGTTTTCAGGGATCACAGCATCAGTTAGAAAGTTCATCTTCAACGTACTTAAAAGAAATATCAGAAGTTCAAAGAAAATGAAATATATTGATTACCGAATTGCATTCTGGTTGATAAACTTTAAGCGTGTGATTTAATTGCGCCCAGTCCAAATATTCACAAATCAATGCAGATAGCAACCTGCCTGCATTTTAACATTTTATAAAGTGATCAAGATGACCTACTCAACTACACAAAATCTCAATGTTCATATCGCCTAAGAATAGAAGCAAGCAAAGTTTCACCCGAAAAAAACAAGGAGACACATTTCGAACAAGCGAATATATCTAAGTATCAAGAAAGCATTTCCAAACCAAGACATGCCATTTAGAACCATACCATTCAAAGAGAAAAGGTCTCTGAAGGGTAAAAGTGAAGAGAAGATATGAAGGATAAAAATTGAGAAAGACCTGAAGGAGAAGCATGAAGCTGCCTTGCACGATCATTGCAGCTTCCCAACAAAGCTGGAGGCAGTCCTTCATTGTTCTCTATCACTCTATCCTCTTCTTCGATTGCCTCAAACACACTTGCACGGAGTTCAGCCTACAGAAACAACTAAAATTTCAGCAGAAGAATATAGAGAAAAAAAAACAAATCTTCAATCTCCAAACCAAATGTTAAAGAATCCAATTCAGCTGAGAAGGTACAATTTTTTCACAGACTCAATTTCAAAGTACGACAAAAACTGGGAATTCACATGATTCCAGATGCATAAAGTAGATCTGGAAGCACGAACCCTAGAAAAGCAATGTATGTTTTCTCTTCTTCTCTGTACTCAAATCTCTCTACGGAATTTGAATGAAGTATGTCACAGAACCAGAGGAATCGTGGCAAGAGAAAAACAAATATACCCGGATCTTAGCGAGAACACCTTTCTTCTCTAGGGTTCGAGTGACTAAGGTCTTGAGATCCATCATCTCTCTTGTATAATCGTCCATTGTTCTTACCGCCAATTTGACGGATCAGATCAAAATAACAGATTCCCTACTAATGCAATCGGATTATTTGGTCACCGGAGAATTCTACAATGCCGTTCTGAGAGAAGCTTTTGCGTCATCCAGAGTTGGCTTCTTCGATACTTTAGTTTAAAGTTTTAAACGAAGAAGCGAGAGAGAGAGAGAAGACTAAAGGGAAAACAAAAAAAAAGTACGAGTAAAACAAACAGTGAACACATCATTCAAAAACCTTGTTTATTACTAGAGACATAATAATTTTGGAGACACTAAAATAAGAAGCAAGTGAATGAAAATATTCAACCACATTGTGCTTTCTTTGATTCTTCTTTCTGAACTCTTCTCTTCCCATAACAAATCTCAAAAGAAAACATTTTACTGTTTCATGTTTTTTGTTCTCAAGGAGACAGAGGTTCGTGCGTTAAAAAAAAGGCTAATTGAAAACGCAGTTGCAAATAAAGGAGAAACATACATATATCACGTACACAAACCATTACTCTACTAATCCAGAAGCTGAAATGTTTATCCAAAGCCTAAATCAATCTCTCCCTTCTTCTTCATTTGTTCCATCCCTCACATTCCTACAACACAAGCAAGCCCGATGGATCAGATTTACCACAACTTGCTTTGTTTTCATTTCAATGTGGGATTCAATGAGACTTCCTTGAAAGCTTACCTCCAAGACGATGTTAAGTTCCGAGTTTTCCTATCAAGCTGTAGATTTTCCAGCGCCGCTGAAGCTCTTGTTACCTCTTCATGTGTATCTTGGTTACCTTGTCTCCAGTTGAATTCATCTTTTCTGTACCCAGATGTAGACAACCCGGCTCTTCTATCTGTAACATCTTGTCATATTTATTTGGTATCAAAAAATAATGAAGCATACGTATTTCAACCAATACTTCAAGAAACTAGGGAAATGATGACTCACCCGATGCTTGAGATGCAGAAACCGGCCTGCCCATTTATTTGAAGGTAAATAAAGCAATCATGTCGAAGAGTAACGATCTTTGATTTGGCATAATAATAAGAAGTTGAAGATATGTGTACCTTCGTTGAGGAGGTAAGCTATCAGAAGCAGATGATCTGCGAGGAGGATTTCTGGACTCAAGGCTTGATGACGACTCTGTTTCTGAATCTCTCCTTGAACTACTACCCATGCCCTGCGTCATGCTCTGAAGAAAAAATTCATTACAAAAAAAAGTTGATCACTACATCTGAGGAGCATACGGCAAAAACAGATGATAATGGTTTTAACTATGATAGGATGGAAACATGATTCTTAGATGTGAAGAGAACTTGAGGCTAGGAAATTTGCTAAACGTGTTTTTCAAATCTCTGAAGAACTCTAATCTCTACTAAGAGACTTTATTTTTCTTGGAAAACTGAATTTTACTATCTATAACTTCTTCTCTTGGTTGCGAGGACAGAGTACCAAGATTTTATGTAAGTTGGTGTTTGTAAAGCTTGGGTGTAAAGTATTGATCATCTTCACTTACATAATAGGAACTGTTAACACTACAACTCATAAATCACACATACTACAGGTGGACTATTGTAATTTGTTTAGAGTATGGTTGTAAAGATTGTAAACTAAGAGAAGAAGTTATAGATAGTAAAGTTCTGTTTCACACTTGGCTGCAAACATCTTCAGGGGAAAAAAAGAAAGAAATACCTCAAACTTCAAGAACCCTTCAAGAACATCGAGAAGGAGTGGTCCACTATCTCCATTTCTATTGAGCTCAAAACCATTGTTGCTATTAAAGTCGCGTAACTCAGACTTCCACGAATCTTTTGGCTTTGAATAGGTTTTGCAGGAGTTCACCAGATTAGTGAGAAAAATTCATCAACAATCTTCTTAATGAAACATAGCAAAAGAAAACGGGATTATATTGATTACCAAATTGCTTTCAGGTTGATAAACTATGAGCGTGTGATTAAGTTGTGCCCAGTCCAAGTATTCACAAATCAACGCAGATAGTAACCTTCCTGCATTTCAACAAAAATTTCAAACCAAGAGATGCCATTTAGAACCAAACCATTCATAGAGGAAAGATTTAAAAGGATAAAAGCAAAAACTTGTGAAGAAAAAACCTGAAGGAGAAGCATGAAGCTTCCTTGCACGATCATTACAGCTTCCCAACAGAGCTGGAGGCGGTCCTTCATTGTTCTCTATCACTCTATCCTCTTCTTCAATTGCTTCAAACACACTTGCACGGAGCTCAGCCTACAAACACAAATAAACTATCAGCAAGATTCCAGATGCATAGGCAATTAACAATATCGAGCATTTCGATCTGAATAGCAGGAACCCTAGAAAAAGAGTAATGTATGTATTTCAAACGAATCACTTCTCTGTTCTCATTTCCACTCAAAAATTTCTGCGAATAATGTATGGTAGAGAAGTAGAGGGAATTTACCCGGATCTTAGCGAGGACACCTTTCTTCTCTAGGGTTCGAGTGACCAAAGTCTTGAGATCCATCATCTCTCTTGTATAATCGTCCATCACAAAATCAAATCAAAGTAAGGAAAATTAGGGTTTCTGGGTGTAAAATTGGATTTGGCAAAATTGGGGTTTTTGGCCGTCGGGAGAGAAAGACGTTGAAAGATGATAAAACGAAAACAGTAAAAGAAAAATAAAAACAACACTTTTGCCAAATCATCCCCTTAAAGATTGATAGTTTCCACTCTCGTCCGAAATTTTAAATTTTGATCTTTTGCCCCCTATGATTGTGAAATGTTTCTTAAATGTTTTGTCTTATCTTCCTTTTTTGAACGAGAATATGATGTCAAGTTCACATTTTGAGATGTAACTCAGAGATCACAACACATTTGCATTCATGGACAGAAAAATCATGAAGTTCGGTCCAATATTGCCAAGCATATGATATGAAATGTGTATGAATCATATTAGTTGTTTGAGCATTTTCTAGTGATGACTGACTATTATTTGATATAGAATCTCAGAAAACGAATGAACAAATAAGCATTAGATTTTCCACTCGCAAGTTGGGTCAGATCAAGGGCAATCGCTCCTTCTTAGATTATAATATTGGATGGAAAGGCCTAACCTTGCTTGTCGTTGGAGTTGTATGAAACTTTGGTAACTTTAGTGTTACTCTAATGGATCAGTATCATCTAGTTGTACAATATTGACATACTACACTTACTAATTAAAAAAAAAACCAAATTAATTAGTTACATTCAAGCAAAATGGGAAAGAAAAAGCTAATGAGGATACGTGTTTACGAATGAGCATTTGAGTATCCAACGCTTTGGGTTTGTCAATGGGATGAATCGGAATAGAAGAAGGCCCAAGAAAGAAGAAAGTCCAAGCTCGACTCTTGTGTTAATTATTAAATACTATGTATTGCTTGTGATCTTATAACTTAAAGTAGAGAGAGTACTTGGAACTACTTTTCTTTCTTCTTGTAACTGTGTATTGCTTGTGGTCTTTTAACTTAAAGTGTAGTCGATTCTTCTTATAAGAAAGAAGCCAAGAAACTTATTTATAGAGTTTGAACCAAAGAATATGATCAAAAACGTATATAAATCCGATTTCTTCAGTTGTTTCTTGTTTCCATTCTCAGTTTTATTCACCTACTTCTGTTCTGCTTCTTTTTATTACCATTTTAGTCCAACGGTTATGTAGCTTAGTGTTTTCCATTTTGATGTCACATACTCACCCTCGCAAGTCTCACTTCCCTATATAGCTAAAAGAAAAGAATCAGAACTAGTTCAGGACTTAGGAGCACATGGTTTTTTGGAGAGGGTATTCTCGTCATTTTAAGCATTGGCTTTTGGGGGAAACGAGGAGGGGAAGCTACCACGTCGCCCAAAACTGTTCCCACATATATGCGTCAAACATTAAACCGAAAACGTTAAAACAATTTTTTTTCTTTATATAGAGATTTGACAACAAATAATAAAATAAAAATGCCCACCAATTATCAAAGAATATGGTTGAATCTTCAATTATTCAATTTTATAACGTGCTTCATGCGTTTCCACTCGTTTCTCTATCACCCCTTTTATAGATCTACTCTACCAACAAGCCCCATATTTATTAATCTTAGCAATCGCTTCTCAATCTCCCTCACATACAAAGTCCATAATTTTCTGGCCGGAGGCTAATCTTAGATAATATTTGTGTTTGACCTACTAACGTATATCATATTTTCCCCAAATGTATCATGGTGTAGTTCCTAGGTCTCGAATTCGGATCCAACAGAACCCTTCTAATCGATTGAACATAACCAACTATGAACTATATATATTTAGGTTAAATTAAAATTCTATCATGAATTTACTATATATGTGATGGAAAAAAAGATTCGGGATGAATGAGAAACTGGTTTTGAAGCTAGAATAGTTTTTAAAACACTTTAAAATCATGTGTTTATCAGATGTGGTTTCATAACACTATGTTCCTACTAAATACAAACATCCTAATTCGTTTTTTAAGCCAACAATATGAGTTTTATTCATATTTTAAGTCACAATCCTAGCTTAATATAAGACTTCAACAAAAAATTTAGCAAAAAATTTGGGTCCGAGTTGCAACCTACAAATAGATTGTGTTGTTTAGGTGTAGAAAATAGAGACTATAAACATAAGTGCATAAAGCACAAGGTTAACAAAGAAATTGACCCATCACTAGTAATATTCTGATAAAAATTTCAAAGCAGTTAAATATCAGAGATTTTTGCATATAGTACACGTTCAAGTATTTTAACCATTTCAAGAAATTTGAGTGGTAGACAATATTTCAATTTTCGATTGAGTAATAAACTTTGAAGTGTGTAGATGACTTCAAAACACATTATCATTGTGAATTATAGGGTAATACGTTATTGTGCAATGCAAGTTATTAATAATGTAAGAAAAAAGGTTACTCTTTTACCTATTGGAACTAGAATGAACAGAGATATTTAGTCTTACCAAATAAGGAAAGGCCGATTCCTTAAAATCTAATATTTTCTTGCATATCTGGATAAATTGAACGGCTGGGATTTGAGAACCAACTTATCATCAAATCTATCATAATTATTTGTAAAAAGAGAGATATAGATTTGGAGTGAGTGATTGGTGAGTGGTTGAATAATATGACAATTGACATAACCCCACTGTCCCTCTGTCTCCATTAAGGTTTCTCTCTCTTCCTACTCTCAATACAATAGTAGTAGTTGGCATATTGGACCCATCCTTTTTTTTTGGTTTAGGCCCCAAACGTGTAAACATCACACCATCTCTCTTATTCTTTATTCATTGACTATAACACATTTATCATTTTATTGTATAGTTTATGTTGTGGTCTAGATTATCATCTTTCTTGTTCCTCCAATAATTTGGAATTGAAGATCCATCCCACTAGTGATAAAGAAGAAGAAAAAAAAGGCTTGAGGATGAATGTGTTAAAGAAGGATAGTTAAAATATTTTAAATGGTTTATTTAAATTTATGACAGTCCATTTGAAACTCCTTTTCTTCACCAATATTTCAGTATAAAGATGAAATGCAAATGGTATCTCCTTCTTATAGATTAAACCATAACCTAAATCAACTCTTACGAAATCTCAGTTGATTGTGATTTATGTATATTGGGATGCGAAAGCACAACAACTAGGTTTAATTTCTTCTAAAATGTGTGATAAATAAAATATAATATAAAACTAACAAAAAAAATCTGTCGGTCTCTCTAATTTTTCGTTGCTATGTTTTATCCATATATCGTAATCTTTAATTTAAATGGAAAAGGGTTGTCCTTTGGCAAAATAAAGAAAAGAAAAAGAAAAAAAGATAGAGAAAGGATTGTCCTGATTCGTTAAATGACGCATAGAGAAACAAAATCACATGTGGGTTTATTTAACACGTTGAGAAGATACCATTGCGACGCGAAGTACCAAAAAATCCCTGACCGTTAGATTTTTTTTCATATCTTGACACGTTGGAATCACACGAGGGACCTATCAATAATTGTTGTCGCTAAATGCCAAATTTAATGAATTTTATCGAAAAATAATGACCTAATTTTATTACTAAAATGCAGAGAGTAGACGATGTTAACCGGTTAATTTTGTTGTTGAATGCTTTAAAATGTGAAATAACTATGTTGAATTGTGTTTCATATTTTCTTTTTTAATCGTATAATTTACTAACATGTTAGAAGAAATTACAAATTCAGATATAATATAAAAATTTATTTATCCTTACCAAAAAAAATAAAAAAATTATTTATTGGATTTTACCCATCTACTATTCATTCTCATCATTAACTTACGTTTTCCGAAAATCAAAGATATTTAGGTCATTTTATGTAAGGAAGGATAAAAATAAGTAATGATTAAGAAATAACATTTAAAATAAAAAAAAATTGACAACAACGGCTCATTATTCCTCAAAATTCTAAATTTTGCTGAGAAATTGTGTTACCAATAACAAACATAATCGCATCGATAATCGCTATATAATCTGTTGCTAATTAAGGATAAATTGAAAATTTGTAAAAGTCGGCAAATTCCTAATATTGCTAGATTTAGGTTGTTGAAAATTTCAGATATTGACTTTTTAGTACTTTTATAATTGATGGGGCTATCTTATTTTCAATTATATTTTGTTTGTGGTCACACTAGGCCTAATAACGTACACTTGTCAATTAAGAACAAATTTATAATCTTACAGACAATTCCACATTCGAGCATGCATTAACAAATTTCTTCGGCATTAAACTATATCAAATTAGAATGCTTTGGTTTGAAAAATAAAAGTAATAACGCTTGTTTTTTGATATAATGCATAGAAATTAAAAACTACTTACTCTTCAACCAATCACAATATAATACGTCCTTTAAGGTTTGACTTTTGGTTTTGATCTTAATACTAAAACAACATTAAAAAAAAATTCTTAAACTCTTTATGATGTTATCTATTTTGTTAAACTTGTCGATGACTTGATCAAAAGATGTATCATTAGATAAATCAAGTAGCTGTATTTTACGAGGGAAAAATAATCTATCATATTATATTCACGAGGTCTCTTTACCAAGTAGAAGGCTAAAGAACATAAGTAATAGTATAAGCTAGTATCTTTATACTTTACTCTCCTCACCTATTTGATGGCATTAGTTTTGTTTACTATTTTAAAATTACAGGTCGACTTCACTTAAAAGGAAGAGAAAACTTTTGTTTTTGTTATTACATCGTATTAACGCGGTTGAGTTTACAACATCAAAAGTGTTAATATATAAAAACTCATCGTACAACCCTATCTACGGCTCTCCCATATTTAATTAACAAAAATGAAAACTAATATATAGTACAAAATATGTTTATTCGATACATCGGCAAGGCAAGTACAATCATATAATTATAGAAATCAATTTTATATATAAAAAAAAAGAGTTGAAAAGGCAAATAAAGGGCAAGTGTATCCAATGCAACCTTCACAGTGAACACGTCCCACGTTCTTTTTTTTCTTCCCTCTTTTAGAACTCTCTCTCTCTCTCGTTTTTGACACTTATCCTCTCTCTTTTTTCTCTCTCCCTCTCTCTCTCGCCGGAAAAAAGAACAACGTCGTTTATAGCTAAAGATTCGATCATGTTGGATCTTAACCTAAAGATCTTTTCTTCTTATAACGAAGATCAAGATCGGAAAGTACCATTAATGATCTCAACCACCGGTGAAGAAGAATCTAACTCATCTTCCTCCTCCACAACAGACTCTGCAGCGAGAGATGCTTTCATCGCTTTTGGAATTCTCAAACGCGACGATGACCTTGTTCCTCCTCCTCCTCCTCCTCCTCATAAAGAAACAGGAGATCTCTTTCCGGTGGTGGCTGATGCTCGTCGGAATATAGAATTCTCCGTGGAAGACAGTCACTGGTTGAATCTTTCTTCTTTACAAAGAAATACACAGAAAATGGTGAAGAAGAGCAGAAGAGGACCAAGGTCTCGTAGCTCCCAATATCGTGGCGTCACTTTTTACCGTCGCACCGGTCGTTGGGAATCTCATATTTGGTAAATCAAATTATATTTCATTTTTAATATTATCATTGCATTTTTATATTGTTATTTGTTGAATTATTGCTATATTTATCTCTAATTTTGGGTTTGGAATTGATTAATTTGTAGGGATTGTGGAAAGCAAGTTTATTTGGGTAAGTAGATCAGATTTTTATTTAATTATTGGGTCATCTTTAATTACGTGTGTGTCTATTTTTAGGCATAAACGATGAATTTTAAAACAATCGTATTTTTGTGATAATTTTGATTTGTAGATCTTCTCTGACAACGTCTGTTAAAAAAGTTTATTTTTTGTCAACTACCTCTATTCTTTTTTTTTTAAAGGATGTATGTTTTTTTTTTGTAAAAAGACAAAAAAACATAATAGACTATTACAGCTCATTTACCTATGTTTGTTACTTCTGTCTTTCACGTTTAAGTGAACACAAGTTGATTATTTGTATTAAT